>NC_051069.1:113550516-113850516 GCF_004664715.2 Peromyscus leucopus | reverse complement strand
TGATTGAGAGCTGCTGTGGGGTGGGTAAGGAGGGGCTTATCAAAGGTGGGGAATTTGGCTTCAGGACAGGAAGGGGAGGGAGGCAGCTTCGGGTGGCCATGGCTCTGACAGTGGATTCTTGTCACTGTGCAGCAGGGGACAGCAGCAGGGGAGGGCTTTTGGAGAGGTGAAAGACTCCTATGTGGTGGCAATTTGTTTGTGATCTAACAAATAAAGCTTGCCTGAAGATCAGAGTGTGAAGCTAAGCCACTGGTTAGCCATAGAGGCCAGGCAGGGGTGGCACACACCTTTATTTCATTCAGCACTTAGGATCTCACGCCTTTAATCCCAGTGCTAGGGGAGTGGGGTATGGAAGTGATATGGCTGGGTGGAGAGAGGAATGTAAGGCAGGAGGAGACAGGAGCTCAGTCTCTTTCAGGCTGAGGAGTTGTCGAGGTAAGAAGTGGTGGCTGTGGCTTGATCCTTTGTCTCTCTGATCTCCAGGCAAGCTTTATTTGTTAGATCACAAACAAAATGTCATCACACTCCCAGAGCTGCATGGCTGTGGCAGTGGTGGTGACAGCAGCATTGCATGTGGGTGGCAGGGAGACACTGGAGGGCTGGTGACTCCCGAGGGGTGGACCCAGAGCACCGAGCTGTCAGTCAGTCATGCAGAGGAGATTTTGATGGCCAACAGTAGGTGAGATGGGTAACAGAGAGTGCAAGGGAAAGCTTGGCGATGGGGGAAGCAGGTGGAAACATAGGCAATTTTCGGAGAGGGGGGCAGGGAGGGAGGGGTATCCCCTTCTGTTGGTCCATGTGCCCACAAAATTGTAAAGGTTGTCATTTTGTTTGATTATCCAGGGGAGTATAAGGACCATTTTTGAGTGCTAAGATATACCAGTAATGTTGGGTGTGAATCGGAGTCTTTAGGAGACGTCCCAGAGGTATATCAGTCAGAAAGGAAAGAGTTGATCCCCTTTGTGAGTGGTGACTGGGAGCCAAGGTCCAGAGCCAAGCGTGTCCCCCAGGTTCTCACATGTCAGATAGAGAGGTCTCTAGGGGGAAGGGGTCATTACCCAAGCTCCATCACCAAGAGAGGGACTGGTCCAAGGTGAAATCTAGGGCCTGCTGACAGGATTTTCAGACAGTTAGGAGCAGACCTGAGACTCCAGTGGACTAGCCAGCAAAAGCAAAAGGAAACCTGCCAACCAAGCCAACCTGAACAAAATGTGCCTGCCCAGCCACCCAAGGGAGTCCACTGTGGCCACGGAAAGCTGTGGTGGGGTGCATTTTCCCCGCCCCCACAAGACAGAGTGGGGATGCCAGGCACTCAGTGGTCATCACTGATGTCCTGGGGCATGTTTAGGATGGCTAGTGTCTTACTTAGGGTTTTGTTTCTGTGAAGAGACACCAGGACCATGGAAACTCTTATAAAGGGAAACATTTAATTGGGGCTGGCTTACAGTTTCAGGGGTTTAGTCTGTTATCATCATGGTGGGACATGGTGGTGTGCAGGCAGACATGGTGCTGGAGAAGGAGCTGAGAGTCCTATATATTGATCTGCAGGCAGCAGAAGCAGACTGAGTCCTACACTGAGCTTAGCTTGAGCATATAAGATCTCAAAGCCTGCCCCCACAGTGACACACTTCCTCCATCAAGGCCTCACCTACTCCAACAAGGCCACACCTCCTAATAGTGCCACTCCCTATGGGCCATGCATTCAAACACACGAGTCTGTGGGGGCCATACCTGTTCAAACCACCACAGTCATTAAGACACAACATGAAACAAAGTCCAAATGTGTAAATTCTAAAAAGTTAAAGTAGAAAAGATTAAAATGAAAATAAGCAATCAAAGTGAAAGATGGTGGTGTTATGGCTACAGTCAGCGTTTGTTCGCACTAGGGAGGTCGCCTTCCTCTTTCCCTTCGTTTGTTTCCAGATGTGCAGGTGGAGACGTGGCCTGATCACAAGTCAGTGCACCCTCCCAGTCGAGAAAGAGTTCTGTGACCAAAGTGTTCTTTCTGCTGGTGTCCCAGGTCTGAAGATGCAGACCTGCAAACCGGCAGTTTACCTTTGGTGTCTGGGGCGTTTGTCTGAGACTGTGGTTCCAGGTGGTGTAGAAGGCTCACTCACCTGCGTTCGGCTTTTGTGGTGTCGGGACACTGCAGCCGGCTGTGTCCTGTACTGCCTGGGATCCAGTGTAGCTCCTCAAGCAGCGGTGGGGACGGCGGGTGGGTGTCAGGGTGTCAGTTCTCTCAGACTCAAGACCACACTTCTTCTCTCCGCAGACTCCAGTGATCCAGTCACCCATGTTCACCGAATCCAACCTCTGGATCGGGTATCCAGCCGATTGGCCGGAACCCATTAAGTTCTCCAGGCAACCCGCGGTCTACAACCCAATCGAATGGATGGTAAAGCTGGCTTTAAAAAGGCTTTAAGCTTAGCTGAAAAGCATGCAGTATTGTGTTTTTAAAATCAGTTAAACTTTTTTTCTTTTTTAATACAGGAAGACATGGAATCCCAGTCCGTTTCTCTAGGGGAAAGCAAACACCCGGCGTCAGTGTTGGGAAATGCACAGACACGTGAGTGGCCAGCCAGGTACAGGCATTCATTTCTCTGAGAAGAGCCAGCTTTAGTGGCGATCGGAAGGGGTGAGAGCCACGTGCATCGGACATACTAGATTTATAGGAGAAATTTAACACACAGTGATGAGAACATAGTGCGAATTATCAAAACAAAGCTAAATCAATAGAAAAGGTAATTGTTCAGATTAATTTCCTGCTTTGTAAAGAGTTTGCAGTTTTATGTCCGACTCCACATTGGCCTAAGTTGTTTTGTGTATGTGTGTGTATTGTTTTTGCCTCCCAGCTTCTAATGTGCATTTCCTATAAATTAACTCCAAATTTAATTGACGTTTATATTTATAAAAAACTGAGTCATTAAATACCAATTGGTGCTGAATATCCTTTTTTTCATCATACGTGTTGGTTTTTTGCGGCGCTCTTACCCTGCGAGGAAAAGTCACGAAACACGACAGAATCCACTAGCAGGAGTTTTATTAAGATGAGGAGAAGAGGATAGATGTGATGAGGCCCGCTGAAAGGACATGTGTGTGTGTGTGGGGGGGGACACCGGGGCTGGCTTTTAAAGGCCAAGCTGCGCCTGCGCACACAGGCCCATATGGCTACGCCGCGAATAGATCACGTGGTTGCACTGCGCTTTAGCAACCACGGCAGCCACAGGGTCATGGGTCACGCAGGACGTATGACCCGGAAATGACTAGGCAGAAATGACTAAGTGTCCCACCAGTATAGCCCTGCTGTGAGTCACTGTCTTTGAAGGTTATTCATGTCACTTGATCTCTGAATGGCCGTTCATTGTGATTGACACACTCCAGTCAGTATTTCTCACCTCTTCCTCGGTAGTGAATTTTGACGGTTCCCATTTTATTTGGCTTGGAAAGTGTGGATACAGTAGCTTTCTGTGAATAAATTTTCCTCCGTGAAGACCAGTCAAGTGGGAGTCGAAGAGCAGAGAATTAGGTTTCAGAGTCACATGACTCTGGGGTTGAGTGCCAGCCTCTGGACCTGCTCATGTGTCATCTTGGAAATATTACTTGTCATCAACTATGTTTCCTCTAATGTGAAAAGGAATATGAGACAGCCAAGATTATTATTTAATTCATAAATTGACATTTAGTTCAGTGTCTACCTCAATCTCATTCACATTGTTAATTGAATTACTATGACTAATGATTGTTCTAATTAAAATTATCATTTTATGCAAAAGGATTTTACATGTTTAACTTGTACCTAAAGACTCTATGTCATAATATTTTGAAATCAGAATTGGAGAGAAGTACCGAATTCTTCATCTAACTTGTGACATACACCAAAGTTGGAGTTAAAGGCACTCAAATAATTCCAGCAATACAGAAGCATCTGTGCAGCTGAGGCCCTGGGCCGTCATCTACCCCCATCTTGTTTTACAGTGCCTTAGGGTTTCTAGTGCTGTGATGAAACACCATGACCAAAGCCAACTTGGGGAGGAAACGATTGATTTCAATTACACTTCCAGATAACAGCTAACTGAGGGAAGTCTGGGCAGGAACTCCAGCAGGTCACGTACCTGGAGGCAGAAACTAGCAAAGGCCATGGAGGATTGCTGCTCACTGGCTTGCTCCTCATGGCTTGCTCAACTGCTTTCTTATAGCTCCCAGGACCACCTGCCCAGGGATGGCACCATTCACAGTGGGCTGGGCCCTCCCCCATCAATCATTAGTCAAGAAAATGCCCCACAGACATGCCCACAGGTCAGTCTTATGGAGGCGTTGTCTCAGTTAAGATTCCCTCTTTGGCCAGGCGGTGGTGGCGCACACCTTTAATCCCAGCACTCGGGAGGGAGGCAGAGCCAGGAGAATCTTTGTGAGTTCAAGGCCAGCCTGGGCTACACAGTGAGATCCAGGACAAGCACCAAAACTACACAGAGAAACCCTGTCTTGAAAAACCAGAAAAAAAAAAAATCCCAGCACTTGGGAGGCAGAGCCAGGCAGATCTCTGTGAGTTCGAGGGCAGCCTGGTCTACAGAGTGAAAAAACAACAAAAAAGATTCCCTCTTTGCAGATGAGTCTCTAGCTTGTGCCGTGTTGACAAAAACTAGTCAGCCCAGGGTCCCTAAGGAAGTAGGAGACCAGAAATGAGTTCTCTGTGCTGGAGCAGGTGTCTCCTCAGCTGCACCTGTTTGCACAAGTCCTTCCACGTCCATCTGGGGTATGGAAGGGTTAGGACTGACGGACACCAGAGTCCTGTGTGTTCAGTAGTGCCTATATTGAGGGTGGGTGCTGTGCCGACAGGCATATCTTACCTGGAGAGTTGTTATTGTCCTTGTCAGTGTTCAGAACTGGGCAGGGCTGTTGGCACCTTTGGCCTGCCATCCATCCGCTGACTACCTTTTGCACTAGGAAAGCTGGCTATCGTGGAGGAAGCGCCTCGCTCAATACCAGTTTGATTTCCCCAAGTCCTGTGACAGAAGTATGTGGTGTCTTCAGCAATGAGATCTTACCTTCAGGTTCTGGTGGGCACCCAAGAATAATAGCAATAGTCTGTAATGTTTGGAGAGGTCACCCCGAATTCAATATTCCAGTGTAGCAACAGTGCAGCAGGCTTTTTCTTTTGGGCCACCAAGTAGACACTAATCCCTGTGTGTACCAGGCTTTTTCTTTTGGGCCACCAACCAGCTCCGAAATTATAACGCAGAGACTTCTTATTAGTTATGAATGCTCAGCCTAAATTAGGCTCATTTCTTGCTAGCTCTTTTAACTTAAATTAACCTGTTTCTCTTTATCTACCTTTTGCCCTGGGACTTTTTATTTTCTTTCCTTCTGTATATCTTCCTTTCACTGCTTCTCATGTTTGGCTTCTTGCCCTGGGCATGTCCTCCTCTTTCTCCTCATTCTCTTCTCTCTTCTTCTCTCATTCTAGATTTCTCCTCCTACTAATTCTCTCTACCTGCCAGCCCCATCTATCCCTCGATTGATTAGCTATTGCCCAGTCAGCTTTTTATTAGACCAATCATGTGACTTAGGCAGGCAAGGTGAAACAGATGCAACACATCTTTACATAATTAAACAAACGCAGCATAAACAAAAGTAACATATCTTTATACAGTTAATGTAATATTCTACAGCATAAACAAATGTAACACATCTTTGCATAATTAAATATTCCACAACACAGCAGTTTCATGAAAATTTTGTAGTAGCAGAATGAAGAAAGTCGTAAATTGAGGCATTTTTTTGAATGCCCTAACAGATCAGAAGCTGGGTGGGTTACCACCAAGCACGAGCCCTGCTATCTGGGGTGCAGTCTGAGGACATCTTGTCTTTTGGGTTGGTGGAAGGCAGTGGCTGGCTAAGTTACATTCCAGTGGTGTCACTTCAGAGTCACAAAGATATTAGGTCAGACACAGAGGTGGCGAGGAATGGCTGTCGACTGGGGGAAGTGGCCCACTTCAGTCTCTCCATACGCAGTGAGTGGATGTCCAGTCAGTAGTTCAGCAGCCTTGGAGAGGGGTCAGTGGGAAGTGCACTGGCTTCTTTCCGCCACTCACATTGGAATAATCTAGAATTTCGGACTGTTGTTAGTATTTTTATATTGCTGTATTTTTGATGAATACATTAAAGGCTTGTTTTAACTCCTAATATTTGTTACTTAACTTCTGTTACCATCTCTTTCCGCAAGAGCAAACTTGCTGTGTGCTACCACACGTGTTGTTTAGGTCCTCGGTACACCTTCCCTAGTCTTTCCCGTATTTCCTACATCTTTTAGACTCTTACTGGTGTGGAAAATGTAAACTAAATGTACTGTCTTCCCTATCAAAGCATTAAGTGAGAAAAGCTCCTGTAAAGAAATTTGTATAAAGATGCCATCTTGAAAATCTCCCTCCCCAGTCAGCATTTTCCTAAGATCAAGCCATGTGATGGAGGTTTCCACCTGCACTCACAATCTCTGTTTCCTTATCTGCTGCAAAGCTGTGAATTATCCCACTGTGTAGAAACATGAGCCTGAGCCCTGACCACTCAGTGAGACATGGGATGCCTCAGGACTAAAACCCAGCAGGACTCCGTGGGCACGCTTGCCGGCCTTACCCAGCAAAGCAAAGCCGACTTCCACGGGAAGAAAACCGTTTGCCTTGCCAAAATCCTTTGGACCATGTGGTCACATTCTTGAGACCTCAGACCCATTCCAGCACTGGGATTTTCAATTTGAAGTATGTTTAAACTTCATGAAGTTTGCTTTAGTAAGTCATCCTGTAGACACGTGTTCTCTCGTGGTAAAGTGGAATTCTATGTATTCAGTGACTTTTCTCTGTTGGTTGACTCCATGGTTTGGGGTTCCTTGTATAATAGTAAGTTAGGGGTAAAGAGAGAGGACAGAGGGCCAGCACCCCACCCTCCTCTTTGACAGATCTTCTACTATAGGGGATCTATAAACTGTCACCCTCCACCTTCTCACCCTACTAACATGAGGAAGTGTTAGGAAAACTGCTGAGTCATTTCCCTTGTGTCTACATAGAGGCCCAGGTGGCTGATGGGAGGTGGTGTCTGTCTGGTCTCACTCATGTGCTCAGGGCTCTGTCCTGCTAACATTAACTAGTTCCCAGCAGCCTGTGGGTGTCACCTTTAGTTTGTGAGTCTTCTGCACCTTCTAACAGCACATAAGGCCTGCACATCTGCTTGATTCATCTTCCTCCATCCTAGAAAACTACAGCTGTGCAGCAGGCATGGTGACACATGCCTGTAACCCAGCACTCTGGAGGGGGGAGCAATCATGAATTTAAGGCCAGCCTGATCTACATAGCCAAATCCTATCTGAAAAATCCCAGGGCTGGAGTGTGGATCATTGGTAGAACATTGGCCTTACATTACAAAGGGCCTCAATCTACCCCAGCACTGCAGGAAGGAGGGAAGGAAGGAAATGAGGGGGAGAGAGAGGGAGGGAAGGAGGAAGGGAGGGAGGGGGAGAGAGAGAGGGAAGGAAGGAGGAAGGGAGGGAGGGGGAGAGAGGGAGGGACAGAGGGAGGAATGAAAAAGAAGGAAAGAAAACAGGGAGGGAGGGATGAGAGGAAGGAAGGAATCCAGTGATGGTGGGTGAGACAGAGGGAGGGAGGGAGGGAGGGAGGGAGGGAGGGAGGGAGGGAGGGAGGGAGGGAAGGAATGAAGAAAATAAAAAATGAGTAAACTAAAGTTCCAAAAACAAACACTTCACCGTAGCCCGGGGCCGGGCAGACATCTTTGTTTCTCCATCTTCCTTTAGAAAGAGGTACATGGTCACCATGGAGCAGGCAAAACAGCTGCATACCTCATTATTTTTCTCACCTTCCCCTTCTCGCCCACACAAGAGGGTCCCATTGGACCTGAAATGACACAGAGAAAGCACTCCAATGATTTTCTCTCACTTTTTGGCTCCCTCTGTCTGAACTCACTATAGGCTTGTGAGTAATGTCCTTGAGATCAACTTCCCCTCCCTGCCCATGGCCTCCCAGGGCACCCACAGCCCCTCGGGTCACGGGTTTGTTTCTGGCCTGCCATAGATCCAAGCTCCATATAAATGACTATTTGGGTCTCAATGCGTATTTTCCAGTCTTGAAAGCCCAGAGCTGGCTCATCTGCAGTTGCAGCTCTGGTTAAACTTTCCAAAGACTGAGTAAGGATCCATATATATTTGCTGTTGAACATTACTCGAAAGAGAATTCTAAGAAAGCTAGCTCAAGATGTAAAGGGAAGGCAAGTTTTATGCTCCACATGCAGGCTCAAATTAAATGGCACATTTCATTTCCAAATCAATGCAAATAATATTCTGATTTTAGAAGTACAGAAGTTAGTATCCATGTATCACGGTGTAAACAGTGTATCACACACTTGCTTAGTCAGGTATCTGTGTATCACAGTGTAAACAGTGTATCACACACTTGCTTAGTCAGGTATCCGTGTATCACGGTGTAAAACAGTGTATCACACACTTGCTTAGTCAGGTCATTTCAGACAGTTGTGAGAAAAGAATCTGTAATAGGAACTCAAGTTATAGCTATAAATGATGGCTGACCTAGTTAAGGTTACTGTAGCTGGGATGAAACACCATGACCAAAAGCAAATTGGGGAGGAAAGACTTTAGCTTATACTTGCACATCACTGTTCATCACTGAAGGAAGTCAGAACAGGAACTCAAGCAGGGCAGGAACCTGGAGGCAGGAGCTGATGCAGAGGCCATGGAGAGGTGCTGCTAACTGGCTTGCTCCTCATGGCTTTCCCAGCCTGTTTTCTTATAGGTCCCAGGACCACGAGCCCAAGGATGATGGCAACACCAAGGACGGACTGGATCAAGAAAATACCCTACCGGCTTGCTAAAAGCCGGATCTCATAGAGGCGTTTTCTCGGTTGAGGCTCCCTCCTCTTTGATGATCCTACCTTGTGTCAAGTTGACATAAAACCAGCCAGCACAGTTTTCCAATACTTTAGTCTTAGGAATGTCCTATGTTATTTAGGGCTAAAGAGGAGCAATGGGGTCTTTCAAATATGTTGTTCCTATGCTTGAGAACCAACATTGCTATCTTTAATTGCATAGCTTACTGTTTAATCAGTGATAGACAATGAAGATGAGACCATGTATCTCTCCACCTTGCTTCCTATTATCATGTTAGAATCACTCACTTCATGTAGCAAAAATCATGCGAACCAGTAAATGATTTTTTAGTTCAGCTTTGGAGAGAGGAATTTTGCCTCCACAGTGTCTAATCACTCTTAACCCCTGAGAATTTTTTGGCTATCTGTCGCTCTTTGGTGAAGGAAGCGGAGGCAGAGGAAGTAACTAAAAGCTTTGCTTTTTTTAAAAACAAAAATTAACTTTGAAGTATACAAATAAAAATATATTTAATGTACAGAGTTGATCATGCTCCAGGATTTTTCAGAGCCAAACTCATATCTTATTGTATGTTTTCACTCTGAAGGGTTTCCAAGGAACCTGGTGCTAATGATTCTGAGCCTACAGAAAAAGAGAATGCTAAGGTAAAATGCTACTTTATTAGATTAATTTTTTGTTCTGAATTCAGCTTTTTCAGTATTTATCCCAAGTTATGCAGTACCTTCCTATTATTTTTATGTGGAGAGTTTGTCAGAGAAAACTTTCTTATGCAATTTTGTGTAGTTGAGTTGTTTTGTTTTTTGTTTTTGAGACAGGGTCTTTTATATCAGCAGTTCTCAACCTGTGGCTCACAACCCCTTTGGTTTGAACAACACTTTCATGGGTCACATATCAAATACCCTGCAATCAGATATTTGTATTACAACTCATAATGGTAGCAAAATTACAGTTATAAAGTAGCAGCAAAAATAATTTTCTGGTTGGGGTCACTACAACATGAGGAACTGTATTAAAGGGTCGTAGCATTAGGAAGATTGAGAACCATTGCTCTATGTACTCATGGATGTCCTAGAGCTCACTATAAAACCAGGCTGGCCTCAAACTCTCAGAGATCCTCCTGCCTCTGCTTTCCCAGTGCTGGAGTTAAAAGTGTGTGCCACCATACCTGGCTTGTAGTGAATATTGTAAAACTTTGGTAAAAGCCAAAGAGATGCTGACTACTTGAAAGCCACTGGGAGTCAAGACAATGGCCTAGAGATACCAGTGACAGGGAAATTCTATCAGAAGTGGTTTAGTGACACATCTTAGTTAATTTTTTCAATGCTGCGACAAAATACCATACCAAAACAACTTATAAGAGAAAGCGTTTAATTTGGACCTCATGATTCTAGAGAGTTAGAGTCCATGAGCATTCAGACAGGGAGCATGGCAGCAGGCAGGCAGGTATAGTGCTGGAGCAGTAGCTGAGAGCTTACATATTGGTCCACAAGCAGAAGGCAGAGAGAGAGAACTGGGAATGGCGTGGGCTTTTATATTCTCAGAGCCTACCCTCTTCCCCATGACACACCTCCTCCAACAAGGCCACACCTCCTAATCCTTCCCAAACAGTTCACCAACTAGGGACCAATCATTCAAATAATTGAACCTATGAGCCTATGGGGGCCATTCTCATTCAAACCACCATACCATAGTGGAGTAAAAGTGAAATTTAAGCAAAGTTTATTGGGATAAGTAAATATTTATCCAATATTCATACCTAAAATATGTATCGAATTAGCATAATAATCTAGGAATGTGTCTCTGTCTGCAATGTGAAGCTATGCAGCAGAGAGCCTGTGGGTGTATTTTCCTCTAGCACTTTTTTAGTTTGAAGAGCACCCGTTCCCTATTTCTATCTTTGATGCTACTTTTAGACTAATCCTAACATTGTGGAAACATAGGTGTGTATACACAGCTTATCAAAATTTGCATTACAAAAGAAGTATACTATGTTTTCTAAGTTATTCAGTTAAAAATACATTTGACATCTTACCCAGCTGCGAACCCTATGAACTACAGTAATGACCAGTGAGGCAAGATAAGCCTGTGCCTGCAATAATGGCAGGAATGGTAAGGGGGAAACCAACTCCTTTCTGATCGAATTTAAGTCCTGTTCCACAAGAGGAAACACATGCCTAGTATTATTGACTAAGAATCTGTGGGTAGGAGCTCACAGGCCCCAGGAGTGGTCCTATTATTATTTTAAGTAAGCGTAGTATTAAATTACCTTCCAGATCCATATCTCTCCACATCCATAGATGAGTGAAGCTCCCAGACACCATCCAAGAAGTTTCTTTGTGCAGTTAGTGGTGGTTAGTGCAGCTGGTTAAAATGCAGAGAATGAGCATCTGTGGAGTGCTCATGTGAGACATTCATACCACACCCTGTCCCCAAGGCTTAGGGGCCAGTGCAGAAGCAGGTGGTTAGGAGCCACAGGTGTGGGAGGACCAGAGTGAAACTGACTTCTAGACATGACAGGACTGAACTCATGAACTCCAGCAGCAATGACTGTCTGGATAAGACTTGCACAAGATCTAGCCAGTCAATATTCTAGCAGGGGGAGAGAAGGGCCTCATGATCCACCCCCCCCCAAACTCATAACTAAGGATCTATTGATAGTTAATAGAGTTAATAGCTCCTGAGGAAGAGAGAGTCAGTTTTCTTTAAGCATGTGGCCCCTGGTAAGACAACCATGTTCCAGTAGGTTACCTTATACCCAGGAGTATGTGGGTAGCACAAGTTAGAGTTAATGTGTGTGTGTGTGTGTGTGTGTGTGTGTGTGTGTGTGTGTGTGTGTGTGTGTGTTTAATGAAGTGTGTGTTTGGGGGTAAGGTTGGATCTGGGAGGAACTAGGGAAGAGTTGGAGATAGAGATGACCAAAATACATTGTCTGAAATTCTCAAAGAATTAATAAAAATATTTTAAAGGAATATGTTTGAGTCTGAATAACATATTTTACCTCAATAATAACTAATTCATAAAACAGAGGTACAGTAACTCCATGGTAAATCTTTAATTTCTATATTAATTTTTATTACAGTGTTCAAAAACATATACAACCAATTTCTTTATCTCATTTCAACATTTCACATTTCAGAAGCCTTTTACTCTGTTATTTAAATCACACCTTAATGCTTCTTTATCATTTCATGTGCAAAAGGTTAAGAGACCTACTTACGCCAGGAGTGGTGGCACACAGGAGGCTGAGGCAGGGGGGACTCTGGGACTCTGTCCAGCCTGGTCTACATTACAAATTCCAGGTCAGCCAGGGTCACATAGTGAGACTCGATTTCAAAAACAAACAAATGGAAATTTACTTCTTTGTTGCCTGGAACACCTAGAATATATTTTGTATGAAAGACACATTTGAATGTTTTTAAATATAAATTAATGGATGTGCATATGGATTTTTGTGATGTAATTTTACAAGCAATATACCATCAAGGAATTACATCACCAGTGATTATATGTTAAATTTCATTTAAAAAAAAT
Organism: Peromyscus leucopus; assembly: GCF_004664715.2. Taxonomy (NCBI): domain Eukaryota; kingdom Metazoa; phylum Chordata; class Mammalia; order Rodentia; family Cricetidae; genus Peromyscus; species Peromyscus leucopus. Next base: position 113,838,083 of record NC_051069.1, on the reverse strand, counting down.
ACAATTTTGAGACAGGATCTCACTGTGTAGCCCTGGTTGGCCCAGAACTCCCTATGTAGACCAGTCTGGCCTCAATTTCACATGCTGAATTTTTAAACACAAATTTTAAACAAAAATTAATCAAGTCTGCCTCTCATTCCTTCTCTTCCAGTTCCTCCCTATTCCCTGTCTCCTCCCACCCCCTTTATCTCCTAATTTTCTCCCACAAAGAGTTCTCTCTCTCTCTCTCTCTCTCTCTCTCTCTCTCTCTCTCTCTCTCTCTCTCTCTCTCTCTCTCTGGTTTTTTGGGACAGAGTTTCTGAGTTTCTCTGTGTGGCTTTTGGAGCCAGTCCTGGAACTCACTTTGTAGACCAGCCTGGCCTCGAACTCACAGAGATTCACCTACCTTTGCCTCCCGAGTGCCGGGATTAGAGGCGTGCGCCGCCACCGCCACCGCCACCACCACCCTGCCTTTCTCTCTCCTTTAAAACCCATGAAATCCACTTAGCATTGCCAGTATATGTGTGGGTGTAGGAGCATCAACTGGAACATGGGTGGCCTCTCAGGGCTGCACCCCCGAAGAAAACCCACTCTCCCTCTCCCAGCGTTATCAGGTGCCAATCATTCCTGACTCCCTCACCCCTCTATGCTGAGCTTTTGTGTGACTACATCTTGCTTAGGCCTTATGCACATGGTCACAGCCACTATAAATTCACACTGAAACTGCCCTGTTGTGGCCCCCACTGCCCCTGGCTCTCATCAACCTTGGGAGGATGGGGTGTGGTATGGATGTCCCAGGAGGGCTGAGACTCTGTAGTCTTTTGAGTTCTAACCAGCTGTGGGTCCCTGTGCTCATCACCATCTACTGCAAAAGGAAGCTTCTCTGATAAGGGTTGAAAGATGCACCATTTTATGGGTATAATGATACATCTTTAGGAGTCATTTTAATAATTTAGCCAAGTAACAGTGATAGACTTTCCCTCTCAGGCCTATGACCTACATTGCCTTAGGTTCTACCTCCAAAAAGAACCTAAGACAAGGTCTTTTTGCCCACAGATCACTAGAGAAACCAGGAATGTTAAACATTCAGGTGCCTCTCCTCAATGGGGAAGATAAAATACCTGTTTTCCTGCCCAGAAAGCTGGGAGTGGATATTGTTAACTGTTATGAATTATTGTGTGTGTGGGGACACGACCCCTGAGGGTATCCCATACATTCAGGGAAACATGCTGGGCAGATGCACACCATGAGGGCATAGTGGTGGTGGTGGCCAGTAGTTCAGTAATTCAGCATCTGCGAGGAAATGGTTTATTATAATAGAGAGATGAAGAGAAAGATAGGAGAGAGAGAGAGAGAGAGAGAGAGAGAGAGAGAGAGAGAGAGAGAGAGAGAGAGAGAGAGAGGAGAGAGACCTTGTGGAAGGAAAAGCAGGAGAGAGAGGAAGAGGAGGAGTTTTTCCTTAGAATGAGGCCTTTACATCAGGACATAGGGCGGCACCAAGGGGTGAGATTTCAAGGGGCGGATCAGAATATTAACGTTAACAACCCGGTGACCTCTTTGCTGTCTGTGGAGGCAGACCTCACCCACCTATTGTTGTAGAAGCAGACCTCACTCACATCCCCCAGAATGCTTACCTGACTCACTCTCCAGCTCCCAGTTAGTAGAACCCATCCTTTGGAGGAATGTCACATGTACTTTATAGTCTGCTGGCTCTATGCTGTCTCAGTCAGAGACCACACTAGATTCTAGGCCCTTTAGCTACAGAACCCACCATCGTGGTCACCTGTACTTTGTAAAGAAATTTCTAAGTAGTCACACTTAAGTTTTATTGTGCACCTAGAATTGAACTGGTTGTTGCCTGGAAACCTGGGATGGGAATGGTTGGTGCCTGGAAACTTTTCCCCAAAATGTCCTATGTTTTAAATATGCTGACAGTGAACCACCTGAGTTTTCATTCTCCCTCTCTGTGGTTCCCTTCTCTACCTGGACACCTGCAGGATCCCCTCAGGTTCTTGGCTCCATTAGCAGTGTGAGGCCTGAGTTCCTTCCTGTGAAATGGGCCTTAAATCCAACCAAGAGGTGGTTGGTCACTCCAGTAACATCCATGCCGCTGTTGTGCCTGTAAGCACATCTGGTCAGGCCACTCATCATTGTAGCTTGCAGGGTTTACAGCTGGATAAGACTGTTGATGATCCCACTGGCCAACAACTCAGAGAGAGAGCACCCATTCTTTGGGGTTTTTTTTTTTTTTTTTTTTTTTTTTTTGGTTTTTCAAGACAGGGTTTCTCTGTGTACCTTTGCACCTTTCCTGGAACTCACTCTGTAGCCCAGACTGGCCTTGAACTCACAGAGATCCACCTGCCTCTGCCTCCCAAGTGCTGGGATTAAAGGTGGTGGTGTGCCACCACCGCCCAGCTGAGCACCCATTGTTGGCACTGAACTTTTCACTTGGTAGTCTGTGCTGTCTGTGAGAGGTATTGCTCGCCTCCCTTATACAGTAACAAGTTAGAGTCTTTTTAAGTGTGTAATTTGGAAGACACTTCCACAGCAGGCTTCCATGCTTCTTCAAGAGTCTTTGCATCCTTCCTATACTCCCTCCTCTGCTCTGCCCTCCCATCCCATACCCCCACTTAACCCTTTTTGATCAATTATCTCCCTTTTCTCCCTTCATACCACCTGCATCTATTTCTTCCCCTTATATAGGAATACGCTGTGTGATTGTAGTGCTTTTAAAATGGAATTGTAGCACAAGAAATGCAGTCTTATCGGCAATATGCTGACACGGGTGTCTGTATATCAGTTAGTCATTGCATACATTGTGTATATCAAACTAGAGTCCCAAACTTGGTGAGAAAGCTGTCTACTCCTGCCTGACACCTCAAGGCCTTGAGATTATCCCTTACTGTTATTTTCTTGGGTGGGTAAGCAAATATGTTTTAGTCATGGTATCTTCATGCATAAGTGACATTATATTGTTTTCTCATTTTTCTTCTTCATTCCACTCTTCTGATTCCACTGTGTTCCTAGCTCCTTTATTTTCCCCAACCAGTCCCCTTTCTGCTCTCTTACCACATGTATTAAGTTATACTTAATTCCAACCTTCTTTTAGCTCCCTTTCTATATAGACACAAATATCTATGAATTTTAAATCTACAATTCATACATAAGAGAAAACATGAAGTTTTGTCTAAGTTTGGGTTATTTCTTTAACATAGTGACTTCTAATTTAATCCCATTTCCTGCAAATGACATGATTTCATTTTTCTTTATGGCTATACAAATTCCCATTGGCATAGTACCACATTTTTATACATTAATCTTATGATGGAGATCTAGGCAGGTTCCATTCCCTGGCTACCATAAATAGTGAAGAAATCAATGCAAATATCTTGGTGGTTTTCTCTTAGAGCTTGAGGGTGTTTACCCAGGAGTGGGCATAGCTGGATCCTATAGTGGTTGTGTCTTTCATTTTATAAGGAACCTTGATGCTGATTTCTATAGGGGCTCCCCATTTACATTCCTGTCAGGATGACAGCAGCCTCCACATCCTCACCATTGTTGACTGTCCTCAAGGATGGCCATTCTGACGAGGTGAAATGGAATCTCAAAAGTAGTTTTAATATCACTGTCCTTCTGATTGCTGTAGACAAATACCTGACAGAGGCAACTAAATGGAGAAAGGTTAATATCAGCCCCCCATCTGAGGCTAGCTCACCATGGTTGAGGCTAGCCCACCATGGTAGAAGCCATGGCAACAAGAATGTGAGTGAGCTGGTCACATTATATCGACTGTCAGAAAGCTCAGGAATGAAGGCTGGATCTCAGTTTTCTTTCTCCTACTCAGTTATCCTGAAATTCCAACCCGCAGGAGGATGATGCCCACATTCAGTGTTGGCCTTCCCACCTATCTGAGACACCATTGACAGGTAGAGCTGTGTTCCCGTGATGCTTCTGAATGAAGTCAGGCTGACAATGAAAAACCAGCCATCTCAGCTAAGAATATTGAGCACATTTCCAAGAATCTATTGGTCATTTGTGTGTCTTCTTTTGAGAACTATCTACTCAGTTCATCAGTCTATTGATAGAGTTGATAATTTGTAGTTGGAAGTTTTCCTGTGTCCTTCCCGGCCTGTGGTTGGGACAAAGCTCTCACCCACAGTCCCGCAGCCTTTTATAAAATAATCACACAGAGGCTTAATATTAATTATAACTGCTCGGCCATTAGCTCAGGCATATTACTGACTAGCTCTTACACTTAAATTAACCCATAATTCTTATTTATGTTTAGCCATTTGGCTTGGTACCTTTTCTCAGTTCTGCCTTGTCATCTTGCTTCCTCTGTGTCTGCCTGGCACCTCCTAACTCAGCCTTCCTCTTTCCAGAATTCTCCTTGTCTGCTTATCCCACCTGTACTTCCTGCCTGGCTATTGACCAGTCAGCATTTTACTTACCAACCAATCAGAGCAACACATATTCACAGCATACAGAATGACATTCCACAGCAATGATTGGTTTGTTGATGTTTAATTTTTGCAGTTCTTTATATATCCTATATATTAAGTCAATGCCAATACATAGTTGGCAAAAATTGTTTTAAACCTTCTGTAGGCTGTCTCTTCACTCTGCCTTCTTCACTGTTCACAATTCTAATAGCACACAGTCCCAATTTCTACACATCTATTATTTTCTTTAGTACTAGAGTCCTTTGTGGAAAGAAAATCCATATTAATACTAACATGGCTTTGAAGGATTTTCTTAAACATTTTACAGTTTTTCACTAAGGCCTTTGATCTGTTTTGAATTGATGATTGTGTTGAGTGAGATGTGTGGATCTTAGTTCATGGCTTCTGCATGTGGAGCCATTGCTCTGAGCACCATTGGTCAGGGGCTGTCTTTTCTCCAGTGTGTGTTTTTGTCAACTTCATCAAAAAAAAAAAAAAGTAGGTTTAAGTGCTTGGGTTTATATGTGCATCCTGTATTCTAGTCCATTGTTTCACATATTTGTGTTCTAACTATTTATTTTTATGTATGTGGGTGTTTTGCCCACATCTAAGGGTACCACATGTAGTTCCCCCCACATTGGGCACATTGGCTTACACAGACCTTGAGTTGATAGTTATAAGCTACCCTGTGGCTGCTCGAACCTGAGCCTGGGTCCTTTACAAGAGCAGCAAGTTCTCTTAACTATTGAGGCATTTCTCCAGATCTCATATGTCTGTGTCTATGTCAACATAATGTTGGTTTTGTTAATACGATTCTATAACAGAATTGAGATTAGTCATTGTAATACTTTGGGGATTTTTCTTTCTAAGGATTGATTTGTTTATTGGGGGCCCATATGAATTTTAGTGGTTTCTTCTAATACTGTGATGAATGACATTGGAATTTTGATGTGAATCGTATTGAATCTGTAGGTCACTTTTGGTGATATACCAGTTTCATAATGTTAAATTTGCCAATCATGAGCAATTCCTTTCTTCTGGGTCTTTCTTTCCTTAGAAAACTCTTAATCTCCTTTGTTGGGTTTATTTTTAGGTATTTTGTCTTTTAAGCAATTATGAACAAATTTTTTTTCTCACTTAATTCTTTCTTGGCTAGTTATTGGCATGTAGGAAAGCTACTGAGTTTGAAAGAACCCCCAGAGGAGATCTTCCTTCAGGAGAGACCCCAAACCCAAGGAACACACCAAAACCACCGATCAGATGCAAAAGCAAGAGGGTTTATTAGATACACGGGTACCCGGGGCGAAGTCTCTCGGAGGACTTGCGCGCCTTCCTAGGGCAAAGGGGACTTTTTATGGGATTCCAGGGCAGAGGCGCGGATACAGAAGCAAGAAGCATAGTTACAGGGTCCCTATTGGTTGTTTCAAAGAAGGCCAGGGTGAACTTGGGGTCGTATGTGTGTGGCTGATCTGGCCTTGCCCAGGCCAGCTGCTTATTCCTCAAGGCCAGGGGCCCGCCATAAAATATCCTAATTTAACTCAACTGTCTTTCTCTCAAGGCCGCTGACCACAATTATCTCTCTCAAGGCCGGATGGCTGGCCATAGTTATCTCTCTCAAGGCCGGGTGGCTGGCTACGGCTGTGAACTCCTGTTTTTCTGATTCCTTCAGAATGGCGTTTCTTAGGCTAAGTTATTGGGGGGGGACATTTCATCGGCCCAACGCCCCATGTCCTCATAATGGAGCGGGGGTCTTTCAAGTTTTACATGTTGATTTTATATCCTGATAATTTGCTGAAAATGTTTATCAAGCCTCACTCAGTGTTTTCTAGTGGAAGAAAAAAACTCAACTTCCTTGTTGAGTTGTACATCCGACTTTCTCGGCCATCTTGCTAACTACTTCCTGTGAGCTGTGGTAGAACTCATCTGCTCATTCATGTTCTTTTTCAGGTCATCAATCATTTTTACCAGAAAACTGTTACAATCTTCTGATAGTCTACACATCTGACTATCTTTGATTTCTGCCTAAGGGGCTATGATCTGTTGAAGGAGTCATGTTGCCTTGCCTTTCCATGCTTCATGTAGTGACAATCACATGATTTCTCTTCATCACTAACTGGCCTGTCCATAGAAAAGTCGCAGCTTCACCCACATCCTCCACTGGGTTTGAGCTGGTGAGGACCATGGTTGGTGCCTTCTGGATCTGGTGTCTGCTTCCTTTCCCTCCACAGGGAACAGAGTTCACTTGCTTCTCTGCTGCTCTTTATTTCTCCTTCCACATGGTGACTGGTGGCATCCTCCCTCTACTGGAGACACAACCCATTGTTCTCACTCCAGCTCTCCTTCATGAACTGAGCTCCAGTTGGGGAACAGGGGAGAACTGTACAGGGAAAGGCCCAGTGGAGGGAAAAGACACCATTTAGTTCCCATCTGCCTTACACAATCATGTTAATAGAGTGATAGGAGATTTTTTTAAATTTTTATTTATTTGTTTTTGTTTATTTATTTATTTATTTATTTATTTATTTATTTATTTATTGGGTTTTTTGAGACAGAGTTTCTCTGTGTAGCTTTGCGCCTTTCCTGGAACTCACTCTGTAGTCCAGGCTGGCCTCAAAACTCCGCCCTGCCTCTGCCTCCCAAGTGCTGAGATTAAAGGCGTGCGTCGTCACCACCCGGCTTGATAGGAGATTTTTAACTATGTTGAATATGTGTCATATTGAGTTACTGTTTTTTTGGTTTTGTACAGGATGACCTGGTATCACTTTTAGCTCCTCTGGAGGAATACAAACCACAGATGAAAGAATTTTCAGTACCTGAAGCTGCCGAGTTACAGACAGATGTCAATCTGGAGAGGTGCCCCCATTTCCTCCTTTCTCTGAGGACCAGCCTTACTGTGCTCTAGGTGGTTATAGTCAGTGCTGAGACCTGAAAATTTCAATGACGAGAAACAAATTTTAATTCTAGTTTATGAGATATAGTTATCAAAATGAAGTGTCTTAGTTAGGGTTTCTATTGCTATGAAGAGACACCATGACCACAGCAACTCTTTTTTTTTTTTTCCGAGACAGGATTTCTCTGTGTAGTTTTGCGCCTTTCCTGGAACTCACTTGGTAGCCCAGGCTGGCCTCAAACTCACAGAGATCCACCTGCCTCTGCCTCCCAAGTGCTGGGATTAAAGGCGTGCGCCACCACCGCCCAGCCGACCACAGCAACTCTTACAAAGGAAAACATTTAATTGGAGTAGCTTGCTTACAGTTCAGAGGTTCAACCCATTATCATCATGGTGGGGCATGGTGGCATGCAGGCAGACATGGTGCTGGAGCTGAGAGTTCTCATCTTGATCCACAGGTACCAGGAAGTGAACTGAGACAATGGGCATGGCTTGAGCATATATGAGTCCCTTAAGCCCACGCCCATAGTGACACACTTCTTCCAACAAGGCCTCACCTACTCCAGCAAAGTCATACCTCCTAATAATGCCACTTCCTATGAGCTTATGGGGGCCAATTACATTCAAACCACCACACAAAGCATAAGTAATTTAGAAATGAATTGTTCAGTGCAGGCACAAAAAAAGAAATATTGAAAAGAATTGATATGCCACCTCAATGATGCATAGTACTTGTTATTCACAATCTGGTCTTATGTTACATGAGGCTAAAGGATTCCACATTAGTTTTACTGATTTTGTGAAATAGAATTGTGCATATTTCATTCAACATTGAGCACAAATATCTTGTTTTCTTTTTCATCGCTGCTTCTAATGCACATGTCTTATGAAAGTACATTGTTAAACACAATAGGAATTGAAAATCACTTTCTTGTTTGGATGACCATGCTTCAGATTGCTATCTCTGAGGAATGTTCACCTGATGGCATTTATGAGGGACTGTTGACTGTGACTACCAGAATCCACTTAGGTCTTTTTATGTTTGTTTGTTTGTTTTTTATAGGGTTTTAGACTTTACATGTAGTGAGCACAGGAAGTTGGGGCAAATGGTTTATTTACATTAACCATTCTTTAATAAACATAGGTTATAGGTGGATGATAACAAGAACACAAGTAGGTATTGTTATCTGTTTTTTATTAGCAGCAGTGGCTGCCCCTTAAGCAATGGCTATTCTAGTCAGAGATTGCAACTTGGGCTGCAGGGGCCGCAGCCTGAGGGGATTCTGTTCCCTCAGGCACCGACTCCTTCAAAGCTACTAAGGGAGAATTTATCTAAATCTAAAGAACTTATGATTCAATGGTTTAGGTGGAATTCTGCTCACTCAGGAGGCTGAATAGCAAGTAGCTAACCTTCTCCCTTTGCTGGTGTCTTCCAAAAAACCCAGCATCCTTCTCTCAGCCCTCACTTAAAAAACCCTTGCTACACGTTGCTGACTCAGCCTCCTGCTCACAGGTTAATTTTATTTAATCAAACATATTTTTGAATTGTTAACAAAAACAATAGGAAAAAAGCACCACACTTTAAACTAATATTTCCTGATAAATAGGTTTTAGTTTCACACAAGAGTGCATTTAATTCCTAGATTTCATACTTGCTAGATATGTGACCTTGAGACATTGGTTAATGGTTGTATCACTTAGTTTTATTCTTGTCTTTATGTGTTTATTTGCTTGTTTAATTGCAAATGCCATAAAACTTTAAAAGTTTGTACATTTGAAGTATATGTGACAACTTCTCTTGTATTTAATAAAACATTCTTTAAAGAATTTAAATCTTTGTTAAATGTTTTCATAGTTCTACTAAAATAGTAATTAATGTTTATCATTTTTCTTATTTATGGAAAAAGACAAGATATTTTAGGATATGAAGAAATGGGATTGGAAACTTGTCAAGAAAGCAATCTAGGTAAGACCTGGACTAGGAGTTATTCTAGATAATCCTTTCTTTGTTTAAAAAAAAGTAATAATTAAGTAAGTCAAATCATGAAAGTGGTGTTTACAAAGTGAACTTGTAAAATGATTTTGCAGTTTTTTTTTGGTTTTTCAAGACAGGGTTTCTCTGTGTAGCTTTGCGCCTTTCCTGGGACTCACTTGGTAGTCCAGGCTGGCCTCGAACTCACAGAAATTCGCCTGCCTCTGCCTCCCGAGTGCTGGGATTAAAGGCGTGCGCCACCACCGCCTGGCGATTTTGCAGTTTTAAATTGCTTATTTGTCTAGAACTGTTTAATGAGTTAATCATTAAATATATTTTGCTTTCTGAAATAGTGTAACCTGAAAAAAATTAATTTCCTTTTGTGGTCTTGAGGTTGTACCTAGGGCTTCCCCAATTCTGGATAAATGATCTCCCACTGAGATACACCTGTCTTCTAGAGTTTATTTTCTTATTATGGGTGTAAGCTCTGATGGAATGCTTTTCATATGTAGAAGTTCATATAAAGAACTAAATTTATTTGGAGATATGCAATAGAATGAGAATGGCTGAGCGGAATGTCATTATGCTGTAATACCCAGGAGAAACATGGCCATCCTGCTCAGTTACATCCAGACAGACATTTGCAAAATGGGAGGATACATTCTCAAGAATTCATACTTTATAAAATGACCATCACAATGGCTTTCATACCTACCTTGCCATTGGAAATAAGACTAGTGTCCTGTTCTAGTTTGCTTTTCTGGAACTCAAGCAGAAACTATGGAGGAACACTGTTTACTGGCTCATGCTCAGCTAGCTTTCTTAAACAGCCCAGGCCCACCTGCCTAGGTATGGTGCCACCCACAGTGAGCTGGGCCCTCCAACATCAATCATCAGTCAAGACAATCTCTCACAGACATGGCCACAGGCCAATCTGATGTAGGCAATTCCTCAACTGAGACTCCTTTAGAGGACTCTAGGTTGTGTCTTCTAGCTGATACTCACTAGTACAAATCTGAATAAGAGACACTCTGTCACACATGAAAGAACAGGAGGGATGGCCATGAGCACAGTCTGTAAGTTTATAACCTAATGAAGTTCCTTTTGGAAATCATTGCATTTTAACATCTTTGTTTTATTTCTTAGTGATGGGCCTTGGACCTAACACCTCTGTCTCAGTCATTTTTTTATTGATGTGAAGAGACACCATGACCAAGGCAATTTATAGAAGAAAAAGTTTATTTGGGGCTTACAGTTTCAGAGGGTTAGAGTCCATGACCATCACAGCAGGGGACATGGGGGCAGGCAGGGGTGCTGGAGCGTAGCTGAGAGTTTACATCTTGATTCACAAGCACGAGGCAGAGAGAACTAGGTAGGAAAGGCATGGGCTTTTGAAACCTCAAAGCCAGCTCCCAGTGACACACCTCCTCCAACAAAGACACACTTCCTCATCCTTCCCAAACAGTTCTACCAACTGGACACCAAGTGTTTAACATATGAGCTGATGGGGGCCATTCTCATTCAAACCACCACAGTTGCCAACACTCTAAGGAAGCCATACTTCACACACACACACACACACACACACACACACACACACACATGCACGCACGCACGCATGCATGCATGCATGCATGCATACATACACACACACACACACACACACACACACACACGCACATGCATGCACGCATACACACACAATGCACTCTGCTATGTACATTACCTTACTTTTCTATGAGTATTGTAGATTGTCTGTCCTGGGAAATACCTAAGAGAGTTCCACTATTTGTTTTCATGTTTTAGATGAGATAAAGAAAGTTTTCTTTATATACAGAGAGCCCTGTGTTGACCCATTCTGAAGCTCGGGTGAAATGATGACTTCATTTCTACATTTTTCATATCAGATAGCAACTTTCTTTCCCTCAGTGGTTCATTTCAAGCCTATTTCTGCCTATAAGTATGGCAAAGCATAGATAAATCATCCAGGAATGTTCTTCCCATGAAATAGTTCTGTGGGAGACAAAGTGAGCCATTTGAATCACACATGAGGTAGAGAACAGAGCCAGAACTGAGCGAGGTTATTAGCGTTTCATAGCAAGAGCAAGCATCTTGATGCCTCTCCATCTTTTTTTCTGCTGGAGTCTGGAGACTGAAAAAGATCTTGTTCCCCCATTGCTCTGTCCACTGTGTTTTGCAAAGTTGCACAGGACCACGGCCGTTCACTGATGTTGCTTATGGCAGGTTTTTATCTGAAGTGGGGAAGTTTCCTCTGAAACCCTGCAGGGTTCGTGTTGTGCCTTAACAAAGTAAGTTCACAGAAAGGAGAAGTGACTCGGCCGTGACTCTGGCTGCTCTCGCAGGGGACCCGGGTTCAGTCCCATCACCCATATGATGGTTCAAAACCATCTGTAATTCAAGTTCCAGGAGGTCCAGTGCCCTCTTCTCACCTCTGCAAGCACCAGACGTACAGGCGGTGCACAGACTTGCATGCGGGCAAAACATCCACGCAGGTCAAATAAAAATGAAAAAATATCTAAGAATAAAAGTGAGCACACGCCTTAGCGCTGCTCCCAGTGCCATCACCTGAGAGTCACTACGTGTTGGACACTGTCAGCCTCTCGCACGGATTCTTCTAATAACGTCAATTCCCGTCAGTCTGACGTGTGCAGCGACAGTCACGGTCATTGTGCATGGCAGTTTATGTTTACGTATTAAATTTTGACAGGTTTCTTCTTTTGATTTGAAAGACACAAACTAGTGGAAGTATGAGCTTTTGAAGAGTGGATTGCTAACCACCAGAACTCTCTTGATGCACGGCTCCAAATTTATTCATACTACCAATCAATCGTCAGTTATACAGTTTTGATACACCGTACTTACCTCTTTTCTAGTATTTGATACTGCTGATTAACAACATTTTTCTTCTCTGTTTAGAAGCAGCTGAAAGTACTGAATCCTGCTCTGTACTAAGGTAGGGGTTTAGAGATTAAGTACAGAAGAAATGAACTGGTGTTTGTTAGTGGTCTCTGGCTCACGGCCACATGGTGTACCGGGCACTTGCTACCTCACAGTCCTCACGGCTTGTTTGCAAAGTATGCACGATGTCCGTCATCGCCCATTTTCCCCAGTAGGTGGCTCTCCCTGAGGGGCCCCCAATCCTGTCATTGCCAGGAAGCTGACTCAGGCCTGTGCACCACAGTGTGTTTTCCTGCTCTTCTGCATAATTGATAGACCCAAGAAACTGCTTCATAACGTAATTCACAAAGTCCAGGCACGTGTGAGCTCACGTGCAGAGTGCTCCCAGCAAGCCTGGTGGTTCTCTAATCATGGTCTTAATAACTTTCCAGCCGCAGTCAGGACCAACGCCTTTTTTCACCAGTGAAGGATTTAGGACAGATCTCAACCTGTGGCCATGGTGCCATCAATTTCATACATAACAAAATCATGCAACTGCTGGAGAGAGATTATTTTTCTGGAAGCAAACCATTTCTATATGTGGAGAATGTTCAGCTAACAGCGTTTAAGCCTGTCCAGAAGCTAATTGAATTTTTTTTTCAAGACAGGGTAGCTCTGGGCATCCTGGAACTCACTCTGTAGACCAGGTCGGACTCGAACTCAGAAATCCACCTGCCTCTGTCTCCCAAGTTCTGGATTAAAGGCGTGTGCCACCACCACCCTTGCTTTTTTTTTTTTTTTTTTTTTTTCTGGCTCCCTATTCGTATCTCCCTTGAACTGCTACTGCAGCCCACTTCCTTAAATTCCGTCTAGTCTGTTCTCATCGACATGGAACACATTTGCTGCTGTTATTTTCCTGCATCCCTTTATCCTCACTTCCCACGGCTACGGATCCCTTTGCTTGTGCAGACCCTGATGAAAGTCCACACAGTGTCAGGGTTTTAGGGACTTACCTGAACACACTAAGTGGCAGCAATGTAATTTGACCTCATGTTCCTTAGGACAGTAGCCTTTATTTGTCGTTCTGGAGGCCAGTGTTTTAAAGATGAAGTGTGTAAGACTATGGAAGTCCATTGAAGATGAGAGTGGAATTAAAAGGTGGATTCATGGTAGTTTCTAAGGATGGAGTTGCCACAAAGTGAGGCGGTTTTAGAAGGTCAGATTGCTTTTGGTAATGCTGATGAGTTTAGAATATCTGAGGTATATAGCATCATAGTCATGATGATACAGGAATTTGGGACATGTTTACTAAATTTGATATAGTCTCCTGCACTTGGTAAACTTCTCAAACTCCTAAATATTGCACTTCTATCTCTTACATTTCATAACAAAACCCATCTGACTTTAATCAAATGATATACTCATAATGATTTGATAATAATATTAGTAGTATAGCATTCTCTGGTTCCTATGAAAAATTACAAAATTGTTTTTAACCTGTGCGTTTATTAAAGAGAATTGTTTTTTGTATGTGTTTAGCTTAAAATGGATTAAGACTGTCATTGATAAACATCCAAATCACATATGTTCTTTGTAAAACCAGTACAAAAAACATTGCTAGCTTCTCCCTGAGAAAAGTAGACAGAATAGTTACAGTTTAAATGAGTTGTTGAACCTCAATATAGAGAAGTAGGTTTTCTACATAACACAGTTTCAGTGTGCCCGACACAATCACAGATGAGGCGAGGCAGTTTTTTAAAACACCAGAACTCATTTGTTATTATATATTTTCATTCTGAAGGTTCTCCACCAAACCTGATCGTAGTGACCCTGAGACCACAGCAAGAAAGGACAAATGTAATTTTGATACAAAGGTAAAATCCTTTGAGGTTAATCTTGTTCTGAGTGTGGATTGTTTTAGCATTTATTCTTAAATTCAATAATAATCTACTTATTATCCTTTTATACTGAAAGTTGGTTAGAGAAAACGTCCTACACAATTAGAACTAGTCAATGGTTTGTCCTTTGACCCCTCCCAAAGGGATAGGAAGTACTCTGGGACAGCAGGGGCTGAATGAAGAAATGGGAAGAAAAACACAGTGATGTGAATCTTAAATTAGGTGAACTTTCCCCACAATAAAGTTAAATTTGGAGGGATTTGTGGGACAAATATACCTTTGAGTCATTTTCTAAATGACACCAATACAACCTTTATTATACTCATACTTACAAAATATCTAGTCACAGAGCTGGAGAGTTGTTCAGTGGTTAAGAACACTTTCTGCTTTTGTAGAAGAACTGGATTTGGTTCCCAGTACCACTCGGTGGCTCACAACCATCTGTAAGTCCAGCTCCAGGGATTCAGATGCACGCCCCTTCCTTCCTTCCTTCCTTCCTTCCTTCCTTCCTTCCTTCCTTCCTTCCTTCTTCCTTCTTCCTTTGGTTTTTTTGAGGCAGGGTTTCTCTGTATAGCCCTGGCTGTTCTGGAACTCACTCTGTAGACCAGGCTGGCCTTGACCTCAGAGATCCACCTGTCTCTGCCTCCTACCACCTCATTACCACCTCATTACCACCACCCAGCAACCTTTTTCTGACTTCTATAGGAATCAGGCACACACATAGTGCACAGGCATACATGTAGGCAAAATACTTATACACATAAAATAAATTTAAAAATTTTAATGTAGTCACAACATAGTGATCAAGGAATTTTCTGGTGTCCCATGGTTCTAACTACCTAATGAGACATGTAGATTTTTATTCCTTCAGTGATTTTTTTGTTTTATTATCATATAGAGTTTTTAAAAGATTTATGCTATCATTTGTGTGTGTGTGTGTGTGTGTGTGTGTGTGTGTGTGCAAGTGCGCATATGTGCACCAGTGTGCTCTTGCCCATGGAGGTGAGAGGGGGTTGGGTCCTCTGGAGCTGGAGTTAGGCAGTTGTGTGGGTTGTGTGAGCTGCCTGGTGTGGGTGCTGGGAAACCAACCTCTGGAAGAATAGCCAGTGCTCTTAACTTCCCAGCCCGCACTGTGGTACTTTAAGAAAATTAATTATATCACAAGAAAAACAAGCATTATTTGCAGCGTAGTAATGAAGGTGTCAGCTGTATTCCTGCATCCTATCTTCGGGGTGTTGATTATCAAACCAAGTGTCATACATGTGGTGGGAAGTCCATCCACTGAGCCACACTCTCAGCACTGGAGAGGACTCTTCATCTGTGACAATCAAAAAGAAAGAACATTTTAAAATGTAGATATAAATGTTGCATTTTTCTGTGCAGTTCAGACTTGTCCTCTCATAATAATGTCACCATGTTACAGAAACACATGTTGGCACATGAAGTGAGCCACTTAACGGTCATGGTATGTTCTAAGAGTCAGGGTCTGTCATCAAAGAATGAAAAGCAAGATGAGCTACAGAATCAACAAAACCTTCTCTGGATAGCACCTGTCTGTATTTTCAAGTATCCCTTCTAATAAAGTCCCTTGGTAGCACTCACAGAAGGCGTGACTGACATTAGTATTTATTCCTTTTCCCTCCTTTTAACTGGGCTGTTTGAGCCCAGATCCAAGTGTATGTAATCAGTGCTCCACCACATGGCTACCCCACCTCAACAGTGACAGGTAAATACTAACACAAAACTTCTTTCAACTTTGAAACTCAGGAATCCTCAGGATTATATTCTTCCAACACCCCCAAAGAATCCACATGTAAAGATTTAGCATCTGTGAACACCACAGCCGAGTGTGTAACTGAGTAGTGCAGTGTGTCAGTGTTGGATCTAAGTTTCCAATATTCAAACAGTATCTGGAAAGTATTTGAAGGCTTATAAATCTAAGATCGGAATGGTGATGGATTTATGGTTTTATTAGCTTTTTGTCTAATTTTTAACTTCCACAGCATATGGAAAGCTAGAAAGGGAGAACTATGGTCTGCTGTCAATATAGAATTAGGAAAACCACGGTGATTCTAAAATAGGGTTTCACACTTCTGACATCACAGTGATACTTCAAAATACATAAATTGGCAGACCCAGAGTCCCCCTAACTCTTTCTCCTCTCTCCAGACTTATTCATAGACCCGTGCAGCAGAAGACCCTCCTCCCACCTTACCTCCAGTTCTCGGGGACTCCACCTCTTTGTGGGGAGCCAGGGTCGGCTAGCTCTTTCCTGCTGCCCCCTCACCCTTCCCGTCTTGCTCATCTCCATGCCTTTACATCACCCACCAACCCACAGAAGCAAACACATAGACCCCGCAGCCATCACACTTGCCCAGGATCCAGGGTGAGTAGCAGTGACCACTGAACCAAACCAAACCAAATATGCAACCAGCAAAAATGAGGCCAAACATCTACACCAAGGAAAACCTCAAACATCACAACTCCAGATGCCTAGATCCCAGCACAAAAACACAAACAGGGACGGTCGACGCAATATGCCTCCTCCAGAAGCCAGCAACCCTATTGTGATAGGTCCCGAGAAAAGCAGCTTAGCTCAGGCACAAGGCAAGGACTTCAAAATAGCAATTATGAATATATTCAAGACCTTAAAGAGGATATTAATAGGTGTCTTAATGGAGATCAGAGAAATGCAAATAAACAGTTAAAAGAAATAATAAAAACAATACCAGACATGGAAGTAGAATTTCACAACAGAATCATTAAGAAAACCCAAACTGAAATAAAACTCGAAATGAAAAACTTAGCATGTCAACAAGAAGCTCAGAGGTAAGCCTCACCAACAGATTCAAAGACACAGAAGAGAGCATCTCAGGTGCTGAAGACAGATAGAAGAACTGGGCAGCCCATTTAAAGAAAAGTTTAATCTAAAAACATCCAGATACAAAACATACAGGAAAACAGGAATCAGTAAACAATGCTCATTAATAATTTTCATTATAATTGGTCTCAATTCCCCCACAAAAATGTCACAACACAGACTAACAGATTCTTTGGAACTGGGATTACATATGGTTATAAGTCATGATGAGGATGCTGGGAATTGAACCTGGGTCCTCTGGAAGAACAGCCAGTGCTCTTAACCACTGAGCCATCTCTCCAGCCTTCCATGGTTTGCCTCTTAATATCCTGAAATAGCATGGAAGCCAGCAGTAGGACAATCACCTCCAAAGTCATTTTCTTCTCATAACTAAAAGCACAGAGAGGACCTGGCATGTTTTTGATACTTGATAAATCAGTGTTCTTCAGCTTCTATTCTTGTTAAGGCTTGCATACTTCCTGAAGCTGTACCTCACCTGGGAAAATTAGGAGACCATCATATTTGCAGGCTATTCAAACATATTAAAACTGTTTTCTTCTGCCGGATGGCGGTGTATGCCTTTAATCCCAGCACTGGGGAGGCAGAGGCAGGTGGAGCTCTGTGAGTTCCAGGCCAGCCTGGTCTACCAAGTGAGTCCCAGAAAAGGCGCAAAGCTACACAGAGAAACCTGTCTTGAAAAACAAAAAACAAACAAACAAACAAAAAGAAAAGAAAAGAAAAAAACCCCGTGTTCTTCTCATGTTAATTTGTTTTTGCACACACGGCGTCACCATTTTGGAAGTAAATATCTTAGCTCTCCACTATTCAGTTACTGATTTTCAGAGACTAAATGTCAGTGAACATCAGGGCTTGGTATTTAAAGAATGGTGAAATAAAAACTTTTAATGTGAGCATGTTCTTGTAGTATTTAAAATTACCTAACACATACCAAATGAGTGTTCGTCTAAATAGTAGTGACAGCGTTAAGCCTCCTGGGTCATGTTCTCTCCTGGGAGGACTGTAAATGAAAGGTTTTTTGCATTTATTTAGTGGGGGGGGGAGCATGCACACGTGTCAGCACCCCGTGAGGATTAGAGAACAACTTGGAGGAGTTGGTGGTCTCTCTCCACCAGGTGGGTTCTGGGGTTGACCTCAGACTGTCAGTCTTTGGCGGCCAGCACGTTTATTCACCCTCTGAGCCATCTCACCAGCCCAAACGAGTTTGGTTTGTTAATTTTGCTTGTGGGATTTTTGTGTAACTAAATATAGATTATGAAAAGCCAAATGGTACACGTTAAACCTTCTTTAATGTCTTTTTGTTCTTGTCCTATGATTTCCAAGGATAAGTTAGAGAAACATCTCTTGGCACAGAGAGCATCCTCGCGTCAAGCCAAGCCGAGCCCTGCACCTTTACAACTCCAAGATCAAGCGGAGGAGCCAGAGATGAAGGCGGCTTCTGATGGAGAAGATACGTCTGGACCTTCAAGATCTGCCGAGGGGCAAGTGCTCGGGGGACTGTCGCTAGGAGAGAAACTGGAGGCTAAAGATGCTCTACAACTTGTCGCAAACAAGCTAAGCCAGAAGCCTGGTGAGATCTGCGAAGCTGTCAAAATTGGTGTTCACCACGAGGAAGAGCGACCACGTGATGACTGGACAGGAAAAACACCCCTGAAGTCGGCCTCCCCTAAACCGGCCCGTGACAGCCTTGGTTGTGAGGACAGAGATGCAGCTGCAGCGCCGGTCTCTGTCCCACTGCAGACCTTTCCCGGATGGGAGGAAGGTGGCCTTGGAGATGTCTTTTCATCTCCCTCATCCTCTCGGGTCGTGGGAAACAGTGGCCAGTCAGTTACTAAATTTCCCTTAATGAAAAATAAATGTGAAAATAACAAGTCCGAAATGGAAGAATCCCTTCATAAAAGTAAGGAGAAATCTTCTAAAAAACCAGAAAGTAGAAAGGTAGATGGTACATGCCCAGAAGTGTGTATGGGTGAAAATCAAGGGGGCCGTGAGTTGAAGGGCCAGTTGCAAAAAACTGTGAAACCGAAACGCATGGCCTGGCAGTTAGAGATCAGACACATGCCCAAGTCCAGCGAACCCAAAGGGCTTTCAGACTTCAAAGAAAAGACTCACGTGAGCGAATTAAAAGGTTGGGGTGATTCTACCCTTCCCGACACTTACAAGAAAAGTAAAGGCGCATGGGACTTTACCCAGAAGCCCCTGCACAGCAAGGGCGAAGCCCCGCCGCGCACCCTGGGAACCGCCCGTGCCCCGCCTCCGGCTGGCAGGACAGCAAGCACTTTTGCAGATGAAGATCTTCAGGACTCGCTGTCCGACAATGAGTTCCACGTTCTGGAGGAAGAGATCCTGGCCTGGGAGAAAGTCCACCTCGAAAACGAGGTAGTTGCTCTTTTGCTGCTTTGAGTTTCATTCATTTTCTGTTAGTGAAAACTGTTTACTAGTAAAAATTGAGTTATGTGCATGTGATACTGTGTAGCCGTGTGTGTAGACTGCTCTGTTTCCTAAGCAATGGAACATAATGCCATAACATCAGCTCCTTAAACCACCTTGAGTGTCATTTGAGATACTAGGAAGAGAAGGTAGGTATGAATGAGCTCCTGGCATTTTGTAAACATTTAATAAGTAACTTGGTTTTGTTGTTGTTGTGTTTGGTTGGTTTTTGTTTTGTTTTGTTTTGTTTTGTTGTTTTTTGTTTTTTGTTTTTTGTTTTTTGTTTTTTTTTTTTTTTTGAGACAGGGTTTCTCTGTAGCCCTGGCTGTCCTGAAACAGTTTCCTGGAACTGTCCTCACTTTGTAGACCAGGTTGGCCTCGAACTCACAGAGATCCAACTGCCTTTTGCCTCCTGAGAGCTGGGATTAAAGGCGTGTGCCACCATGTTCTGTATCAATCTCTATTGTTCTTAACATTCATTTTTCTCTAGATTTGAAATACTTTGTGGTCTTTATGTAATGAAAAAATGCTATGGCAGGTATAATATTTGCATGGTGGTTTAGGGTTTTTTTAAGATTTATTTTTATTTTTAGTGTGTGTTTTTGCCTACACATATGTTTAACTGAAGTTATAGAAGGTTGTGAGCTACCACGTGGGTGCTGGGAATTGAACCTGGGTCCCCTGGAAGACTGGCCCGAGCTCTTAACCACTGAGCCATCTCTTGAGTCCCTCTTAGGGGTTTTTAACATTACATGAAAGGTTTTCTTACTACTTTCACATTTTAGTCAACCACCTCCCACCAGTAATTTTTCCACTACACATCTGGATTGTCTAAGCTCTTGTTTACCTAAATGAAGGTCTACCATCCTGTGCCTATGTTCACCAAGAATCTAGCACTTCTCATCATGGCAAATATGGAGCTGAACTACCAAAGCATGGTCATGAGAAGCAGTCCAGGTGTTCTCTGGGTATGAGTGACAGATTAGTAACCCCAGCACTTGGTAGGGGTGAGGCAAGAGTGCAATGTGATGAGGCCACCAACCTCTCTACACATTGTGTTTGAAGTCAGCCTGAGCTACATAGAAAGATAATGTCTCAAAGACATGGAACTTTTTTCTGCCTTCATCTATATTAAGGGCAGTATACATATAAAATTTTATTTAAAATTTTTATATAGACATTTAATTTCAGTGCAAATACAAATCAGAGGCAGGGAACCTAAGTGTAGTTCCTTGTTGAGATGCACGTGCCATCCAGTTTTGGTTTATCTCTATGACGGCCATGGACCCCACAATCAACATACAAGGTTTGGTTACCATATGAAGAAAAAGGATCGGCTGCATCTTAGAAACCATACGAAAGATGCTCCAGAGAGATGTTCTGGAGCCGGGCGGTGGTGGCACATGCCTTTAATCCCAGCACTCAGGAGGCAGAGGCAGGAGGATCTCTGTGAGTTCAAGGCCAGCCTGGGCTACCAAGTGAGTTCCAGAAAAGGTGCAAAGCTACACAGAGAAACCCTGTCTCAAAAAACCAAAAAACAAAACAAAACAAAACAAAAAAAAAAGTTCTGGAGCTCAACATTCACTTAATTTTAAAATGATGGCTTTTGAAATAGGAACTTCATTAAGAAGTTATTAATGTGTATTGTCTTTGGATCTGGTTAATTTTGGTGTGTGATGTTTTTATTTCCAAGGTTTTTTAAAAATAACCAAGTAAAAAATAAAGAATAAATAGGAAAACTTCAGATACCTTCTTATGAAATGATTGGGTCTTTGCAGGCTAATTATAGACATTAATTTTTTTCAGAGTGTCTCTGAGGATCTGCTGAACAAGTGTGAGGGGATTTCATCTGATGCCACAAATCCAAAGAGGAACTATCTAGAAAATGAAGACACTGGAGGTAAGAGCAACCTGTCCTGAAAGTCACTGGAAATAACATTCACCCGCTGAGTGACAGAAATGTGACCTACAGCCAAAGAAATGTGCCAACTAGATGCATAGAAAGAAAAGGACAAGAGAAGTGGGAATCGGGTGTCTGTCACTCTAGGACAAGTGAGAGCACCTCTAAATACTCATTATTAGTTCCGTGTCAAGATATGCTAAGATCTGAGGAAAGGTGGGACTTAGGGATGGGGGAGGGGAAGATAGGAAAGGCCAATAGTGCAGGTGTGGATCAGGGCACGAGGCTTTACTGCCCAGTGAAGGGCAGGGAATTGGAACCCTTCTTCACAAAGACAAAGGCCAGTGCTTGGAAACACCGGAAGAGCTGGGAGACAGCTTCCGGTTTCAAACAGAACCAAGTTCTCTCACTCCTGTCTTCCCCCAGAGACCTATGGTGCCAGGTCACACACAGCTGTGTTACATTTTAATAACAAACAAATTTAAATGTGTGTGATCGGCCACATGGGTATACAGTTTAATGTTGGGGAAAATGTTATTTCACATTATTTCAAAGGTTTGAAAGAAGAAAAAGTAGGATTTGCCATAAAGAAATAAAAAAAAGACATAGGTCTTTAGGAATGTTACCAGAGTTTAAGATTCCTTTGGCAATCTTAAAGTGAGTTGTCTGATAAAGGGCAACTTGAGGTCGGAGTCCAAAAGGAACAGTGAACGCTTTGGAAGCAGGCTCTTGTAAAACAAGGTTGCCAGTCTCTGCAGTCACCAGGCTGAACCACGTGGGCATGCACATGCAGACCAGCAGATGTGGGCTGTACTGTCAGTCAGTTCGGGCTCTTCTCTGACACCCAATCTGCTTAGCTACATTTACTGCATCTCTCCAGGTATCTGTTAATTCAGCGCCTTCACGAGTGCTGCGAAGCCTGAGGGCACTTTCCACTTACACAAGGGACCCTTGCTACTTTGTACATCGCTATCAACTTTCTCCAAAAGCAGAGAGAGCAAGCTACATCTAAAAGACCCTGCATATAAAAGTCATGGGGTTTTGATTGTTTCTGTGATGAATTGAACCATATCCAGTTTTCAAAGTGCACGGACTTGTATATTTGTTTCATAAAACTTGGTTCTCTGCTGTGCACTTGTGGATTTTAACTTTCTGGGAGTTTTCCTTCAATTCGGGCCTATATCACTAGCATGCTATTGCCATCTAAAACATCACAGGCCCCTCACCTCCGCCTCTCAACAGTTGCTATGCTCTGTCTCTGTGAAAATGGCCACCTCACACTCTGAAACACAAGTCTCCATGCCAGTGAAGCACATCTGTGTAGTCCCCATCAGTGAGGAACTCGGCTACATTGGAGGAAGGGAATTTGTCACAAAATGAACAAGAACACTTGTGATGTAAGGAATAGGGTATTCACATATAAATGTGTAAAAACATCCTATTAATTTGGAAATCAGTAATTAATAACATGGTTGTCTAAAATGTATTGTTATGAGGCAAAAAAAAAAGGTGTGATTGTGTTGGTTTCCTTCTCTCCTGCTTTCATGTTTCCTGAGGATCTTGTCCACAAAGTCAGGCCTTTGGGTTTGTAGAATCTTTCCAACACGGATGACAAGAAGCTGCTCTCACCTGAAGCACTGTTGTCAAGTGTGGAGAGTCACAGTTTTCCCCACGTAGGAGAAGCCTTCATCAAGCCCAAGATCGCAAAAAGGGTGTGTGTGTGTGTGTGTGTGTACACGTGTGTATGTGTGGATGTCTGTGTGTGTGTGAGATAGAGAGAGCACATGTTTATATGTAAGTATCTGCGTATGTGTGGTTGTGTGTGTGTGTGTAGAGTAGCTGGCTTATCAAATATTTTCTAATAATACCTGCATATTAAGCTTGATTTAAAATTTTAATTTGGAAATTGAAAATAACCATTATTCTTTTAGTGTCATTCTTCTCATCTGTTTTAAGTGCTGCTCTTCTAAGTGAGTGGTTTTTTAAGAGAAATGTATATTTGTTACAGAGGACTCGGACTTTGAGGTGACAAACCAGTCAGAACACGAGAGTCTTGATGACAGTGAAAATTCCCAGCTGCAAGTATGCACAACTTAATATCAGTTCTCATTAGTGTTTTCTTTGTGTCAATAATGTGCCACACTCCAAAGAGCACTTTCATAATAACCTTTCCAAAAGCAATTTTTGTTTGTTTGTTTTTGTTTTTCAACACAAGGTCTCTTTATGTAGCCCTGGCTGTCCTGGCCTGGAACTCACAGAAATCCTCCTACCGCTGCCTCCCAAGTGCTGGGATTAAAGGTAAGTGCCATGACTGCCTGACTCAGAAGCAATTTTAGATCATATTTGACATTTAATTTTTAAATATTTTAATTAGTTCTAAAATAGTGTACTGTTAGAAGCTGTAGTGAGTAAAGTTTGTTGCTTGAGTGCAGACATTTTTCTGAGCATTTTCCCTTCACCATGTTCAGCTTCCTCTCAGGATAGCAAGAGGTCAGCTCTGAGCCATCAACCTGTGTAGACCTGTGTGGACCTGTGTGGACCTATGTAGACCTGTGTAGGACCTTGTAGACCTGTGTGGACCTGTGTGGGCCTGTGTGGACCTGTGTGGACCTGTGTGGACCTGTGTGGACCTGTGTGGACCTATGTAGACCTGTGTAGGACCTTGTAGACCTGTGTGGACCTGTGTGGGCCTGTGTGGACCTGTGTAGACCTGTGTAGACCTGTGTGGACATGTGTGGACCTGTGTGGACCTGTGTGGACCTGTGTAGACCTGTGTGGACCTGTGTGGACCTGTGTGGACCTGTGTGGACCTGTGTAGGACCTTGTAGACCTGTGTAGCACACACCTAACAGTGATGTTCACTGTCGGAGATCAGGTCCAGTGGCTTAAACTCACTGATTCATATCTGCAATGGCTAGTGGGAAATTCAAAGAGTTAATACTGTCCCTTAGTCAATAATTTCCTTTAGCATCTGTATTGAAGGAGATAGTAGGCATGAAGATAAGCCCATGCCTGCTGGGAGAAACCTCAACTGGAGTCAAGTGTATGAACTGTAAAAACAGTCACTTTCTGTGTGGTTCAATTTCAGTGTGTTGTGAACTGATACATGCTACAGAGCTTTTTATTAATTAAATCTGTTCTTAGAACATTTCCTGCATGTTCAAAATGCACATTGCCCCTCACCCCACCCCCTCCCTACCACCCCCAATCTACCTCCATTCCCAAAAATCTCTCTCACATCCATGTCTAGTCATGTTGTTTTGTGACCCACTGAGTTTTACAAGGGGCCTCTGCTTGACCATGTTTCCCGAGCTACTGTTGATTCCCCGTGGGCTTAGCTGTGGGTTCACAACTGAAAACCACAATTTCCCTTTTCCCAATAGTTAGCAGTAAAAGGTGGACGCCCTGAGTCCCTCCCCCTCCATGACTGATTATTGACAGGCCAGTCTTGTGTGAACCCAATGCAGGCGGCCCAGCTGTTGCAAGTTACTGACTGCATTGGTTGTGTTGAGTCTCGGATGACACTTCATAGTCGTCACCCTGTCTGTCAGTCTTACATTCTGTCTGCCCCTTTTTTCACGGTGTCCTCTGAGCCTTGAAGGGGGCATTATGAGTGCCTGGTTTAAGGCCGAGCACTCAGCACTCACTCACATTCAGCATCTTGGGAAACCTTTGCATCCACCACTGTTCCTTATGAGGACAGGCCCCTCTGACCAAGGCTGAGAGTGCTTTGCCCAGAGTAGCATAGATATTTAGAATGAGGTTGATGCTGTGTGACCCGCTGTCTTCTGTGGGTGTTGGAGTACATTAAACCTTAACACCCAGAATCCACATAGATGGACAAGTGGGTTGCTATGCGATTTAAATTACAACTTAGCAATTAATTTTTGTCTGCCTGGTGTTAGTGCTCTGGCTGTTGGTGATGTAAAGCTTTGGGTTTGTCTTTTAATAGTTTCAATCCCCCTAGTTCTTCACAGATAATGGATGAAGCTCACAGGCATGGCTCACTTTTTGAGGCCCAGTGAGGTCAAATATTTTTACATAAGGGCAAATTTGTAATGTTAAAAATAAGTAATTCATCTTTGGTAAATTAACACACAGAGGATTAATTAATAATTAACTCATAATTATTTTTAATTATAATTTTTAATTATAATAATTAACTCATAATTCATTGTTTTGTCCAAACAACAGTGACTAACCTGACTTTTCCAGTTCATATTGGTTAAGTCAATTATTTTTTAATTACTTTTTGCTGTGGATATCACTCTGTATGCTATGAATGTGTTGCTCTGATTGGTTAATAAATAAAGTGCTGATTGGCCAGTAGCCAGGCAGGAAGTATAGGCAGGACAAAGAGAGGAGAATTCTGGGAACAGGAAGGCTGAGTCAGGAGTCACCAGCCAGACACAGAGGAAGCAAGATGTAAAGATACCAGTAAGCCATGAGCCATTTGACAAGGTATAGATTTATAGAAATGGGTTAATTTAAGATGTAAGATCTAGCTAGCAAGAAGCCTGAGTCATTAGGCCATACAGTTTTAATTAATATAAACCTCTGTGTGTTTATTTGGGTCTGAGTGGCTGTGGGCCTGGCAGGACTGGAAAAAAACTCCAGCTACAACTTTTTAAAAAAATTATTGCCCAAGTGATTTCTGACATCTAAACATATATTAAGAAATTTAAATGCAAAATATAAATTTATTTCTAACTATTTTTTCATCTATATCCTGTGGCTCCTGAAGGATAAAGGCCTCTTAAAGACATGCCCCCAAACACAAAACACATTTGCAGATCCAGCCAGGCCAACAAACCCTCAGTCTCAGAAGGAAAGCAAACACAGGTACCCTCCACCTTTGCATCTGCAGAAAATGTCTGAAGACCCCGAAATAAACAAGAAGTGTGATGGAGAGTACACACCTGTACATCCAGAAGTTCCTTCAGTGAGAGCGCATGAGAAAATGTCTCTCGCTCAGGATGTAACAGGGAGTAATTGAGAGCCACACAGACGCAGCCGTGAGTTACAGCACACAGCTGGGGGTGTGTCTGCAAACATCTGTCCTGACAAAGAACCACTCCTGGGTAGCTATGGGGGAAGAACTCAGTTCAAGGTAATTACCTGTAACCTAAGCAAATAATCTGCCTGATGTGAGGGTAAAGTAAAGGTGTGTCTGGAGTGCATGTCTGAGGTCACATGGACTTCCCCAAACGTGAGAAAAGGAACACTTAGCATGTTCTCCATCTCCTCTATGCTCTTGGTCCGAGCACGTGCTTGCCAGCCATCCTGTGCATTTGCTGAGTGATTAAGGCAAACTGTGAACACAGTTTGCACACAAATAAGGGTTTGCTTGTGATTCAGAAGACAAGATTATAAAGTCCCCGGAAGTGTTAGAACTGAAATGTAAGGAAGTAACATGCTTGATACTGGCATGCTAAAGGTAGGAACTGGAAATTAGCTATTGGACAGAGCCCAAACCTAGTAAACTAAAGGGCAGGGGCTTACATACTTCAAAGAAATAAATTCTGTGGCTGAAATTAAGCAAAACACAGAGGCTGTAGAGATGGCTTGATGGTTAAGAGCACTGGCTATTCTTTTAGAGGATGAAGGTTCAATTCCCAGCACCCACATCTTGAGGATCTAACACCCTCTTCTGGCCTGCTTGGTTGCCAGGCATGTGGTACATAGACACACATGCAAGGAATAAATATATATAATACCCATATACATAACATAATAATTTTTGCACAGTGTTTCTGCAACTAAAGACATTGATAAGATAATATAACTAATCCAGGGATTGCCCGACGGCTGCAGTGGCAAGTGGATTTCTGTGGATGCTTAGTGCATTTACAATGGACAGCTGAACAAGGAGGCAGGATTATTGCATACAGCTGACGTCAGATAAACAAGGAGCCAGGGTTGTGGGTCACAGATGGACCAAGGAGGCAGGTTTAGCTGTCTCAGTAGGAGCAGACTCTGTAGGGAGCAGTCTCCAGGCCCTCAGAGGGGGAGAAAGCTATGGAGGATATTTTGTGTGCATACTCTCAAGATTCACACATAGATTCCTTAGGAAGGCTTTGCCGTCCTTCTGAGCCTAACCCAGGGAAACTTTTTCACTCCCATGGGGCTGAGGCACTGGAGTCCTGGACATGGCTTATCAGTGTCTACAAAACGCATTCACCAGTGTCAACAACACAAATCCACTCAGGATTTCATTCACTCAGGGCTTCCTCCACTCCTCACACAAATTCACAGCTCTTTAATTCAACTGACTAACGGAGTTGTTGGGTCACGTATCTGACCGAGCATTGTGGGATTGCATTGTGTCTTGTGGTGTTGTGAAATGCTACCTAATGGTCCCTAAGAGCTTTGAGTGAATGGGTGCAGCTAAAGCAGGAATGACTTGGGTACGTCTCACTTGTGAAATATAGTTGGTGCCTGTCCTGTTTGGGAGGCATCTCCTTCCCAGAGTTTGAAACAGTTGGCTCAGCAGCGTCACCTACTGTTCAGCAGCAAGACTGGGCACTTCCTTTTCAGTGAGCACCTTCACTTTTTTTTTTTTTTTTTTTGATGACCTGGTATCCAAGTGATTAAAAAAAAAAAGTTTAAAAAAAGTCAAGGTTAAAGGGGGAGAGAATGGCCGTGCATGGAGGAGACACTCATTTCTGCTCCTAATAGCTATGATGGCACACTCTCGGAATCTGACTGTCTCATGAGCAACCTTGGCAGCAAATCCTGAAGGTGACGTGTCTTCTCCTCTCCTTCCATCAAACAGGCAGTGAAAATGCTAGCTGGCTGGCTAAGAGTGAAGGCAAAAAGAGCCAGAATTAAGAATGCCCATTTTTGAAGTTTATAGAACTCTGCTTTTTTAGATCAAACAGAAATAAAGCAGAATTCACACAAAATATTCAAATCTCTAATGCTAAAATTAAACAAAGCAAAAGTGTTTTTAAAAGATGTGTCTATTTTTACTTTATAAATATTTTGCCTGCATGTATGTATTCACTTGGTGTGTGTGGTGCCCTCAGAGGACAGAAGAGGGCGTTGGATGCCCTGGGACTAGGGTTACAGACTGTGAGCTGCCATGTGGGTTGGTGCTGGGAACTGAACCAAAGACCTCCACAAGAGCAGTAAACGCTTTCAACCCCTGCGCCATCTCTCCAGCCCTCCAGAAGTCTTTTTATGCACTAAAATCACGCGGCAAGAGCCAAGTGATGAGAACAATAAAAGTTAGTTTTCTTGAACAGTAACGTTTATCCTTGCCTCCAGCTTACTTCAAAGGTTGAAGAAATGAACAAGAAGCAGTGGAGTCTGGAATTGGGAGTCTCGGAGAACCCGTGTCTTACGGTCGCTGACTATAATGACAATGAGTTGATTGTCAAAAGGAAAAGTGAAAGAACCGAGAAGCTGCTTCCTCCTGAGGAGGAAGATGAACTTGCTAAGTAAGAATGTAGGAATAGTTCAAAGTCAATCATCACTCTGTCCTAAAATTAATCCTGATCCGGGCTAATTTGCACAATTAACAAATTTTACACTTCTGCTAGGACTATTCAGGTTCTACACGGTTATCAGAAGAATGTAAGTAATTTGATACTACTTATCCAATTACATTGGTAAGTATTTTTTAAGCAGTGCGGGTTGACTCACGTGAAGTGACGATCCTTCCAGTGCACTGTTGTTTAACGACACTGCCGAGCAGAGCAACTGAGGGTGATTGATTGAGTGGAGCGTGTACCAACATTTTCTTTGGTGTCATCCTTTGAAGCTAAAATCTTCATTTCTAGAGCAGGGTCCTTCTGAGACAGGAAAATATGGCTTGGAAACACATAAAAACCATATGTTAAGGACATTTATTATATATCATACACAACACGAATAGGCGAATACATAGCCTATATACATTATATAATGTGAACACAAAGACACATTATTAAAATGTTTATATAAATATTTTATATATCCATAAGTATGGATGGGTACTTATGCTAGAATTGTTAGTTCAGAGTGTGCTTATCAATAAGGATGTATTTATAGTTTTATGTCCACAAAATACTGTAATATGTAACCATTTAAGAAATGAGCTCTGTCCCAGAGAGACAGCTCAGCAACTAAGATCACTGGTTACTCTTGCAGTGGACCCAGGTTCAAGTCCCAGCACCCACACAGCAGCTCACAACTGTTTGTAACTTTAGTTCCAGGGGACACAGCATCCTGGCATTCACAGGCACCAGGCACACAAGTGGTGCACCGACAGACATGCAGGCCAAGCACCTACACACATAAACTAAAGTGAGTTGTCAAGCTGACTCAGACGTCCCAGGCCTCCCAGTAACTCTACAGAAACTCTTCGCTTTAACTGCACGTTGTACAGGGTGAGACATGGGCATCTAGTTCCCTTCCTCAGTGTTGAAATCCAGTTGTCCCGGCACTATTTACTGAAGAAACTTCCTTTCTCCCATGTGTGCTTTGGGTACCTTTGTCAACACTCAGGCGGCTGAGGGTTTTCTTCTGGTCCTCCATCCCATCCCATCCCATCCCATCCCATCCCATCCCATCCCATCCCATCCCATCCCATCCCATCCCAGCTCAGCCCATCCCATCCCATCCCATCCCATCATCCATCCCATCATCCCATCCCATCCCATCCCATCCCATCCCATCCCATCCCATCATCCCATCCCATCAAATCATCCCATCCCATCCCATCCCATCCCATCCCATCCCAGCTCAGCCCATCCCATCCCATCCCATCCCAGCCCATCCCATCCCATCCCATCCCATCCCATCCCATCATCCCATCCCATCCATCCCATCCCATCCCATCCCATCCCATCCCATCATCCCATCCCATCCCAGCCCAGCCCATCCCATCCCATCCCATCCCATCCCATCATCCCATCCCATCCCATCCCATCCCATCCCATCCCATGGCTTTACCTTTCTTTTTTGTTGTCAGTGTGGTGCTTTTTCTGTTCCTGTGGCTCTATGGCATGTTTTGTGACACCTTCGGCATCACCTTTTCTGTTCAGGATTTTTATTATTCCGTGGTCTTTCCCAATTCCCCATCATTTTAAACTTTTGTCTGTTTCTGTGAAGAACGTCTTAAAATTTGTATTGAGATTGTATCAAATCTATATATTTTTACTGTTATTGTTGTAATACAGCCCTTTTCACAATATTATTACTGTCAACCAGGAATACAAGGGGGCTTTCTGTTATGGAATTCATATGCCTTCCCAATGAGAAATCACTCCACAGCTTAGAGATCAATAAAGGGAAACCTCTAATAATCATGCAGCT
Source organism: Peromyscus leucopus (assembly GCF_004664715.2). Taxonomy (NCBI): domain Eukaryota; kingdom Metazoa; phylum Chordata; class Mammalia; order Rodentia; family Cricetidae; genus Peromyscus; species Peromyscus leucopus. The sequence continues at coordinate 113,807,496 of NC_051069.1, read as the reverse complement.
AGATCTGACTGACACACAAAATGAACCAGCCCTAACAGAAACCCCCATCAGCTTATGTGGTTTCACGGCCCCAAGTTATACTTTGAGTTTTACAGAGATGGAAATTTCAGTTTGGCTGTTTGGATAAAATTTACAATGGAAAAAATATATATATATATATATAATTTAAATTTTAATTTAATTTAAAAATCAGATGTTAAAAATAAGGCTGTAAAGTTATAAAACAACTGTAAAATAACTTTTATAAAATAACAGAGTATTAAGACACTCAAGGCATACTACGAACCTAATCATCTCCTGTGTGTTTTAAGGATCATGGTGAGTAGCCATGGTTTTGTAGGCCGCCCTTGAATGTGAGGCTTTTTGATTTAGAGGTTGTTGTATGCATTCTGGAGATGACAGAGATGTTCCTCATGTGCAGTAGCTAAGTAAACTGTTAACAGTGTGGCAAAGATTATTGTTGAGTAATAAAGTCACAACATACGGACTGTCTTCCTGCTTACAACAGTTCCAACAGTGCTGTTGCTGCGCATTGAGTGCTGAGCAGGTGTCTAAGGGGTGATGAGCAGTTAGTTCAACTGATAAAGACACACGTTGAAGAATTTTTTTAATGTAACTTAATTTCACTGAAAGTAGAATGGCAGGTTTGCCCCTCCCCCTTTTTCTAGATTCTGTTCGTTTATCTGTGTTCTTCAAGCTTTGATGACAGTACTGAACCTAGGGCCTCATGCCAGCCAAGCAAGCACTGTGCACTGAGCGCCATCCCAGGTTTCTGTCACTTTTTTTTAAGGCCATCAAACAGCCTGTCTGGGCCTCCCAGGCTGACCTGGAATTCACACTGCCGTGTGCAGCTGAGCTTACAAGCCTATGACCCCATGCAGACTCCAGCCTTTTCTGTAAACTGCGAGATTCTGAAGCTACTGTTTGTATATGTCCACAAAGGACATGCAAACACGGATTCATTTGCTGCTCTATCACTTCACAGTTCATGTTTTTACAGCGTGTTGTGGCATGTGCTGTTTATGATTTAAACAATGTCATCCAACCCCAGCCGTTCTGAGGTTCCGTTCTGAACCAGTCGGCTCCCTGTGTGCACTCACACGGTGGCTTGCCCTTCCCTTGTCCCCCTCCTTCCTTTACAGGTTATCTAGTACATTACCACACCGATTGTGAGGGAAAGAACAGTCGTGACACACAGAGTGCTTAGAGTACCGTGCACCGACTGCACAGTAGATAGAGAGCGCTAACCCCAGTTACAGGAGCCACTGCATGGGGAATGGTGCCGCCCACCATGGGCTGGGTTTTCCCACACTATTTAATGTACAATCAAGACAGTCCACTGTGGACATGACCTCAGGCCAACCTGACTTAGAAATCCCCCACTGAGATTCTCTTCTCAGGTGACTCCTGGTTATGTCAAGTTGACAATTAGAACTATCACAAGTTCTATTATTCTTTGTCCCTTAAGTTCTGTTTATAGTTGAATCTGCTTTATAGGAAAGGATTGTACTTTAAATCAAATATAATTGTTATGGACATGTGAAGTAAATTACTGCAGAGATAGTTATTTTTTTTTAAAACGACAGTGTTTGTATTTTATATGTTTAATGTTTGCCTAAAAAGATTTTAATTTTTTTTAAGGCTGACAAAGAGACAAGCTGAAGAAAAGCACAAGGTACTGTAAGTGAATAATCCAAAGCATAGTTTGATTAGTTGTAGGAGTAAAGCAGACCCCGGGGACCTGGGCTGCAGGCTGAGTGACATCCCACTGCGGGGAGCTACAGCTGTCATGGCTGCCATCGGCATCACCATAACCCTGAGCACCGAGGATGCGAACCTCAGCCTCCCAGTGCCCATCCCCGGTGCTGCCCACCCCAAGCCTGCACCGTGGGTATCTGGTAGGGAGTCAGGTCTGTGAGTCCTCACGAGGGCAGTGTCTGTCCTACAGACATAGTCATGGCAAGGAAGGTTTGGAAACAACACCGGGTTTTATTATGTGAAAATAGGAGTTTCAGCCAGAGGAACAGGACAACGCTTCTGTGTGCCAGGCTGCCCAAAAGAGTGACCCAGGAAGCCATTCCTCCCTGACGGTGATGGAGACTGATGCTGAGGAAGGAAGGGGCATGGAAGATGCAGATTTCCAGGTCCTGGTGGTTTCAGTTCAAGGCAGTAAATGCATAGCAGATCTTACCCATTCTAGAAACTGTCCATGGCCCAGGAGCCTTCACACAATTCCCCTGCAACATTAGCAGAATCATGAGCTTGCAGGCAGGAGAATGAGGAGTTGGAGAATGTTCCCAAAGTTGGGTGAATGAGGCTGTAAAGGCCCAAAGTCAGGCAAAGGTTTATAGTGTCTACATCTGGTGACCCTGTGGACGTCCACAACAGCATCCCAGTGTCTGTGTCTGGTGCCCCCAGGAAGTCCACTACAGCATCCCAGTGTCTGTGTCTGGTGACTGTATAGACGTCCACTACAGCATCCCAGTGTCTGTGTCTGGTGACCCTATGACATCCACTACAGCATCCCAGCCCCCTGTGCAGGGATGAGCGATGGAGGGGTGCTGTGAACCAGGGTACAGAGGAACAAGCTAAACAGGAAGACCAAGTGTGTACCTGGGCTGTAGGCCATGATTCTGCAGGAGCTTCCTCCTTGCCTGAGACAAAGAGGAAGGCAGTGGAGAGGATGAGGAGGGTCAAGTGAGACCCTGAGTTGGTGGCCACCCCAAAGTCCATCCTGTTGAAACTTCAGTTACCAGCACAGATGCCCAGAGACCCCCAAACCAGGGATGACGCAGAGTAAAAAAGTCCGCTCACCGGCTCTGCAGGCTCGGCTGGCAGGCTGGTTAAAGGCAGGCTCACCCTCTGCGAACATCCTCTCTCAGTCAAGATGAACTGAGATCCCAGCAGCCACAAAGGGAAACAGACATGGAGCCGCCAGTGCTGGCCTTCTCCTGTTGGCCAGCTAACTAGAGACAACTGCTTTCTCTATATGCTGTGGGATTTGATTATTTATACTCAATCCTGACGTACAATAAATATTTAAGTTGATTGTTTTGTTTTGTTTTGTTTTTCAAAACAGGGTTTCTCTGTGTAGTTTTGGTGCCTGTCTGGGTTCTCACTCTGTAGACCAGGCTGCCCTCGAACTCACAGAGATCCGCCTGACTCTGCCTCCCGAGTGCTGGGATTAAAGGCGTGCACCACGACCACCAGGTGTTAAGTTGACTTTTTTAAAAAAAAGAATTATTTATGTATACAGTGTTCTGCCTGCATGTCTGCCTGCAGGCCAGAAGAGGGCACCAGATCTCATTACAGATGGTTGTGAGCCACCATGTGGTTGCTGGGAATTGAACTCGGGACCTATTGGAAGAGCAGCTGGTGCTCTTAACCTCTGAGCCATCTCTCCAGCCCTTAAGCTGACTTTTTAAGTAGGTGCCTGGTGCTGGTGAGGAGGCTCAGGGAGTACGCATGCTTGCTACAAAAAGCCAGGGGGGGCCAAACTGGATCCCAGGCACCCGAGCAAAGAGGAAAGGGAAGAACACACTCCACATGCACCGGGTGGCGGCTTTATTATTACATACAGGAATAAACATTTTAATTTAAAATAACTGCAAACAACTATTAACATTAGTCTTAGTTATAAGTAAATAAGCATCAAAAAATCCTTTTATTAAGATATGTTATCTAAGACAATATGATGTTGTATTAACTGAAATATATTATGGAGGTAAAGTAAAAAGACTTGAAAAGGAGTATGTTTTGAAAAAGAAATGAAGAAACGGGAGACATAAGGGTTAGGTGTGGTAGCACACACCTTCAATCCCAGAGACAGATCTCTGTGAGTTCATGGCCAGTTTGGTCTCATAGAAAATTCTAGGCCCTAATAAAATTCTGTCTCAAAATTAATTAATTATTAATAAACAGGAGCCGTTAATCGGGTCTTGACAAACTCAGTCTTATCTAGAATTACATTTCTACTTAGGTGTTTTATTAAAGTCTAAAAACCACTACTTCTGTGCGCTTACTACTTTCTATGTAAATTTGGGAGACATTTTGAAATAATGCTGTTTTACAGATGGAAACCCAAGTGCATCAAGTCAACGAAATGGAAGAAGCCAACAGCCGAAGTCAGCCTTCTGAGACAGCCTCAGGCAATGGTGAGTTGCCCCGTCCCTGCTGTGAGTCCGTGTGCAGCTGAGTGAGCACCCTGAAGGGGCGTGAACAGGAGGCCTCTGCTGCGTCTGGGTCCCTTCGTCCATCCCTCAGGCCTGAGTCACAGAATGCTGAAGTGCTCAGGTTCTGGGCCCACAGGAGATGCCCTCTGTACCATGCTAGACAGAGAACCACTTCAACTCCCAGCCAGAGGGCTCTGGGGACTCCTGCTGCACCCCACATGAGAGGCATTCACAGCCGGTTCTTCTTGCTGTAGTAACCTTAGAACTCCACCTCCTCAAACCTCGATCACTTCTGACCCTGGAACCATCTGTTTTGAAAGTTCAGATCCTGTCCTGTTCCTCTGCCCTCCAGATCCCCGCTGTCACTTCTCACTGCGGGGGCTCGCTCTCCCTGGCTGCTCTAGTTTTCCGTGGGTCTCTTTTCAGCCCGACACCCCTTAGACATTTGTCACCCTAACAGTACCATGTGTTTCAATAACTCTGCTGAGGCCTTCTTGACCAAAATAAATTACATGTATGTAAAGCGTGCCATCATGTGTTAGGTGTCTGAATGTTTTAACACATACTTCACCACCATTGTCGACGTGGGTAACAATAAATCTTCCTCCACAGTTGTTTCGTCTTGTATTCCCATTAAGAAGCTACCAATTCATCTTGAAAAGTACTTGAATCATTTTCCACTCCCATTACCAATATATAGACTCAGAGTGTCCAGTTCCTCTGTGTTTGCACATAGTATTATCATGGGCCTTTTTCATTTCCACCATTCTAGTAAGTGCCTAGTGTATAGATCAGTGTTGTTTTTTTAAACAGTATTTTCAGTACTTCTTTGATGACTTCATATGATGTATTTTGGTCGTATTACCCTCCCTTCCCCACGCTCCTCTCCACTCCCCCAGCCTTGAGTTTTGTCCCCTCTACGCCATGCAGTCCAGTGTGTTGCCAGTTAATCTTGGGGATGGGACCTGCCCCGGCATGTGTGTGACCGACCAGGGGTCCTTCTCCCTCCACCAATATCAAATGCCAATGGCTCCTGAGCCGGTCGTGGGATTTTATGCCCACCTCCCCATCTAATGCTCGGATTTTTTTCTGTTTGAGCTCGTGCATGTCTTTTGCATACCATAACAGCTACTGTGACTTCCTATGTGTAACCCACCCTGCTGTGCCTTGGTGTGATCACAATCTCTGCCTCTTAGAATTTTCCAGCCCCTCTTTCTCGAAGATCCCTGGGCCTTAGGGAGGGGTGGGATTTGTATGTCGCATCTGGGACTGAGCACTCCACAGTCTTCTCTACACATTGACTCTGAGAATCTCTATTAATCGCCATCTACAGCAAGAAGGAGCTTCTCTGATGAGGTTGAGAGATGTTCTGATTTATGTGTATAGAGCAAGTCATTAGGGGTCATTTTAGTGCTGCGTCCATTTAGCAGAACAACAGCTCTAGATTCTTCTCTAGGGCCTCTGACCTATCTAGCCACAGATTCTTGGCCACTTTAACAGTGCTAGGTATGAATTCCATCTCATGGCGCAGACCTCGGATCCAATCAGAAAGTGGTTGGCTAATCCTGTGACATTTCTGCCACTGTTTCTCCAGTGGGCGTATCTTGTCAGGCCAGTCATTGCAGTTTTCAGGGGTCCCAGCTGGGGGAAACTGATGAGTACTTCTCTCCTCCAGTCGCATGCATAGCGCCCTCCAGTGCCATGCAAGCTAGCCAGTAGGGATGTGGCCTCCAGGGGAGTACCGGCTTGATTTTTGCATGTTCTGGTACTGAGGTTTGTGTTGTCTTCAGCAAGAGTCTTACTGACAAGCTCTGGAGGGTAACCAAGAGTACTGACAACAGTGTCATGTGACTCCATCGGCCAACAACTCAAAAAGAGGTAACCTGTTCCGGATACGGGCATCTTTGTGCCAGCATAGGGTGTCTAGCTGGGTTCAGTCCCCCCATTCAGTGTTATTTGTAAAGTCAGTGTTAACCTTCTTCCCTGTGTCTGTTTTCTGTTGAATGGTGTGTGTGTGTGTGTGTGTGTGTGTGTGTGTGTGTGTGTGTGTGTGTGTGTGTGGTTCTGGGGACTGGACCTAGGCCCTTGTGCATGCTAAGCACATGCTGCACCGCTGAGCTGTGTCTCCAACTCTCCGGCTACTTTTTTACTTTGAAAGAGTCTTGGTAAATTCCTCAACTGGCCTTGAACTCACGATGTGGCTCAGGTACTAAGTGGCCTTTGATACTCCTGCCTCAACCTCCTAGGTAGCTGGGATTACAGACCTGTGCCACTGGGTGTTCTAGGTTCCCTTTGTCCCTTTGAAAACCCTGGCAAATGAAAGCAACCTGGGTTTAATTCAGCTCAGACTTCCAGATCACAAGGAGGAAGTCGAGGCAGGTACCTGGAGTCAGGAGACACGGGAGAACATGCTGCTGACTCACTAGCTGACTCGTAGGTTCACACTCAGCTAGCTTCTCTTGCACAGCTAGCGCGACCCACAGCAGGCTATGCCTTCCTGCGCCAGTTAGCAACCGAGGCCATGCCCCACAGAATGCCCACAGGCCAATCTGATTGCTTAGTTGAGGTTCCCTCTTCCCTGGTTATATGAAGTTGACTGTAGAAACTAACCACACACTAGGCCTGAATTCTATATCTTCATTAATAAACTGTCTTTTTTGATACTTTTGTCAATATTTATTAAATTTTAATCATTAAACTCCAATTTGATTTCTTTATCCTCAAGGAATACAATTCTTGTTGCTTAAATTGTTTTGACTTAATAATCCTGTGCAGGTTTACTTCAGATCTTAGCATGTGTATTGACATGATGAAGCATGCTTACGCTGCCCACTGTCCCACTGACTGTGGGCCCCATCTCTTACTGAGTAGGTGGGTTTGGAATCTCAGATGGTGTCTGTGAATTTCTTCGGGCACTGTGGCCAAATTTTGTGTCTTGTATTTGCAAAGTGTCACTGGGTGCACAAACTGGGCAGGATGCAACCTCCTGTTGTGTCCTCCCCGTCCATGATGGAACGTTGACTGTCTTGGTCCTCTTCAGGTCTTAGGAAGATAGCCAGGGGCGCTGTGAGTTCATGAGTGCAGTGGCCCTGTGTTACGTTGCATTTTTAACCTGTATTTTATGTGTCTGTGTGTTGGCCTGAATGTATGCATGTTCACCATGTGTGTGCAGTGCCAGCAGAGGTCAAAAGAGGGCATCAGATCCCCTGAGACTGGAGTTACAGGTGGTTGTGAGCCACCATGTGTGTGCTGGGAGTCCAATTCAGGTCTTCTACAAGATCAGCCAGTAGTCTGAACCTCTGACCATCTCTCTAGCCCTTAGGTGGTTGATGTCTCTTGTTGTTGCTTGTTGGTTGTTGTTGTTGTTGTTGCAGGGTGTAGTTGTAGCTTGCTTTTTATTTAGCCTGACAGTCTGTCCTTCACCTGAAGTTTTCAATCATGTTCGTTCTACATAAGTACTCAGAGTCTATTGACTCTTTAATAACATTTTATTGGACATAAGAGTAACAACCCCTGACGATCTAAAATTTACAAGCGTCTTTTGACTTCTGAAACGGAACTCCTGCAGCAACCTAACAATTGCCTCCTCCTTTTCCTGCTAGACGCCCATGTGAGGGCATCTGCTTAACCACACAGCGTTCATGTCCTTGATACATGTGAATTGCAGCCACCAATATATCTGAGAGTCAAACTGCCCTGCTAGAGATGGCGGGCATCCACATTGTGGTTAAGAAGCAGTGTGCTTGTAGAACGTGGCTTGTATTTTTTTAACCTTAGTTTATATTTGTCTTGGCTTCAGGTCATACCACTTAGGGACAGAAGTATGTTCATAACTCTGATAAACTGCTTCTTATGGCCTCCTGTGTTTTCTTTTATTAACAGATTATAAAACAGACTAATTTGTATGTATGTTTTATACATTCATGACAAACATCTTATGGGTTTTTTTTTTCAACATTCCTACAGTATGTGGTTCTGTGAATTTTTCAGATTATGCAAAAGCCCAATACAATTCAAAAAACACAATGTATACATGGACTGACACTGTTCCAATATGCCTTGTTTGAGGGTAAGCTGTAGTTAAATTTGTCCACCATTGTGCTGTTTAGTTCATATTGATTTGGATTTGTTTGAGCAAACATTAAATTTTTAAAAAGGTAGTTCTCATGAGTCTACCTCTTTGAATTTCAATATGGGATACATTTAAGTCACATTAAACACGTCCACACTTCCTTCTGCTCTTATGACAGCCTCCAGTCACCCCTGACGCCCAGGGTTGGGCAGGACCTTTCTGGAAGACTATTGGGACTTTTGCATTATGATATGACCATGAGCCTGTGGGGCCCAGGAATGGAATGTGGTAGTTTGGATGAGAATGGTCCCCACAGGCTCATATATTGCTTTGCCCCCAGTTGGTGGAACTGTTTGGGAAGGACTAGGAGGCGTGGCCTTGTTGGAGGAGGTGTGTCACTGCTCCATTCTGTCCTGTGGTCTTTGCAAGTTGCATTTTACCAAATTCACCTTCCTCACCATAGAGAGTCCAGAAGGCTTTGAAGTTTAAAAAGACTAGTGCTGTGCTGTTCCCAGGGTGTCTCTCATGTTCTGCCTCTTGGTTATGTTTCAAGATGTGAGTCCTCAGATACTGCTCCAGCACAATGCCGGCCTGCCTTCTGCTGTGCTCACAGCCATGATGGTCAGTAGACTCTCATCCTCCGAAAGTAAGCCCCTAATTAAAGTTTTATAAGTTGCCTTGAGCATGGCGTTTTATCACAGCAATAGAGAAATAACTAAGATTGATATATTTAAGATACATTAAGCATCTCGCCCCTTCCCAGTCCTGTTCAGCCAGCCTCCAGTTCTCCGCAGTGTTAGGCAGAACCTCTCTACTAACCCATTGTACCCTGACTTATGAGTTTATCCAGCGGCCTGCTGGGAATGAACATGCCTCCTGGCATTCTGTGAGCACTGCAGTTCCCTGGAAGCTCTCCAGGTCTTTCCATTAGTTAAAGATGCCTTCCTGCATGAGCATTCTGTCACACTCTGTGTTGGAGGGGTCTCAGCAGATCTGCAGTGTTCTGCCACACTGCTCCATCCCCTCCGGGGTTCTGTCCTGTGGTCTCTGCAAGCCGCATCTTACCAAATTCACCTTGCTCACCATAGAGTCCAGAAGGCTCCACATCAGTTCCTTGCTTTCCGACCTGGACCCTCTCTTTACAGGAAGATACGACACTGAGAGACCTTTTCATCTGTTTTCTGTCAACCATAGATCATTATCTTCATAACCTATTATCTTAATAACCGTCAATGAAATTATTTTGGCTGTTTTGATTTTCTTGTTCTTTTGTGTTGAAGTGAAATCAGTACCTCTTACATCTTGAAAGGAAGTTGATTACAATGGAGTCTCCATAAATGAATGGACCAGCTAGAGTTCTTCACCTTTTGTGTGTCTCTGAGTCCAGCTCATCCTCCATTTCTCAGTGTAGCTTTTTTCTCCTTGGAACAGTCTGCCTTGAGCCCATTTTAGATCACTGATTCTCGTGGGTAATCACAGGACGGTCTCTTACAGTGTTTATCTGAATGTATAATGCTCATTTATCTGAATATATAAATCTCATTTTGTATCCTTTCTCCTCTAGATTTGAACCTAAACAAAAGCAAGGTGTATTAGTCAAGGTTCTTTAGAGTAATAAAACTTATAGAATGAATATATTTAAATAAAGATGATTTATTAGAGTTGCTTATAGACTGTGGTCCAGCTAGTCCAACAATGGCTGTCTACCAATAGAAGGTCCAAGAGTCCAGTAGTTGTTCAGTCCATGAGGCTGGATGTCTCAGCTGGTCCTCAGTATATGCTGAAATCCTGAAGAAGAAGCAGGCTCAAATGCCAATGAAAGAATGGACTTGGTAGAGAGCAAGCCGGCAAAGAGAGAGAGCTTCCTTCTTAGATGTTCTTTATATAACCTGCCAGCGGAAGGTATGGTCCAGATTAAAGGTGGACCTTGCCACTTCTGTATCTGGATTAGGAATGAGTCTTCCCACTTCAAATTATTTAATTAAGAAAAAAAAACTTTACAGGTGTGCCTAGCCATTTGGGTTTTAGTTAATCCCAGATGTAGTCAAGTTGACAACCAAGAAGAGCCATCACACAAGGTCTCATTTGTTTTATCTGCAGAATTTAACACTACATTCCTCATCATAGGCACATAGTGCTTTATTGTTCAGTGTATGAGTTATTGACTGTGAAAACATAGTCCCTGTGTACAAAATATGCTCGTGCATAACTTATTCCCATGCTGTCCTCTCTCATACAGATTCTAGTAGCCCGCTGGAACTCTGGGACATGATTCATTCATATGAAAGACTGTTGGAGCTTAAAAATAGTCACGACGAACTATTCACAGGGAAACTTGAAAACATGGAAAATGAGGCCAGTGGGGCACAGAGAGAACAAACAGAAATGAAGAAAATAAAATCCTTTGTACAGCATAAAGGAGTGCAAGGGGAAGAACTCCGCGCCTTGAGGCATGACATCTTAGTTGGTTTTTCTTTTTTTTTCTTTTTTCTTTTCTTTTCTTTTTTTTTTTTTTTTCTTTTTGGTTTTTCGAGACAGAGTTTCTCTGTGTAGCTTTGCGCCTTTCCTGGAACTCACTTGGTAGCCCAGGCTGGCCTTGAACTCACAGAGATCCGCCTGCCTCTGCCTCCCAAGTGCTGGGATTAAAGGTGTGCGCCACCACCGCCCAGCCTTTAGTTGGTTTTTTAAATTTTTTAATTTTCATTTTATATTTATGTGTCTATATACCACGTGCATACAGTGCCCTCAGAGGCCAGCAGAGGGCACCAGACTGCCTGGAACTAGAGTGACAGGTGACTGTGAGCCACCATATATATGGGTGCTAGTAATCCAACCCAGGTCCTGTGCAAGAGCAGCCAGGGCTTTTCACCATTGAGCCCTTTCTCCAGCCCCGTGACATCTTAGTTTGGAAGAAACACTTGAACCATCATATTGTATTATAGATCTGCAGTGGGGTTTTCATAATTTCTGGTCTAGTGCCCTAGAGGAAAGAACATTTTCAGTCCTGTGGAGTATGGAATTATTGGAGAAAGCGTAACCACCTCATTTAGGTATGAGCATTTTAAATAAGTAAATTCATAATCTTCAAAACTAGAATTCAAATGGTTATGCTGAGTTCTATTATTCACTTAGGAATAAGAATTTATGATCATTCTCAAATTTTTCTGTTACAGTTGATGCTGCAAGAAATACCATTTGAACTTTTTTTCTGAATTTTTTTTTTTTTCTGAGACAGGGTTTCTCTGTGTAGCTTTGCGCCTTTCCTGGAACTCACTCTGTAGCCCAGGCTGGCCTTGAACTCACAGAGATCCACCTGCCTCTGCCTCCCAGTGCTAGGATTAAAGGTTTGTGCCACCACCACCCAGCTGTATTGATGTATCCAACCGTCTTATTAAATAAGAAACACAGAAACAATGTAAAAGAGAAAGCCGAGAGGTCAGAGCTCAGAGCTAAAATCTCATCCTTCCTCCTGCTGTCCCAGCTTCGCGAAAAGAGACCTACTTCCTGTCGGTTCGTTTTTTTTTTTATATTATGTTGTTCTGCCTTCTCATTGGTTGTAAACCCAAACACATGACTGCCTCGTCACTGTCTGAATGTACAGCCCCCTAGGTCTTAAAGGCATATGTCTCCAATGCTGACTATATCCCTGAACACACAGAGATCTTATGGGATTAAAGGCGTGTGCCACCACCGCCACACTCTTGCTATGGCTCTAATAGCTCTGACCCTGAACACACAGATATCTATGGGATTAAAGGCGTGTGCCACCACCGCCACACTCTTGCTATGGCTCTAATAGCTCTGACCCTGAACACACAGATATCTATGGGATTAAAAGCGTGTGCCACCACCGCCACACTCTTGCTATGGCTCTAATAGCTCTGACCCCCGGACAACTTTATTTATTAACATACAATCAAAATAATAATTCAGTACAATTAGATTACCACCACACAGCTGTTTTCTGAATTTCTAAATATTTTGGAAAAAATCATCTGTATACAATTACTTGTTCAAAATATAGGAATATTTTCCAGGAGGGGGTGGCGCACGCCTTTAATCCCAGCACTCGGGAGGCAGAGCCAGGTGGATCTTTGTGAGTTCGAGGCCAGCCTGGTCTACAGAGCAAGGTCCAGGAAAGGCGCAAAGCTACATAGAGAAACCCTGTCTCGAAAAACCAAAAAACAAAAACAAAAAACAAAATATAGGAATATTTTTAAAGGCTTTAGATCAATACATCTTAATTATTCTAAAGAGAGCTTAACATTCATTGATTGCTCCATCCAAAGAGAATAAAAGGATCATTATCTCTCAACTTAAATATTTTTAAACTTATACAATTGTACTCTTGAATTAATTACTCATTTACATTGCTAGGGATCCAATAAAGGTAATCATGACTGACATGCCCTCTAGAGGCTGATAAGCTAGACCTCCATCTGTACTTTGGTTAACACAAATGAAATAAAAAGAAAATGGAGATGACTGATTAACCTATTCAATATGTCTCTTTCATGCATTGATAAAATTAAGGCATATTTCTTTGTTAAAGAACTACTTATTTCTGTTGAATGATCAGATCATGTGTTGTTCACAAAAGATCATCAAGCTTCTTATGTAATAAACAATATTGAGATATGCTTGAAGTGTTAAGAGCAAACAGAATGAGAGCTAACAGATACTAGATTCCTTCTTCAGGTCTTGGGTTATAGCTATGGACAGATCCTGCTGTGTGAACATCTGGAAGTTCTCCTTTGCAATGCCAATCATTTTGAGGCACATCTGCACATCTTATGGTGATGAAATTTTATTTCAAGTCAATTTACTCAGTTGTTTGGAAGGGTAATAAATCAAGAAGTCAATCTGTTAGTGCAATGAAATCACATCCCACAATGAACATTTTCCCTAAAAATGAGTTGTAATATATCTTATTACTTCAGATTACCCTTAAGACAAGATGAGAAGCAAGAAAATGCTGAGTCTGTATTTCAACAACAAAAGGTGCAGTTAAGCAGGAAAGAGGAGCAATATGGTGAAAATGTGGAATGGACTCAACACCCTGAAATCAGGACAGTGATTACAGATGTAAAGGCCATAGAAAATGATCTCAGACAGGTAAATTAGTTGTGAGTAAAATTTTGTATTTCTGAAGGTTTGATATTAGTTGGATCACTTCAATTTTGTATGTTTTCAGATAAATACATGTGACTAACAGAAAATGATCAGGAAAAAATATATTTCTTGCCAATTCATCACTGTGAAAACATGAAAGTATGCAATTACACAAACTTGAGACATGCACTCATCACTTAGTGTCATCTATGGAGCACTGTGGAGACTGTGTATCTAGTCTATTGTTGACCTAATGTTGTTATGCCATCCATTCTTGAATTACTTAGAACAAAAATGGTACCTCATTCTAAAGTTAAACTAAGACATTTATAGCTAAGTTTGCAAATTATAAATCTTGGCATCTAATGGTACTCACCATGTGTTTCCCGAGTGAAGGACTAAAGGGTCTCTGGATGTTTTAGCCAATGGCCACCACCTGGGTAATCATTTTAGAGTTTTATGTTAGAACATGGGTGTGAGTAAATTTGTTGCAACTCTGTGGATTTGGTCCCGGGTTTTGGCACCAAAATGTGAGTTTTACAACTCTGGGAAAGGTATCCTGACTACTCGGGGAGTCAGGCAAAACCTTGAGCAGCTTAGGACAGCTCTGATGGCTGGAGCTGCAAAAGAGACAGCTTAACCCTGAAAGGGAAATTTTTCTGACTGCTCAGGTGAGTCAGGCCTGGAACTGCTTCAACAGGAAAGGGTATCCTGACTGCTTGGGAAAGTCAGGCCTGGAACTGCTTCAGCAGGGAAGGGTATCCTGACTATTGGGGAGAGTCAGGCTATACCTAGTGTGATGGGGGATGATTTCCGAAGTATATAGCAATCCTACTCCTCTCCTGGAGAGCTGCTACAGCTGAGCTTTTCTCAGCCTCCACTTAAGGGGGCTTCCTAGCAGACTTCTGCTTCTCCAGCCTAAGAAATTGCAGAGATGTAGCAATCTCCTCTGGCTCCAGAGAAAAATGTTACTTTTTCAGCTCTTTCAGCTCTCCCTTGCTCTGTCCACTGAGGGACGTCTCAGCAAGGATCTTCTCTACACCAGTGAATGAAGATCTTCACACCCAAAACTCTTTTGAGAAAGAGATTTATATGGGAAGGAGGAGTCCAGGAGAGTAGCTGCCTCTATACCAGGGTGGAGAGAATGGCCCACAACTGACCAGGCAGGATGGTTTATATAAGATGTCTTGGGGGCAGAGTCAACCAGTGATTTTTTTTTGTTTTCTGCCCAGGGGTTGGCCAGTTTGGTGGGCTAGGGACAGAGATGGCCCTGATTTCAGAGCCAAACTGTGTTTTTTTTTCACTGGCCTTTCTTGACTTTTTTGACACTGCCTCTAAGGCCGGGGCACATTTCTTTCACTGACTCTGATTCTAGGGACCAAAAGGGGTTATTTTGCCACTAGTTTCAGAGTCAGGGCATGTTTCTCTTGTTCTGGGTTTGGGGATAAAGTGTTCATTTCTCTGGCTCAGGTCCTAAACCCAGGCTGTGTTTCTTTCCCTAGTCCTGGGTCCCAGGGCCAAGGTACTACTATCCTGTTCTCTGATTGGTTGGTTTTACAAGTCAGTTGGCCAGGGGCAGAGATGGCTCTGATTTGAACCAAATTGTGTTTCTTTCACTGGCCTTATCTGAGCCATCTTTCCCTAGTTCTAGACTCCAGGGTCAGGGTGGATTTCTTTAGCCAGCCCCCTTTCCCTACAACGGGGTATCCATATTTGGATCTGTAATGTATCTTGGTATATCTTTTATAAAGTAACAGTTTTATTCACACCTGTCTTTGCAGCTGCTTTTGTTCTTTGAAAATTTTGGTTATGCATGCAATTAAAGTGATCTGTGTGGGGTAACCATCCTTGAGAAAGTCACGCTCCTTTGATGCTTTGGGTTTGTTGTTGTTTGGGTGTTTTGGGGGGATTTGTTTGTTTTGTTTTGTTTCAAGACAGGGTTTCTCTGTGTAGCCCTGGCTGTCCTTGAACTCACAGAGATCTGCCTACCTCTGCCTCCCAAGTGCTGGGATTGAAGGTGTCTTCCACCACTGCCTCGCTTTCTGTGCTTTGGTTTTTTTGTTTTGTTTTGTTTTGTTTTTTTGTTTTTTGTTTTTTGTTTTTGTTTTTGTTTTTGTTTTGTCTGGGCTTTAGCATGTTTATTTTGATTTCTGTGTATGTGAGAGGGGGTGTTTCTTGGTTTTCTGTCTTTGTTTTAAGAAGAGAGAGAAGAAAAGAACAATGGGTTCAGTGGATAAGGACAGGGAAGAATCTGGAAGGAAATGGAGGAGGAGGATAAAACATAATTAAAATATACCATATGAAAAAATAATGTTTCGATTTTTTTTAAAAAGTTTAAAAAGAAAGATTGTATACCTAGAAAAAGGCCACAAAGTAGGAAGATTAAATTTTAATGGTTATCCCAAATGATAGCTAAAAAATAACATTTCTCCAACCATTTCTTAAAACATCTAGTTTTCACCTAAAATATTATGTTAATTTTCATCATCACTGGCATATATATCCCTGTGACCATTCATCTATGTATATATAAAATCAAATTTTCAAATGATGGGTTTTGAGGTATTTCTGGAAATTCTGACACACAGATTTCCACATTTTACCAGTTCTATCAATTTGTGGATCCAATAATGGTGCTGTTAGAGTAAACATCAGTGAATTTTCTGTAGATGGCAGATATTATTTTAGGTATTCTGGGAATAAAAGTCCTGTTGTAACAGCTCAGCTAATTCTACAGTTACAGAACAGAAGTTCCCATAGACAATACCCAGGTGAGGGGGCACAGCCATGTTCTCACAGAATCCCAGCATGAAAATGGGTAAAGGGTAGACTGAATGATATTAACAGCTTCCTTTTCATTGCTCACTTTAGTTACAAGGACCACAGGATCAACTCTCAGAGACAGTGCAGAGTTCTGAGAAGATACATGCCATCTTACAAAGGTACAAAGTAGAGCGGCACACAGTATCATGAGTTTGGTAAGAAGAACAGTACAGCAGAGAAAACCTACCAGTATGATAATGAACACCCTCCTGGAAAGCCAGGGAACTTTCAGAAGCATGCTAATGGTTTAAGTCTCGGATGTAGTTCAGTTGGACAGGGCATGATCTCTGTGTGCACCAAGTGAAGAGTTTGGTCCCAGACCCTGCAGAAAATAAATGTGAAGATTTTACACTATTATGTACATTATCCACAAAACACGGCAGGAAGAAAATGAAAATTTCCAAATCACATGCTTTTCAAACGTTAATAATGAAATGTTTCTTTCAGATGGTAGTCCAGAAATTGTGGTAATGTTTTTTAAAACTCTATATGTGAATCATTATCAAATACATTTTAGGCTTGAAGTTCGACTTTCCAAGTTAAAAATTACACTAAAAGATCAATCAGCAAAAATTGAACAGATTCAGACTCAACTGCTACACGAAGGTTTGGTGAGTCTTGTTTCTTTCTGCCATACTAGAGATGTTCCCTCCTCCTGGGGGATCACACACTGTTGATGTGGGTCCTGGGTGCCGCAGTGGAGAGAGAAGCTCTCCAAGATGCTACACCTTCGTTTTCCGACGGAGCAGAGGGGTACAGCCTTCTTGGGAAAGACCGACACCCAGCTAACTCACTCCAGTTCCTTTATTCAAACATGTACAAGGTTCACTGGGGCTGGGAAAGGTTCCAACTACCAGAGTCATCTGGCTCTTGCTGCCTCGCGGCGAGCAGACACCCCACACAAATCTCTGTCCCTTTCGACTGTGGCAAGCCATAAGCGAAAGTAAGAAGTCCAGGTCTGCCAGGAGTGTCTTAGACCAAGCTCTCACGTAGCACCAAATACAGGCACTCTGAGGTTCAGTCTCAAAACAGTTTCTCAGCCTCTACTGATTAACCCAAACATAGCAAAGGCTTTGCTGAAACATTTTACTTGGAGCCAGACACAAAGGCTCTACTTTACTTACCACTACAATTGTATGAGAATATTTTAGGATATATGAAAAATGCCATCGATAAAAAATATTTCCTGGGGCAGGGCGGTGGTGGCACACACCTTTAATCCCAGCACTCAGGAGGCAGAGGCAGGCTGATCTCTGTGAGTTCGAGGCCAGCCTGGGCTACAGAGTGAGTTCCAGAAAAGGCGCAAAGCTACACAGAGAAACCCTGTCTTGAAACACACATATATCCTGTGTCTGGGCATGGTGGCAAAATGCCTTTAATCCCAGGACTCAGGCCAAGACAGATGAATCTCTGTGAGTTCCAGACCAGCCAGGGCTACATAGTTGTGACTGTGGTGTGTGTGTGTGTGTGTGTGTGTGTGTGTGTGTGTATACATCCTCTTGATTTTATAGAAGTTCATTGAAATGATAAAAATTAGGGACTTTGGTAGCAAGACTTAACTAAACAAGGAGCTGGAGAGATGGCTCAGCGGTTGAGAGCATGCGCTGTTCTTGTAGAGGACCAGAATTTGGTTCCTAGCACCCACATCAGATAGCTCACAACCACCTGGAAGTCCAGCTCCAGAGGATCTAATACCTCTTCTGACTTCTGTGGGCACCTGTACACATGTGGCATATGTACACATACACATAAGTGAAAAGAAATTCTTTTTTTTTTTATTAAAAATTCACCAGGCATGGTGGTAAACACCTTTAATCCAAGTATTCAGGAGGCAAGTAGACCTCTGAGTTTGAGGCCAGCCTGGTCTACATAGCAAGTTCCAGGACAGCCAAGGCTACACAGAGAAACCCTGTCTTGAAAAAAAAAAAAAGATTTTACTAAACAGGATTTTTATAAAATGAATGTTTTATAATTTTATATATGATAATTAATGTAAAGTTTTAAATATTGTGATACATAACATAATGCTTTAGAATACATCATTTTGTTTCTCCATTAGTTGATTAATGGACTTGTGGATGATTTGCACCTCGTGGTTACTATGGAAGGGTTCCTGTGGATGTAGTGTGCAGCTGTCCTCATCACTGGGAAGGTCTTACCATTCTAAGACTATTCCATAGATACCTGGTCCGGAGTTCCAAGTCTGTTACCAGAAGCCTTCAGTGAAGTTTTGAGAATGGATGAATTATAACTTCCAATTCTAATTAAGAAGAGATCCTTATACAAGGAACATTTCTAAACATAATAAAAGCAATTTATAGCAAGCCAACAGCAAACATCAAATTAAATGGAGAGAAACTCAAAGCGATACCACTAAATTCAGGAACAAGACAAGGCTGTCCACTCTCCCCATATTTATTCAATATAGTACTAGAAGTGCTAGCTAGAGCAATAAGACAACAAAAGGAGATCAAAGGGATACAAATTGGCAAGGAAGAAGTCAAACTTTCACTATTTGCAGATGATATGATAGTATACATAAGTGACCCCAAAAACTCTACCAGGGAACTTCTACAGCTGATAAACTCCTTCAGTAAAGTGGCAGGATATAAGATCAACTCAAAAAAATCAGTAGCCCTCCTATACACAAATGATAAAAGGGCTGAGAAAGAAGTCAGAGAAACATCACCCTTTACAATCGCCACAAATAATATAAAATACCTTGGGATAACACTAACTAAACAAGTGAAAGACCTTTTTGATAAGAACTTTAAATCTCTAAAGAAAGAAATTGAAGAAGATATCAGAAAATGGAAGGATCTCCCATGTTCATGGATAGGTAGGATTAACATAGTAAAAATGGCAATCTTACCAAAAGCAATCTACAGATTCAATGCAATCCCCATCAAAATCCCAACACAATTCTTCACAGACTTGGAAAGAAAAATACTCAACTTTATATGGAAAAACAAAAGACCCAGGATAGCTAAAAGAATCCTATACGATAAAGCAACCCTTGGAGGCATCACCATCCCGGACCTCAAATTCTACTATAGAGCTATAGTAATAAAATCAGCTTGGTACTGGTATAAAAACCGACATACAGACCAATGGAATCGAATTGAAGACCCTGACATTAATCCATGCACATATGAACACCTGGTTTTTGACAAAGGAGCCAAAACTATACAATGGAACAAAGAAAGTATCTTCAACAAATGGTGCTGGCATAACTGGATGTCAATATGTAAAAGATTACAAATAGATCCATATCTGTCACCATGCACAAAACTCAAGTTCAAGTGGATCAAAGACCTAAACATAAATCCAGTTACACTAAACTTAATAGAAAAGAAAATAGGAAGCACTCTTGAACGCATTGGCACTGGAGCCCATTTCCTAAATAAAACACCGACAGCACAGACCCTAAGCACAACCATTAATAAATGGGACCTCTCAAAACTGAGAAGCTTTTGCAGGGTAAAAGACACAGTCAATAAGACAAAAAGACAGCCAACAGATTGGGAAAAGATCTTCACCAACCCCACATCTGACAGAGGATTGATCTCCACAATATATAAAGAACTCAAGAAACTAGACATCAAAGCACTGAACAGTCCAATTAAAAAATGGGCTAAAGAGCTAAACAGAGAATTCACAAAACAAGAACTACAAATGGCTGAAAGACATTTAAAGAAATGCTCAACATCCTTAATCATCAGAGAAATGCAAATCAAAACAACTCTGAGATACCACCTTACACCTGTTAGAATGGCTAAGATCAAAAACACCAATGACAACCAATGTTGGAGAGGATGTGGAGCAAAGGGAACACTCCTCCACTGTTGGTGGGAATGTAAACTTGTACAACCACTGTGGAAATCAGTATGGCGGTTTCTCAGAAAATTAGGAATCGAACTACCTCAAGACCCAGCCATCCCACTCTTGGGCATATACCCAAAGAATGCTGATACATACCATAAAGATACATGCTCAGCTATGTTCATAGCAGCACTATTTGTAATAGCCAGAACCTGGAAACAACCTAGATGCCCATCAACGGAAGAATGGATGAAAAAAATGTGGTACATATACACAATGGAGTACTACTCAGCAGAGAAAAACAATGAAAGCATGAAATTTGCAGGCAAATGGATGGAACTAGAAAAAATCATCCTGAGTGAGGTAACCCAAACCCAGAAAGACAGTTATGGTATGTACTCACTCATTGGTGGATTCTAGATATAAAATGAACAATCAGACCACAACCCATAGAACCATAAAGGCTATATATATAGCATGGAGGTCCCTAGGACGACTGTGGCATATAATAAATTTCAGTTTTACTCAAAAAAAAAAAAAAAAAAAGAAGAGATCCTTGCTAGAAAGAGGGCTCAGCACTTAGGAGCTCTTGTTGCTCTTGCAGAGGACCCAGGTTCAGTTCCCAGCACCCACAGGGTGCCACACAACCATCCATAGCTCCAGTTCCAAGGGATCTCTGATGTCCTCCTCTGACCTCCACAGACGCCAGGCATGCACATGGTACACAGGCATACATACAGTCAAAACACTCACACACGTCAAATATGTGTTGAAAAAATGTTTTTGAAGAATGGCTGTTTTGTCTTTATACAAACATTTCCACCAAGGAACATTTTCCTGTGTATTTTTCAAAAAAAGACAACGCCATTGACTACATGAAAGAAATGTTTTATTTAGTGGGACCCTAAAGAATGAAGATTCAGAAACTGTTTTGCTATTCACCGTGTCCACCAGCCTTCTAAGAACACAGTCCTCTACTTGGCCTCAGTGTGGCTGCCCTGGGGAGCTGCTGTCCAATGCCCCCCTCCCCCGTCCCGCAGTGAAAGGCCAGTGTCCGCAGGAAAGCCCAATGGCAGAGCTGTGTGGCTGTCACAGGAGTGGGTCACAGGCATGGAAGTACAGCGGGCAGGGGGGGAAATGGTCCGCAAAGAGACAAGAATGAAACTCGGCTCAGCCCGATTGTACTGTAACCAGCACTGGACCAGGACTTCTAGAGACCGGCCCAGATCATTTTCCTTTCGCTGTATTTAAGCACAGCACAAGTTTGGAAAAAAAGTATTTGGATAACAATTAACTCAGTCCCAAGAGCACAACAATTTAAGACATGTTTACATTGAGATTCCTTACAAAGTACATCTGGTTCCTCTTACAAGTATGGATACTGTTGACTCAGATAATGCCCAAGATTTAGGGTCCAGGGAGCTTGACTGAGGTAAACATAACGCCTGTGGTGTCAGGACTGGCCTGACCCTCAGATGACACAGAAGTCACTTAGGCTGCTGTAAAGCACAAGTGACCTCACTCCTAAGAGTGGGTTTATGGCCTAAAAGCAGTGCTCAGGATTTAGTGAGATAAGAAAACCATGAATTCTGGGAGATCCGGGCAGAGCCTGTCCCATCACACAGCAGAGGATCACCAGGTTTTAAAACGACCTCGAGAAAGAGCAGCTGCACACCTCATTCCATGGAAGAGGTGAACAGTGTGTTCAACTCTCGGCTTCTCCAGCGCTCGTCTGTGTGCTCAAGGCCTTTGTGCACTCTATACAGAACCCAGAAGGGACAAGGCAGGAAGATGGACCAGAGAAGCTTCGTGGTGGAGCCCACTTCCAAATCCAGAGACGCTTCTGTCCTGCTCAGAGAAAACAGAATGCCGCCTCTGCTCTCAGAGGAAACAACAGTTTAGGATTCCACTTTAATGATGGATAGTGAAAGCTCAGCGCCTCCCCAGACAGAGCAGAAGTCTCCTGATTCTCACACTGCATTCCAGACATCACAGTCAGATGTCTACATCGTGAACACCCACTCACCTGGAGCCAGGACATGGCTGCCCCCGGAACCTGATAACTCTCAAAAGCAGGCGCTGTGCGGCTCCATTGCTGGCGAGAGACAGCGCAGAAATCGAGCTCTAAGTCTCCTCCACACCATGAAGGAGCACGGAAAAGGAATTCTAGATTCCTTAGAAATTGGTCCTGTGTTACTTTGATCCTTCACACACGACAAAAAGAAGAATGTGTTGAAGCGCGTGTGAGAATGCCAAGGACATCCTTGTACTAAGTATCATACAGAAGTGTACTGACTTGAAATAGTAAAGCTTGAGAGCTGTATGGCAGGATTTCAAACCGATTTAGCTTATTCAGAAAGAAGGAGGCAGGGGCTAGACAGACGGCTTGGAGGTTAAAACACTTGGTGCTCTTGCAGAGGACCCAGTTTCCACTCCCGGCACCCACATGAGGGCTCAAAGCTGCCTGTAAATCCAGCTCCAGGGGATCTGATGCCATCTCTGACCTCCAGGGACACCAGGCATGCACATGGTGCACGTATATGCATTCAGGCAAGGCATTTGTGCACATAAAGTAAAATAAATCTTAAAAGAAGAATGAGGCGTATTTTACAGGTTCCCCCCAGAATGAATAAGGAATAAGGCATAGAAACAGCAGCCACTTGGAGGCCCACTCTGACTCAAAAAATAAATAAGAGCTTTTTATCCCCCAGCTCCATCAGTAACTTCTCCAGAATATTCTCAATATGCCAGAGATCATCAGAGCTGAGGTATCTTACATATACAATTTTACAGTTTTGTGCAAAATGCCTGAGGTGGGTAGAAAATGGAGCTCTGGTTCACCCGAGCCTCCACAATATAGTTGAGTCTCCATCTGAAAGGGACTTTCAGAACAATATTTTAGAACAATATTAACCGAGGTTGACAGTGTGGCAAAGGAAAAGAGAGGGAAACAACCAATGATATGCGCGTGGAAAAGTCATGGGACTTTCAAAGGAGCACCAATCAAAATCCACAGGAAATTCGCTCCATTACCATCCATTCAGCGATGAATGATGGGTGGTAATCCACGAGAACTGAACTAGATGGAAGATATAAATGAAAGAGTGACCTCAATAATAGGCCGAGACTGGAACTGTGGACTCTGTGACCTAAGGAGGCCTCGGGGACCTCTGGAAGAAGCCGGTGACTTACCAGAGGAAAGAAACAGCAGTGCTTCCGCCTTCATGAAGAAGTGGGGCCCAAGCTGCCTGTGGAGAAGAAGTACGTGCATCTTTAGAATTTGCTCACAAGACATAAAACATGGTGAGGACTCCAAATGTCCCTGTCACTCTGTATTTTGTTAATGAATTTTAAGATTAAATCTTAGATTTTAAGAGGTTGGAGGGGCTGGAGAGATGGCTGCTCTTCCAGAGGTCCTGAGTTCAATTCCCAGCAATCACATGGTGGCTCACAACCATCTACAGTGAGATCTGGTGCCCTCTTCTGGCCTGTAGGCTGAATACTCACTGTATACATAATAAGTAAACCTTAAAAAAAAAAAAAAAAAAAAAAAAGAGGTTGGATGGAGAGCATGCATTGCTCTGGCAGAGGACCAGGTTCTATTCCCAGCACCCACATGGTGGCTCACGGTCATCTATAACTCCAGTTCCAGGGGGACTGATGGCCTTGTCTGGCTTCCATGTGCACCAGGTATACGTATATACATGCAGGCTCTCACACATGCACATAAAACAGAATAAATCCTTTTTAAAATCAGATTTAAGTTAATAGAAAGTACTAGGTGGCGAAAAGAGATTTTTAGATGAGCTGTGTGTGTTAAGGAATATTGGAGCCCACTGAGAGGGCTTAATCAGGATGGCAGGGAATCCAGAAGAATCGGGCATGGGTTATGCTTTGTGGCGTCAGCGGGGAGACACTCCTAAAAGAAAAATAGTAAGTGGAGAAGAAAATTTCAAGCTCCCAGGAGAATTCTTACAGAGAATGAATATTTTTTTCTCATTCTAAAATCAGGTGAGAATGATTCAACAAATTAAAGGACTATAAATTCTAGAAAAATTAATGATGAGGGGGCCTGAGAGATGGCTCATCAGTTAACACACTGGCTGCTCTTCCAGAGGATCCAAGTTCAGTGCCCAGCACCGCATCTGGTGGCTCACAAACATCTGTAACTCCAGCTCCAGTACATCTGACATCCTCTTTTGACCTCAGTTGGCACCTGCACACATGTGGCATGTACACATACACATACACACACACATAGAGATGGGGCACAAATAAAAAATAATAAATTTCTTCAAAATTAAAGATTAATATATAAATAAATGAGAGTTGGTTTTAAGGAGTTACTTTTTGATCCTAAATGGAATGCTACAAAGTTGTACAAATGCCATATTACTCATAAGTTTATAAGAAATGGTTTTAGAAGAGAAGAATGTAGTAACTGAAGGATCCTTGGACAACAGGCCATACCACAGGCCAAATCCTTTCTGTGAAATGCTCAAGATGGTCATGTAAGACCTGCAGAATTTTGAAAATGAGAATATGGAGGCCTCACAGAATCTCAGTGAGCTGACCAAGGAGAAAGTCTTCCTTTGTGATCTGCAGAGCCAGCTCCTGATGGATCAGAGTCAGCTGAAGAAGAAGTTGGACATGCTGAGGCAAGAGAAGAAAAAACTACTGGAGGATTGGGTCCTGCTGAAGCACCACTTTGGGTGACTTGAAAGTGCTCAGTAAGGACCAAGAAGAGACCAGTGGCCTCAGGAACCAGCAACAGCAGGAGCAGCAACGAATGGAGGAGAGACTTCAGAGCTTGCTGAAGCAGAGGGAGCTGGTCACACAGCAAAAACACTTGGCAATAAAGCTGCAGCATCATTTGACTGTCTCCCAGATGAGGTCAGAAAAACTCCAACATGAGCTGGAACAGTCCACAGCTCAGGATGAGAGCCTCCTGCCAACAGAGCTGCTGCAGCAGGAGCACTAAGTGTCATAAGCAACACCCTTTATGAGAACTGAGAGGGCTGAAGGAATCCATAGTCAACCAGAACACCTGACATTTTCCACTCTATGATCAAGGCCTCCTCAAAACAAGACATGTACAACTAGTTGTAAAATCACCAGTGAGGCAAATATCATCTGCCCTGCAGGTGGTCCATCCATAATCTGATCCATGTGTCTGTTGACTCACTAGTTATGGAATAAAGAAACCATCAAGAAGATGCTTGAGATTCAAAAAAATAAACACCAAGAATTATGCATAAAAAGCTGATATCTACCAGCAAGTGGTCCCAGTAAGGGCCACAACAACATGGAGAGAGAATATGTTTCTGCTCGTAGTTGCTCTGAAACTTTAGTGCTACAAACTTTTGTTAGCTGACTGAGTCCTTGGCCCTTCATATGTGGAGGGAGATATGTCAACGGAGACTGTGCTGATATCATGCTGCTATCCAGACAGACCACACAGAGGAAGCATCGTATTCTCACTCCAGTCCAGTGCTGGAGCTACTCAATTTCATGTACATGTGATGTTGAAGTGAATTGTTCTGAGAAATTACTTAGGAAGGATGCCACCATGAGCTTTTATGTCTTTGAGTAGCAGATGGTCCCCCATGTTCTTTTTTGGTCTTGAATCTGCA
Source organism: Peromyscus leucopus (assembly GCF_004664715.2). Lineage (NCBI taxonomy): Eukaryota > Metazoa > Chordata > Mammalia > Rodentia > Cricetidae > Peromyscus > Peromyscus leucopus. The sequence continues at coordinate 113,781,862 of NC_051069.1, read as the reverse complement.
CACAGACACATTTTGGGTGACAGAATTATATAGTGGCCATCATGGCATAAGATCAACTGTGGCAAGGGCTTAACCTAAAAGCCCCAAGGTGGCATGACTACACTTGTCTTGAAGAGGTCATTTCAGTTCAGGGCTGTCTTTCAACTTGTGTCCAAAGCCAGCCACAGGGTTGTAGGACGTTGCTCTAACTCTGCATGATGAGAATGTTTCTTTCTTAGTGTAAATAGTTTTGGTTTGTTTTGGGGTTTGAATAAATTTAGGTTTTGTTTTGCTGTTTTGTTATTTTTTTGGTTCTTTTATTCTTCCTTTGATTTTATATTTTGCTAAGACTATACACTAGATATACTAAGTACCCTTTTAAGGCCCTATTCAGTCAAATTTCTGTATTTCACAAATAAAAAAGTAATTTCCAACTCTTAAAAAAAGAGAAGAATGACTCTTGATATTTTTAAATATTTTTATAATTTTTTAAAGCTTGGAGATGAAACAAAGAAACTCATTAAGCAAACACAGTCTCTAGAATGTACTTTGGCAAAACAGATGGATAAAAATGAGGAATTGATGACAGAACTCACTGGGTAAGATCTTAATATTTTAAATCTTTTTAATGATTAGTTGCATTGCAATTTATATTATTTCATATTTTTTGAGGATTTCATATATGAGTGCCATATTTACTTTATTTCCCCTCCGACTCCTCTCATGCCCCCCAACTCCCTCTCAAATTCAGAGCCTCATTTTCTTTCATTTCTATTGTTACATTTATGTGTGTAAATGTATACATACAGTCTACTGGGTCCGCTTCAGAATGCTCCTAAGCAATTTTAGGGATCACCACTTGGTGCTGAATAATGTCATTGTCATTTATTTCATGTGCATGAGCGTTGTGCCTGCATGTATGTCTGTGCACCACATGCATGCCTGGTGCCCTCCAGAAGAGGGTGTTGGATCCACTGGAACTGGAGTTTCAGGTAGTTGTGAGCTGTTATGTGGATGCTGGGAAGCAAACTCAGGTCCTCTGTGAGAGCAGGGAGACTCTAAGCCCAGAGTCATTTCTCCAGCCCCTCGGTTACTTCTGTGTGGGGTTCTTTGGACGCTAATCTACAAGTCACTTGTAGTGTCTTTGTCTGTCAAGGCTGTTCCCCGGGAGCAACAACTATGAAAGATAGAGGTGTGAGGGATCGTTCCTAGGGGATCTGTGGTAACTCTGCAGTGAAGGCCAGTTTGGAGAGCTTTGACCCTGGAGTGACCCTTCTAATGTGACCTTAGTAAGAATAGAATGGTTTTATCATCTGGAAGAAACACAGTGCCGTCAAATACACACACCGAGAGAAAGGATGGGGAGATACAGCAGGTAAACGGAAGCTGAAAACAATTAGGAATACCTAAGTGCACATCTGATTGAGTAGTATTTAAGACAAAACTTAAAGATACGGTGAAGGCCCCTGCGAATTAACAAATGGGATATTCTTCCAAGAATGCATTGCACTTGTAAATAGACATGTAATGTCCAGACTCGGGATTTTAAATAAACCTAAAACCTGCAGTGCTAAATCAAAGGGATAGATCAAAATGGGCTTACCAGACTCCTACAGAGGGTTCGAACTAACAACTACGGAATACACTTTCTAGAAGCCCACATCACATTCCTAAAGATAAATAACATTTTAGGCCAAAAAAGAAAATCTTAATAAATACCAAAAAAAATCAAAAGGATTTGTTGATTCTTTTGGGATCATAATGGAATGAAACTTAAAATCAATAGGAAGAAAAATGCAGGTCCTTGACAAATCTGTGGGTACCGCACAGAGCACCACTGAGCGGTTAATGGTAAGTGAGCACTCACTCTACCACTGTGTTTGAGCTCCCATGCTCCCTGAGTGCTCTCTGCACGCACGTCCTCGTCTTCTTCTGGACCCGATCCAGTAAACAAGTACCAAGGCATATCTGCATCTTTCGGTGACGTTCATGTATAAGTATGCTTTCCTGCTTCACCCCAGTTACTAATCTCTGAGTTACAGCTAACCTTTAATAATATGTCAGTGTCTCATGCTAAAATGGATAATAATTACAAAACATCTGAATGTGGGTCTAATACTTGTTCCTTGTGTGATATAAATGTCATAAAATTTTTCTTCATATTATTTATTAAGTCTATAATTTACCCAAGAGCCATTGACTATGTAACAAAAATCCCAACCCCAGACATGGGAAGCCCGATTTTGAGTTGTTGGTCAGAGTTATCCAAGAGACTCCAAAGACAGTACAGGCCATTGATGTTGCCCTTGGATATTTGCCAGAGGTTGAAAGTGAGTTCCTATTGTGGAAACCTACAACCACTACTTTACTAAACCCATGTAACTTCTAACTACATTCTAAATACTTCTTCATATATCCACACATAAGTGTAGCTCTCACACCTCTTCAAAGAAATATCTCTTTGCAATAAACAGAGAAAACTACAAAAAAAAAAAATCACAACTGATCAAAATACAAGGAGCAAGTGATTGTGTGGAGCCCAGTTCCAGCTGATGCATCTCAACACAGCTCCCACCTAAGACTCAAGGATGAGAGCAGAAGGGTGGGATGGATGCAAGAGACAAAAAACATGGTTTGCTCTGAGACTGTGTCCCCTAGAAACGTCAAGAAGCTGCAACCATGAAATCTCATCCACATGAACTGAACAAGAGTGACACCAGCAGACACACTAACATGGAAGGGGAAATCTCCTGGGGCCTCAACTCCAGACAAAGAACTGCAGGCAACTAAGAAACACTGAGAGAGGAAGAAACACTGTCGTGTTGTGTCTCCCCTCCCCCTCCCCGGGGGAAGACCCCTCCAGCTGGTTTTCCAGTACCAAGTGGTCAGCCCTGAAATTGTATACATACAAGTAACATTGTATGGATTGACAGGTTGCATTTATACATTAAGAACTACATATATGTAACAACAATTAAAGAAACAGAAGCCTTGAAGTTGAGAGAGAAAGAGGGGTGCATGGTAAGGGTTAGAGGGAGGAAAGGAAAAAAATTATGTAATTCTATTTTAATTTCGAAAATAAAAAAATAAAGATTGTAATTCCAGGCTGGAGAGATGGCTCAGGGGTGAGAGCACTGGCTGCTCTTGCAGAGGACCTGGGTTAATTCCCAGCACCTACATGGTGGCTCACAGCTGTCTGTAACTCCCGTCCTGAAGATTTGACACTTTCTTTTGGCCTCCGTGAACATGAGGCATGCATGTGGTGCACATACATACATGTAGACAAAACATTCACACACAAAAAAATGTATTTAAAGATTATAATTTCATTAGAATACTTTCAATTCATTTTAGGTTGAAACAAATGAGACATTCATAACTTACAGTTTTGTTCCTTTAATGATATTGCATATTATCTGCTTAAATTATTAAATATTGATGCTGAAGACATTCGTATGCCGATTCTGTACATTTTCACAGATTTAAGAAGCTCTTTGAGGAGACAAAAAAGAAGTTAAATAAGCATGAAGACCGAGAGCTTAGTGGTCCTGGAGATTTAAAAAACAGCCAATTTGATATGCACATTCCAATTACTACACTAAGGCATGAGGTAATTTCAATAATCTGTAAGTTTCAATAGCTCTTGCTTTGGGTAAATATAACTATATATTTTTGTTTACTGGCCAGTAAAACAAAGAGTCAAAAAAAATTGACTTGCAATCAATGAAAATGTCTGTGTTTTCTATTAAAAGTGAATTGTGCTGATTCTCTTTAAACCTTTCTCTTATTTATTTAGACTTATTTCTTTTATTTCATGTGTATGAGTGCTTTGCCTGCATGTGTATGTATACCATGCATGACTAGTGCCCTCAGAAGCCAGAAAAGGACATTGGACGCCCCAGAACTGGAGTTACAGATGGTTGTGAGCCACCGTGTGGATACTTGGTACCAAACTCAGGTCCCCTGGAGAGCAGCAAGGGCTCTTGACTACTGAGCCATCCCTCAGCTCCTCTTAATGCTGGCGGATGACCTAACAGTCCGCCATTAGGATGTCAAAATCCTCAGCACCCTGCCGGTTCTGTTAGCTATCAGCACATTCAGGCTGTGGTGGACAGGCTGTGAAAGCCAGTCAGTTGAAGTACACATTACAATTTAGTAACACTGTGTATATTCACAGATCCACAAATATCATCTCAATTTCTTAGTATTTTCATCATCCAAATCTGCCCTAAGCCTTGCTCTTTCATGCCGAGACTTAAGGAACCCCGTACACTTAACGGCTGTCAGGTTCGTCTATCTGAACAGTTGGTGTGGAGAGACACAGTCTGCACTCTGTCTGCCTGTGTCTGGCTCCTTTTGTTGGGCATACTTTCATTGTTCACCCTGTTCTAACACCTTGTAAGGTCTTCATTTCCTCTCATTGCCGATTGGTGTCCTGTTACGTGGGTAAGCCGAACGTTTTGTTTATACGCTCACCCCGATCGATGGACCTCTGGGTGGTCTACTTTGAACTTTGATTGCTGACAGTGCTCTGTCAGTGCAGGCCCGAGTCCTGCATGAAATGGCTTCATTCCTCTTGGCTGGCTGAGTCACGTGATAGCTACATACTTGCCCTTCTGAGGAGCCACCGGGGTGTGCCTTCTCCTGTGGCTGCAGTCTGCAGGCCACAAGTCCTGAAGGGGCACCACGGCTTCTCCACTTCGCTGCCAACACTCACTCCATCTTTTTATTTTTGTTTGTTTTGAGACAGGGTCTCACTATGTAGCCCTGGCTGACCTCAAACTTGCAGAAACCCACCTGCCCTGCCCCCGCCTGCCCCTGCCCCTGCCCGGCTGGGATTAAAGGTGTGGCCCCCCACACTGGCTTCTTTCATCTTTTTAACTAAACTAAGTTTCCGTGAAGTGGTGGGTAGGTCCCAGGGGTTTCCATCTGCAATTCCCTGATGTGTGGTGCACAGGGGTCTCTGTGGGCCTAGTGGCCATTAGCTACCTCTTTAGAGAAGGTCTATCTAGATTGCTTCTCCAGTTTCCAATTGGATTCGCTTCTCACCGGTATTTGTAGTCCTTTGTAGATCTTGGACATGAGTTCTTTATCAGGCACACGAATGTTCCAGTATTCTTCTAACCAGCTTGCCCTTGCACTCCATAGCAGTGTCTCTGAAGTACACTGGCACATTATGCTTTCATGTCCTAACACCAAGTTTGCCGTGATGACGTATGCCCATGTCCTTTTCTTAGAATTTGTGCGTCTCATCTCAAACTTTAATGCTGGATTTTGAGTGAATTTTATTGGTGGTGTTTAGTAGTCACCCACACTTGTTTTTTCACGCGTGGATACCAAGTTGCCCCAGGATCATTTCTTGTTGAAAGAAAAAAATGCTCTGAAGAGTGGTTTTGCAGCATTTTGTTGAGATTCAACTGATCATAAACATGGGCGTTTGCTTTGGGTCCTGTAAGCCAGGAGCAAATCCAATCGATTTCTCAGGTGAGAACTCCTTTCCAGCAGCGGGGCGGGGCTTGCTGCCAGCTGTCTGCTGTGACAGCTGTGGTTGGAGTGTTAACGTCACTCTGGTGCAGACTTTCTCCTTCTCAAAGGAACAGACTCTCTCCTCCCTGCTCTCAGTCACCTTCCCTGCGGGGAAGACAGCAAAGGAAAACTAAGGGCAGCATTTGCCACGAGGGAATAACAATATGAATGAGAACGTAAGATCCCCGAGACCCGAGACCCGGCAACAGGATGCCCACAGAGAGCGGTTGGTAGTATGCCAGCTGTAAGCCCTCTTCTGGGTGCCAACCAAGTGACTGTACGTGTCACAGCTGGAAGGCTCTTAGAGGGCATTGGTGCCAGCCAGGAACAGTCTCTTGCAGAGCAAGCCTGCAGGTCACAGACAGAGAGCAGCAGCAGCGCATGCGCATCCAGAAGGCTTCAGTCAGCGCTCTGTGCAGGGAGAAGTTCGGCCATGCGAGCCAGTCCTCCTCTTCCTCTACCGAGCTCTCAAGCTTCTGTTCTTGCAGCCCCAGAACAACAGAAATTATGGGCCCTGGGCCCTGATTAGCATGCAAATAAGGTTAGCATGCAAATAAGGGCCAATCAAGGAAGAGCTCTCAAAAAGCTAGCAGCAGCTCCAGTTGTTATGGTGTTTCCTATTACTTTTCTAACCTGGTCCCACCTGGGCTCTGACTGTCAAAAGCCTTCATGCAGCTGAGGAGGGGTTAGCTCCCCTGCATGCAGCTGAGGAGGGGTTAGCTCCCCTGCATGCAGCTGAGGAGGGGTTAGCTCCCCTGCAGTCCCTTTGCTCCCAGGGAATCCCATGTGGAACGGGAAGCTCTTTATCCAGCGGGGTTAATGTGGCCGCTCATGCCTTGCTGGTTCCACAACACAGTAAGCTGGGGCCTTCAGAGATAGCTGGTTCTTTCTCCCTCCCGCTCTGAAACAGTCAGACTCTCACCTAGTACTTCCTCCTGCTCTCATTTCCTCAAATCGTGGCCACAGAATCTGTTGACCCAGTTCCCTGCTGACAGCATTTAAGTTTTATCCCTTCATTTTAGTTCACATCAGTGTTTTTGCCAACTAAGAAAAGGGACATGACCTCAGCTTGTCTCATTGGAAATTCAACCAATGGTCATCTTACTGTCGGCAGTGAGAGTCTCTTTTGATGTGGTATTGAGTGAGTTTTCTGGGAAGACAGGGTATGATGATAGACCAAAATCAAAACCAAAAAAACCACCAAATCCAAAGCTGGGCATGATGGAGCACACCTTTAATCCCATCGCTCATGAAGCAGAAGCAGGTGGTGATGGTTATGATAAACGGTGCTGGTGGTAGCGCTGGTTACCGGCAGGAAAGTCACAGGCCACGGCCACCGCCACGGCCACCAGAGTTACAAAGAGCTTTATTAGAAAGAAGTAGGGGATAGAAGGGAGGAGAGCCAGGCCTGGAGAGAAAGAAAGATGGCGGGAGCAGAGCGGGAACCGAGAGAGAGCACAGAGAGAGGGTGGGTGTCCGCATCTGGCTTTTTAAGGTGGGTATGTAGTCGCCAGTGCCCGTTGATGATGTAAGATGCAAGACCCCGAGCTGCGCATGTACAGGATCCTAACAGGTGGTTCTCTGTGAGTTTGAGGCCAGCCTGGTCTACATAGTGAGTTCCTGGATAGACATGGCTACATAACAGAAAGACCCTATCTCAAAAACCAAAAAAGAAAAAGAAATGAGTCCACCCAAGCCTAATGGGTGTGTTGTGAACCTGGGTGACTCAAAAGGCCCGTCTCAGCATGAGTAATGACTCGGGAAAGCTGCACCCCAGGAGTTCTCCTCACAGCTTGAGGGCAGCTCTGCTGGATAGTACTCGCTCCCCAGCAATTACTGCTTTCACAACTCTGGGGAAGGCCTTGCCCATCAAGTAACCTGAGTGGGTTTCCTAAGCCCATGGGTTTTCCCAGCATCCTGGGCCCCAGGAACCTCTTTCTCCCTCCAGCAAGGGGCGTTCCAGCTTGGAGGAAGTAGACACAACACCTGGTATCTGACTTGGTACCGAACCAAAGTTGATCCTCTTCACAGCACAAACTTCATTCTCAGACACTACGGTTCTGGTTCCTTATATTCACCCCTGCACCTAAACCACCAGAGGTGCACAGCCCACCCCAAGATCCACGGGGCAATAGCTCAACCCATCAGAAGAAATCCACGTCCAGAGCACAGCCCCTAAACATCCAGGCGGCGGCGCACGCCTTTAATCCCAGCACTCGGGAGGCAGAGGCAGGCGGATCTCTGTGAGTTCGAGGCCAGCCTGGGCTACCAAGTGAGTTCCAGGAAAAGGCGCAAAGCTACACAGAGAAACCCTGCCTCGGAAAAGAAAAAAAAAAAAACATCCAGGGAACACAGCACTGAAATCGTGATCATAGCAGTAACTTACTAAGTATTGCTCCCTAGAGAAGTCTGTGTGCAAGCTCTGAGCTCTGTCAGACTTAGTCTTGATCCTAGCACTTGGGTGGTGTTGGGTTTTTTTACTCGTTTGGGGGGCCAGCCACCCAGCTCCCGAATAAATCACACACAGAGGCTTATTCTTACTTATGAATGCCCGGCCTTAGCTTGGCTTACTTTCTAGCCAGATGTTCTTACCTTAAATTATCCCATCTACCTGTAGCCTCTGGACTTTTCCCATCCTCTAACTTCTATAAATCTTATTCTTACTCTGTGACTTGCTGTGTAGCTGGGTGGCTGACCTCTGGAGTCCTCCTCCTTCTCTGGCTCCTAGATCTTAGATCTCTCCTCCCAGTTTTCTCCTTCTATATTTACTCTCTGCCTGCCAGCCACACCTATCCTTTCCCCTGCCTTGCTATTGGCCGGTTCTTTATTAAACCACCAGGTTTTTCAGACAGGCACAGTAACACAGCGTCACAGAGTTAAACAAATGCAGCATAAACAAAAGTAACACACCTTAAAATGATATTCTACTACACTTGGGAAGCAAAAGCAAATGGATCTCTGTGAGTTCGAGGCCAGGCCAGTAGTTCCAGGATAGTGAGGGATACACAGTGAGACCCTGTCTAAACAAAAAACCCATACTAGAAACTAGTTACCAAAACAAGCTCACACTCAGGAGATGGGTTCCATGGGAGAATGGAGCCATGTTTTAAAACCACAACCATAGAACATCATTATAACTAAAGAGAAGTCATCCTAATTCAGCCAGCTAAATTTGGTCACTATTGTTGTTGAATGTGCTCCTGTATTTTGTGGAATGAGTCAAAAGTTACAAGTCAATGCTCTTGGATCAGAACATTTTTGTTTTAAAAACAAACAAACAAATAAAAATCATGTTACTAGCCAGGTGGTAGTGGTGCATGCATTTAATTCCAGCACTCAAGAGGCAGAGGCAGGCAGATTTCTGAGTTCAGGGACAGCTAGGCTACAGAGTGAGTTCCAGGACAGCCGGGGCTACACGGAGAAACCTTGTCTCAAAAAAAAAAAAACAAAAAACAAAAAAAACAAAAAACCAAAAAAAAAAAAAAAACACAAAAAGGAAGAAAGAAAGAAAAATAAAAAAAGAAAGAAGGAACGAAAAGAAAGAAGAAAGAGAGAGAAGAAAAAAGAAAAATTACAGGCATTGAATGTGGGAGGAAAGGTCAGAGACTTCTGCTGGAATGTGACTTATCGTCATGTTATTAAGGAAAGACTAAACTAGGCATGGAAAAATGACAGCAGCTGTGGTTGAGGTGTAAGTGTCTGACGAAGAGGATGTGTGTAAACAGCACATGTTTGTCATTCCTGCTGGGTTTAACTTTGCTTATTTTCTAGATAATTCAATGAGTACATTCTAGTAGTCTGCTCTAGAGTATGGCTTTAGCTTATTACAGCTGAACTGGCATCAATCGTCAGTTGGCTTTACGCTAGACTAGTCTCAGTTCATATCCTTCACCTTGAAACCATATTTTTTATTCATACAGTTGTACAAGCTGAAAGAAAATTGGGAAACTACATATTACAAATATCTACACATGGTTGTAAAACTTCAGTTAATTGAACAGGAGCTAATAGCAATAAAAACAGAACAAAAGAAGTGTGGACACCTACCCACGAACCACAAGGACTTAGAAGAAGAAGTTCTTCACCTCAAAAGCTGGATGCGAGAGAACGTGGTAGGTGGTATGAGAACAATGTAACCCGAACAGAACCTGAGAAGAGCAGGCAATTTGCAGGAAGCTTTTTTCTTTTTTTTTTTTTTAATCTGCAACATGCTTGAATTCATTTTAGCACAGCGGTAATGCTGATTCTATCCCTTGCATTTCCTCCTCTTCCTATAGCAGTTGATTTTGTAGATTTCTGAACGGGTAATGTGGATTATATCCCTTGCATTTCCTCCTCTTCCGATAGCGGCTGACTGTAGATTTCTGAATGGCATACATCCTTCTTTAAAGTTTTCAGTATGTTTTAAAGTTTAAAGTATGTCACTGTTCTGGTTTGCTTTTCTATGGCTGTAAAAAACAAAAACAAAAATAAAAAAAAAAAAAACACTGAGAACAACTAGGGGATGTGTACTGGCTCCTTCCATGTTAACTTGACATACGCTAAAGTAATCTAAGCGGAGGGAACCTCAAGAAAACGCCTCCAGCTAGGCGGTGGTGCACACCTTTAATCCCAGCAGAGAGGGAGGAAGAGGCAGGAAGATTTCTGTGAGTTCTAGGCCAGCTTGGTCTACAGAGTGAGTTCCAGGACAGTCGGAGCTACACAGAGAAGCCCTGTCTTGAAAAACAAACAAACGAAAACAAAGAAAATGCCTCCATAAAATCTGGCTCTCTTAGTTAGTGATTGGTGGAGAGGACCCACCCCATTATGGGCTGGTGGTCCCGAGTTCTATAAGAGCGAGCCATGGGGAGCAAGCCTGTAAGCAGCACCCCTCCATGGCCTCTGCATCAGCTCCTGCCTCCAGGTTCCTGTCCTGTGTGAGTTCCTGCCCTGACTTCCTTCCATGATGGACTTGGAATCGTAAACCAAATAGACCTTTCCTCCACAATTTGCTTTTGGTCGTGGTGTTTATCACAGCAATAGGAACCCTAAGACAGGAGGAAAGTGTTCGTAATAGGCTCACATGTCCTGCTCACAGGCCGTCACGGAGAGAAGCCAAGGATGGAGCTGAGGAGGCAGAAGTGGTCGGACACTTCTTCCTGGCTGGACCTCCAGGTGCACTCAGCCTGCTTTCTTACACAACACAGAACGCCCGCTGGGGGATGGCACCGTCCACAGTGGGCTGGGCTGGGCCCTCCCAATCAGTCACTAATCAGGGAAATGCCATATATGCTTGCCCACAGGCCAATCTGATGGAGGAAATTCCTCAAGGGAGGTTCCCTCTTCCCAGATATGTCTAGGTTAGTATCAAATTGACAAAATATTGATCTTCCACAATATTTTAATTAGACAATCATTTGCATTTTAAGACAATTGAGAGGAAAGGAAAAATTAAAACATACTCTTAAATATTTCCTTCAGTTACAGATAGGTTTTTAAAATGTTTTTGGGTTGATTCTTTTGTTCTGTGACTTAGGAAACTACATTGGGGCTGGCATGAGGGTGACGCAGAGCTGAGGTAGCGAACACAGGGCCCGGGTTCAACTCTAGCACCATTCAAAGGAAAACAATATACTATTTTTAGGTTTTAAAGTTTTTAATCAGGTTTTGGCTTTTGTTTGTTTGGATTTGTTTGAGACAAGGGTTCATTCTATAGACCAGACTGACTTTAAATTCAGAGATCTATCTGCCTCTGACTCCCATGTGCCTGGCTTTATGTTTTAAATGTAATGCAGTTGACGCTAGTAATAAAAATTGTAAGTCCCAACATCTTATTTAACACACTTACAACTGCCTGTGAGTCCATGATTCTTAACGAAAGGGAACAAGAGCAAAGTGATTGATCGAAAGTTAATTATTTTGGAATTTTGTACTTTTTGCTTTAGACCCAAGCAAGAGAAGAAAACAACACTGAGGATTTAAGAGACACTAATGATGTGGTAATGATAAGCCAGATGGAACTCAGAATTAAAAACTTGGAATCTCAGCTGGCCACCAGGGGAGCTCAGCAAAGTCTCCGTGAAGGAGGAAGGCTGAAATCCGAGCACCATTATGCAGGAGAGAGTGGCCTGACGCAGCCATTGAGAAAAGAGCTGAGTGAGCAAGCCAAGCAGAGTCCACGGATTCCACGGAAATAGCGGCGCTCAGCTTGCCTCTGCCAAGGCTGACAGACTCGGAGTTAGAAAATGGATGTGCACTTGAACTGCCTGCCATTCAGAGAGGCTCTTGTTTCTTCCTTTTCAGTTTGGATTTCTGTGGCCATTTGCCCCTCCCCAAGGCTCTCATGTAGCTAACCTGATTTGTGAGTCTTTTAGATTAGCATCGAAAGCTTTCTATATAGGCATTTATATGCTTATTAAACTACTCTTTGCCATTTTAATAAATAGAAATCTTAACATGTGTTAACTATTTGGGAAGTATTACAACTTGAATGGCGGTGGACAGGGAGTAACGACAGACTTGCCCTGGCATGTTCTGACTTTCCTGGATTAGGATCTTTGGTGTCACCTATGGAAGGGTCCCTGTTAACAAACTGTCATTGACAGGTTTTCGAGACTGTTTAAGACATGCTTATGACACAGGAAAGAAACAAATGAAGGAAAGAATATTCAGAAAATCATCAGAATAACTGCATGGTCAGTGTGAAGGGGTGTGAACCTCGGAAAGTTCGGCCCCACCCTGGATGGCTTGGTAAAGTCACAACAATGGACCTCAGCCACGCTCACTCTGCTGATCACCAAATCCAGTTGTCTCCTCCTCCCCCAGAGTCGCTCTCCGTCATCCCTCAATCATGCCTTGGTGTCAAAAAGGACTTTAGCCCAGGTTTCAGGTGAATTGTGCAGCCAGTAAAAGCAAAACCTTGAAAGGGCCAGGCGATGGTGGTGCATGACTTTAATCCCAGCACTTGGGCCAGCCTGGTCTACAAAGCAAGTTCCAGGACAGGCACCAAAGCTACACAGAGAAACCCTGTCTCGAAAAAACAAAAAACAAACTAACAAAAAAACCTTGAAATGACTTTAAGAAAGAACTTTTTAAGTCCTAAGCCAATTTACAAAACACAAGTTACTTCTAGATTGGTTTTCAGTTTTATTTTTAATTAAATACACTTAAGATCACAATAATTATTAATAAATGTATGTACAACATGATATTTTTGCAGTTAAACAGATTATTATACCCATCATCCACATAATTTTACTCTTTAAAGTACAAGTATTAGGGCTGGAGAGATGGCTCAGTGGTTAAGAGCATTTGCTGCTCTTCCAGAGGACCCAGGTTCAAGTCCTAGCATCCACAGGGCAGCTCATGACCATAGCTACAGTCCCAAGGTATCCAATGCCCTCTTCTGGCATCCTAGGGCACTACATGCACATAGTTCATGGATATACACACAGACAAAACACCCATACACATACAAATTAAAGGAACAAAAATCCCTAATACAAACATTTTCATGGCATCATTAAGATTTGGGGGGAGGGTTTCAAGACAGGGTTTCTCTATGTAGCCCTGGCTGTCCTAGAACTCTTATCTGTAGACCAGGCTAGCCTCGAACTCACAGAGATCTGCCTGTCTCTGCCTCCCAAGTGCTGGGATTAAAGGCATGTGCCACCACCACCTGGCTAAGATTTTTTAAATTTAATTATGTGTACATGTGTGGGTATGTGCACATGAGCTCAGGTATTCAAAGGGGCCAGAGGAGTCAGATGCCCCTGGGCTGGAGTTACATTTGGTTGTGAACACTCGATGTGGGTGGTGAGAATTGAACTTGGGTCCACTGGAAGAGCAGTATATGATCTTAACTCTGGAGCCATCTCTCCAGCCCCATCTTCAAGAATGTTGTCGGTGGATCCCTTCCTTCCAGAAGTCAGTGTTACCTTCCTGTTAAATCGCCTCTCTTGCTTTCTTAGAGTCACCAGTTAGTTCAGAATCCCTCTAGAAATGTTTATTTATAATAATTTTAAATCTATAATGTGTGCAGTGGCATTTTCACCTTTAAGGCACTGTCTGAATGGAAATTCTGTTTAATTGTATGACTCCCTTTAGGAAACAGTCACTTGGAGAAGGAGATATGTTCTGCAGTCTGCAGTCTTCCTGTGACTAGAGAGGCTGGAGGTGGCCAGTCCACAACCTCTGTGGCTTTAACAGTAGGAGAGAATTTGGCCAAGTATTCTGAGGGGAAACCTGTCCTGAGTGCCCTTGTAATGAGCAGCTTCAGGACAGTGTTGTTATGGAGTTTGTGACCCCCGGGAAATGACTGTAGACTCAATCCAATTAGAGTTAAAAGATTTATTGATTAGCTGCTAGCAGGATGACAGCCTTAGAGCTAAATCTTGGACATGTCATGAAGGAGGGGCCTGAGGAAAGGTTTTTTTAAGGGCAAAACCACAAGAAGACCTTCAAGCAAGCCAAAGCTGGTCTGTTCTGCCAAGTTTAAGTGGTTAAGGAGGAAACCATCTTTAGTTATCTGTGTAAGAAAGTTACAGAAACCAAAAAAGCAGTTAGTCATGTCATAACAAGTAGATGGTCACGGATGGACATTTTTGGGTAGGGGTCAGTAAGTCAAGGTTGCTGGGAATGTATCTTCTAGGGACTGGAGTCAGAGATGATTGGCTGGTGGGTACCAAGATGGATGCCTAGCATAGAGTGCATTTCCATTAGCCATCACATTCCTACTGACTCTAGATCATATGAATCAAATCATTGACACACATTTATGTAGAGCTAAAGGTTGATATCTTAATTATGTTGAATATATAGTATAATATGTATGTGTGTATATGTGTGTGTGTGTGTGTGTGTGTGTGTGTGTGTGTGTGTGTGTAAGTAGCCAGTTTATGATACAAGGGCCAATACAAAACAAATTCCATGTATTTTTTTTTGTGTGTGTGCTTTTTTTATTGTTGTTTTGGTTTGCTTTTTGTTGTGTTTTTGATGGGTTTTTTTTTTTTTAGAGAGAGAGAGAGAGAGAACATGAAATTGGGTGGATTGAGAGGAGGGGGAAGATCTGAAAGCAACTGGGAAAGGGGAAAGAATATGATCAAAATATATTTTATGAAAAAAATTTAAATAATACAGCATTTGTTGCTCTTTCAGAGGATCCTAGCACCCATATCAGGTGGTTTATAACCATCTGTAAGTCTAGCTCCCAAGGATCTATCACCCGCTTCTGGTCTCCACAGGCATCTTCATGCATGTGTGTGTACACATGAAGACAGACATGCATACACATAAATGAAAAATGAAATAATTTTAAAAATATTTAAAAAAATAATTATGTTAACTTTATTCATAAATGAAAACCAAGTGATATAACTTACAGTGAAATTTGGTTCAAGGAAATGAATATTACTGTCTCTAATTAATGGTATAATGCATGATGCTTTAAGTTGGCTTCTACGTAATTTAAGCAGGCTGTGAGTCATAACACTTTTAGAGTTTCCTGCAGCGTGAAAGGTTGACACCCCAATCAGAAGTGAATGATTCACAACCAAACATATAATCACACAGTTTTAATTTAAATGAAAATGATACAAATGTATTATATGAAGTAAAAAAAAAACACAACATTAAATAAAACTAAATTCTTTTTACATTTGTTTTTCAGTTTCTTTAAATACAAGAATATCATTAATTGCTATATTATGCTACTGCAACTTCATCATATTTTGTAATCATTGCTGTACACATTCATTGTTGATGTAGTGGAATTTGGATAGCTAAGTTAGCATATATTTGAATTTTATCTATAATTGTACAAACAACTGAGGTACAGTATGACATGATCATACATCCACACAACTTTGACATTTTGACAATGTCCACCCCTGTATTAACCTTTTCATACCTCATCATCCTTTTCCCCTTCTGCATCCTTAGTAGTCTTCTGTTACTTTACTGTCCTACACACACACACACACAAAAAAAAAAAAAAAAAAAAAAAAAAAAAAAAAAAAACACACACCTAAATTTCACACTTGAAATAAAACTTGTAATACATGTCTTTGTTGGTGTAGCTTATTTCACTTAACATAATGATCTCAATTTTTTTCTGTTTCCTGCAAAAAATAAATAGCACAATGATTTCATTCTTCTTTCTGGAAAAATAAACTTTTATCATGCACATACATAGTATTTGTTACCAATTGATCTGTTGACAGGCACCCAGGCTGATTCTGTATCTTGAGTCCTGTGATTGATGCCACTGTAGACAGATGCAAGCAAGATTCTGTATCGTCAGCTTTTATTCCTTTTCATACACACCCTGAAGAGGCACAGCTGTGTCTGCCAGTAGTTCTATATTCGTTTACTTATTATTCATTTAGTTCGTTATATGAATGTTGGTGTTTTGACTGTTTATGTTTGTGCAGCCTGTGCATGCAGTGCCCACAGAGGGAATAAGAGGGCATTGATCTCTTGGCACTGGCTGTGAGCCATCTTATAGGAGCTGGGAATTGGAAGTAGGTCCTCTGCAAGAGCAGCCAGTGCTCTTAACCAGGAAACCATAACGCCAGCTCTGGTTATTATCATATAATATGTAATTGTAATAAAATATATAGGGGTGTTCCATAATAATTTGCATAGGAAACAAAGTACATTCCCCCAAGTATGTAGAAGGGACATTTTTTCTGCTTCCTCACCAACAAATGCTTTCATAGTTGTTTGTTACTTGGTTTTACTGATGATAGCCATTCTAAATGGGAGAGATGGACTCTCAATGTAGCTCTGATTTGCATTTCCCTAGTGGCTAAGAATAGTGGACATTTCTTCCTGTATTTGCTGGCAGTTTCTACATCCTCACCTGAAAAGTTTCTCTTGTTTTGTGCATGTGTTTATTGGAATGTTTGTTCTTTGGGCATTTAAGTTTTTGAGTTATTTAAATGCGCTGTGTCTCAATCCTCTGTTGAATATCTGGAAAATATTTCTCCCATTTTGCACATCTTCAGTTTGTCAATCACCTTCCTTCTCTGTGTGGGAGCTTTTAAATTTTGCACGATCTGGTTGGGTGATTCTTGCTGTTCTTCCCTGAGCTTTTCAGAGCCTATCCAAAACAGCGTTGTCTCTCCCTCTACACTGAAGCCTTCCCGCTGGTCCAATCTTACACTAGCATCTGTTCCATTTCCAGATGTTTTTTGTGTAGCGTGCATCACAGGGATCTCATCTTAGTGCTGTACGTCTCCACTTTTCCCAGCACACCTGCTCCCTCTTTCCAATTGTGTTTTCCAGGCACTTTTGTTGAGCCTCAAATAGCTGTATTGCTGTGGGCTAACATCTGGTTTCCATCCCACTGGTCTACATGTCTGTCCTGAGCCAGCACCATGCTGGTTTGGTTTCTTGTTTCTTACCATGGCTCTGCACTGTAGCTTGAAGTCAGGTGGTGTCTCGAACACGGCCCTTTTTGCTCGTTTTTTAAAATGAGGTGTTTCACCATCATTTGAATGATATTTTCCTAAGACGGGAGTGACATCCAGGCTCTTTAAATACCAGCTTCAGCAAACAGGATCAGCTACTCAAAACTGCATGTCACTCTAGCTCCAGGAAATTCTCTGGTCTCTGCAGGCAACTGAACACATACATGTGTACACACACACACACACACACACACACACACACACACACACACTGAAAAAGAGAGGAAGGGAGGAAGGAAGGAATGTTATAAACAGCACATGTCTGTAATCTAGGCTCTCGGCTCAGGAGGTGGAGGCAGGAGGGTCTCAAGTCTTTCCAGGCAAGCCTAGGCTAAAAACAAGATCCTGTCTCTAAATAAGTCTTGCATAAATCTATCATACAAGAGAGGGGTCGTTATGGGGAGAGGGGAGAGAAGGGGGTGGGTAGAGGAGGAAGTGGTGGTAATAGAAAAATTAAAAAATATGTCTGACTACATGCTTTGGTCACAGGATGTGGAGAAATCAAGTTGGTACTGATCAGGGAGCTTCCTATCTGCTGGCCAGGGTTATCCAAAGACCGTCTCCAAAAAAAGACTGGCTGTCCTAGAACTCGCTCTGTAGCCCAGGCTGGCCTTAACTCACAGAGATCCACCTGACTCTGCCTCCCAAGTTCTGGGATTAAAAGAATGAGCCACCACTGCCCAGCCTTCAAAAAAAAAAAATGGTTTTTTTTGGAAGATACACTCAATAACAACAACAAAAATGTATCTCTAGAAAAGTCTCAGTATTTGAACATTGAACACGACACTTTGTAATTTGTGGGCACTGGAATATATCTGGGACAAGCACATTGTGAGGGCTTTCTGGAAAATTAATGGGAGAAAATTCTTTCCTTTGGTGAAAGCAATGTGGGCACATCCACGTGGCCACACTTCCCTTACTGTATCTATTCTGCTCACTCTGTCTTTCCGATAAGCCCGGGCAATAGCCTGGAGCTTCCTCCCTCCTCTGCCCAGCTTTCACTGGTCTTTGAGGTTCAGATCTCTTAAGTGTTTCTTGGAGCTTCGAATGACCCTGAATGACCCGTAGTGGCTGTACACCCCTCATCCACTCCCTCCCAAGCAAGACCGCTTTTCTCATCTTCCTTCCAGCAATTCTGTCTTAAGTTCCTCAACATCTTAAAGCAGATGCAATAAACACACTTGCTCTCTTCTCCAGGAGGGAATGATGCTTAAGATAGAAAGTAGGGAGCAGGGGATCTCAGAGCCAAGGGTGGTGGCACCAGCCTTTAGTCCCAGTACTAGGGAGGCAGAGGCAGGAGGACTGGTTAGTTCAAGGCCAGCCAGGTCTATATAGTTGAATTTGAATCTGTCCCTCAGGCTAGTACACAACCCTGTAGGTTACTGTCACCTATTGTCGGTGTGTTGGGTCCCATTCCCCAAGACATAGCTGAAATCAACTCATAGTGGACACGCACCTATGTAATATTTGACTTCTGTTTAGTAGACTTCCCAGAACCTACAAACTGTCTCCTTAAGGCCCCCAAGAAAGATCATCCAGAACTAAAGCCTTTGAGGGGTTTTAAGGGTTTGGGGTTTTTGCTCCCACTGTAGAAATCTGTTCATTAGAAAAGCAGGGTTTGCCAGGCAGTGGTGGACACACCTTTAATCTCAGCACTCTGAAGGCAGAGGCAGAGGCAGGTGGATCTGATATACAGAGCTAGTTCCAGGACAGTCAAGGCTACAAAAGAAACCCAGTCTTGAAAAACCAAAAAATAAAAACAAATAAAACAAAACAGCAAGAGCTATTGGGTAAGGGGACCTTTTCATTTGGACAGGAAACAAGCTTAGGTCAAGGACCTGCACAAGGATGTGGATGAAGTGAAGCCCTTTACCTCAAGTTCCCGCAAACCCTGAAGCGCCTCCTAGACCCTCACCCATGCTCCCCCTAAAAGGAGACAGGGCTGCAGAGATGGTTCATCATGTCAGCTAAGGACTACTGCAGAGGACCCAGTTCAGTTCTCAGCACTGTCCAGACCAGCTGGATCAGGGTTCCAGACAGTCCCAGGGAGAGGATGGGGGACCAAAAAAAAGAGAGGTAACGGGAGTCAAAAGTTGGGGTCAGGAGAGCTACCTGTGACACAGCTCTTTGTACCCCTCACTCGGGGAAGCAGAGAAGTCAGTAAAGAGCATCTAACAGAATCAGAGCTCAGATATCTCAGGTTCCCCCTCAGCAAGGTGCACTATGGGACGGCAAACGGGAGCGTTTCACATCTGTGTCTGGAACACCTGATCACACATAGGTGGGAAATGTCAAGGGCCAGTTCCCACACGACAGCCCCCAGACCCTGGCACCAGTCCACAGCTGGCACCACCCTGGCTGAGGGGCATGGAATGCTTACATCCCAACATCAGGGCCTCCAGTCCAGTCTAGACCTCAACATTAGTACCCACGCCCAGCAGCTCAGTCACCTGTGACTCAGCCAATGCCTTCCACCTACATGCACATACACACAGACCCACCAACACACATATAATTAGTCAAATCTTCAAACGACAGAGGGACAAGACATTAGCAGGGTCTTTATTCAACAGCAGCTTGGAACTGATGCCTCCATCCTCTGAGAGGAGACATTTCCCCCGATCTATTTCACTTCTCCGGGTCTTTGCAGGCTCCAGCTTGATGCAAGAAAGAGCACCTTTTTATATGTACTTGTACACGACCTTGGAGGGCACAGTCTGAAGGTGGAGTTTCACAGGACACTTATACAAGTGTGACAACAGAGTCTCACTGTAGCCCACAAGAAAGTAGAATTTGTGTGCTGGTAACTGCCTCAGGACCACGGCACAGATGTCCACCTGGTTGGCCCGGCGCTTCAGAACGATCTGGTCAGCCAGGCAGCCTGGAAAGGTGCCCAACATGAACTTCCGAAGGAAAACATCTTCCAGTGTTCTCTCTGCAGCGTGATCTTCTCCATCCAGGTTACCTGAAGAGGATGTGACAGAAGAGTCGGCTAAGGGAGCTGCGCAGACTCCAGACCTCACATTCAACAGGACTGGACACTCAATTCCATCCCTTGCCCACAGCCATTCCCCATTTCTTCTAATGGAGGAAGACTGACATCTTAAATTCAAAGCACAAGGATGCCAAGATGACTCAGCAGGTAACAGTGCTCACTGTGACAGTCTAAAGACCCGAGTTCAATCCCCCAGCACACCGTAAGAAGCCAGCCACACTTCCCATGCTGTAGCCGCACTTCCAATGCTGGGTCCCTCTGCTCTCGCCCATGGGTAATCAATCCCATTAAACTCTAGTCTACACCTTCCCACAGGAAAGCCTGGTGCAATCGCACATCTGTAAGCCCAGCACTCTTACAGGGAGGTGACAGGTGGAGACAAGAATTGCCCAGGACCTCAACAAACAGATGCCTGGAGTACAAACCACAGCAGACACAGAGAGACACCCTGTCAACAAGGTGCAAAGAGACAATTGGCTCCTGAAAGTTGCCCTCTACCTCCACAGAGACAATGGCACATAGGTGCATGCACTTGCACACAATACAAATTGAAATAAAATTCAAAGCACCACATCATTTCCCCAATCAGTCCTTTGAAGTCAGTGTATCACCATCCTCATTTTACAAAAGGCTGAGATGAGCTAGAGCACAACGTTGGGTACAACCCCCATCTAGAGTTAGCCCCCTCCCATCTTCCTCAATTGCATGGGTAATCCCACGGCCAGACAGACAGGCCACTATCTACTTCTGAACTAGCTCTATTAGGGCTACACGTCCACCTGTGGATGGATCTGCAGTCTGAGCCCTGGGTACCTGGAGCCATGCAGTGTATTTTCAAGACTCTGCAGGAACCCACGGCTGTATCTTAACATCTTTTTGGGAAGGAAGGGGCTGGGCACTGAACCCAAGAATCTGTATTTTAAATGTTTTACATGTGCATCCTATTGAATGTTATGGTGAGAACTCACATGCTGAACAAAAATACAGATTCTCATTGGTTCACAACAGTTGTGGTCTACATCACTACACACTGAGCTAGTGAGTTCTGAGCCACTGCCCCCAGTGGTAACGCACAGCAAGGTTTGTACAGGCCTCTAGTCACAATATTTTATCAACAGATTAATACATAACTAATTTTATGTGTCCTTCTATTAATATATATGGTTGACTCATTAATACTGAGCTCTGATAACACAGGCCCAAGTACAGTTTATCTAACAAGCACTTTCTCCATAAGGCACATCAGTCTTCTTGAGCTCACAGAACACTAGACAGCATTTCAAGGCCACTCAAAGTGCCATATCCCCAGCATAGGGCACAGTAACGTCTGAAATGTGGCTCCAGACTACCAGAAGGGCACGTCTTACATGAGCTTCTTCTACCCCAGCTGGGAACCCACAGGTGAGCCTCACTCTGCCCACATCCCCAAATGACCTTGAGTGACTTTGAGGTTACTGATAAACTTTAATCAGTGTAAGGGCTAAGCTGGGCAGGTGGCTCATTGGTGGACAGTCTACTGTATGGACAGGCGGCTCATTGGTGGACAGTCTACTGTATGGGCGGGCGGCTCATTGGTGGACAGTCTACTGTATGGGCGGGCATCTCACTGGGTGGACAGTCTACTGTATGGGCGGGCGGCTCATTGGGTGGACAGTCTACTGTATGGACAGGCGGCTCATTGGTGGACAGTCTACTGTATGGGCGGGCGGCTCATTGGTGGACAGTCTACTGTATGGGCGGGCGTCTCACTGGGTGGACAGTCTACTGTATGGGCGGGCGGCTCATTGGGTGGACAGTCTACTGTATGGGCGGGTGGCTCATTGGGTGGACAGTCTACTGTATGGGCGGGTGGCTCACTGGGTGGACAGTCTACTGTATGGGCAGGCGGCTCATTGGTGGACAGTCTACTGTATGGGCGGGCGGCTCATTGGGTGGACATTCTACTGTATGGGCGGGCGGCTCACTGGGTGGACAGTCTACTGTATGGACGGGTGGCTCACTGGGTAGACAGTCTACTGTATGGACGGGTGGCTCACTGGGTAGACAGTCTACTGTATGGACAGGCGGCTCATTGGGTGGACAGTCTACTGTACTATTATGAGGATTCACACACAGGTCTCACCTGTGGATACCAGCACCTGCAATCCCCATGCTCCCACTGTGAGACGGAGGACAGAGGCAGGAGAAACCCCAGAAGCTCGCATGCCAACTAGCCTGGCACACACAGGTGGTGACAAGGAAACTTGTCTCAAACAGGTTGAAGGCAAGGACTGGCCTGAGGATGGCTTGACTTTCACATACATGCAGTGTTATACATGGACATCTGCACTCACACATGAACATGTACAGACATTTTACACATGAATACCATATATACAGATTATTAAATTACACACACACACACACACACACACACACACACACACACACACACAGATTGGGAGTTGAAACTCCAGTATCTCAGAAAACAAATAGGCTGGTGATAGGGTGTATACCTATACTCACAGCACTGATAAAAATGAGGCAGAAGAATGTGAGCTCCAGGCCAGCCTGAGATACACTGCCACACTCAAATATGGTTCTGCAGGTAAAGGGTGCTTGTTTGAATCTGGGACTTATATGGTAGGAGAGAACTGACTCAGACAAATTGTGTATACACACACAAACACACCATGCATACAGAAATGTAAATGAATAAGAAAAATAAACTAGTGAGGAGAGGAAGAGAAAATAGAAGTCTGCAAATACAGGTTCTATGAGCAATGAAGACTGAATTTGGAACATTTGTGCAGAGTCTGTGCTTTGGTGAATGCTGCATTATTTAGGGCACGCTCTTCCCTGATGTAGGATTCTATGTAGACTTCACCCCCTCATTACCGCTGAGTTATTACACATCTCTGTAAATTACGGCTGACCATAGAACAGCAATGTCAAATCTGGTTTGTAGGCATGCAAATAGTGTTTTCTCTGGAGGCACAATTGAGACTTTAACTCTCACAGAACAAGGAATGTTCAAATTCCTTCCAACATCCTAATCTATGGGTCACGCTGTAATTGTGGGTGTGCTCCCTCAATGGATGTATGCAGGAAACCGGGGGTGAACAGCCAACGTGTTCCTCTGTCACTCTCCATTTCCACTTATTTACTTGTTGTTTATTTATTCTTGGCAAAGCAGCTGCTCTTTCAAGACTAGCCGTCCAGTGACCCCAGGACGGCCTCTTCATCCTCGCACCCGAGCAGTGGTTACAGCCCCACCAGGTTTTCATTTGGGAGCTGGCGAGGGTCCGCATGAGTAAGCGACACCGCACTTTACTAATCCTTACTCATCTTTCCAGCCCCATAACTAAATGTCTTTTATTTTATCTTTTTTGCGACATGGTCTCACTACGTAACTCTGGCTGGCCTTAAACTTGAGTTCCGCCTCCTGACTGCTGGGATTAAAGGCGTTCGCCATCACGCCCAGCCCCCTAACCAAAAATTCGGATCTCAGCCCTCAAGAGCAGGTTAAAGTCGCCCGTGCCACGTTTCGGTCAGACCGGGTGGTGGTCCTTCCCAGGTGCCCTCACCTGTGTGCAGCGACAGCCAGCCCTTTCGGTGCGCGATGTGGTGCGGGGCGTGCGCCTCCTCGTAGCTCACGGGCTTGTCCCCCTTGGCCACGCGGACCCTCGCCGCCCGGTTCTAGGAGCAAAAGGGCCGTCGTGGGGCAGCCGTCCCCAGCGCGCCCCCGCAACCCCCCAGCCCGCGGGGCGGCCCCCTGCACTCACCTTGGCGCAGACCGCGGAGGTGTGCAGGGCGCGCCAGGCACCGGGCAGCTCCCGGCTGCACGCCAGCACCTGCGGAGGGACGGGACGTGCGTGAGCGGACACCCCGCGGCGCCCCCAGCCCTCCCGCCCGCAGCCCACTCACCCGTAGCCCCAGCCCGCGGACGGACGCGGGCGACGCCATGTTGGACCGGTGCAGCGCGGGACGCGTCAACGCGCAGCCGCAGGAAGGAGGAACCGCGGGGCAAGAACGAATAGGAACACGGGCAGGGGGCGGGGCGAGACGTGGAGGGCGGGGCGTGGGCGGGGTGAGGCGGGTGCCCCGCAATTTCCCTGGTGGTGCCATAAAAACACGAGGTTTTTACCCTCAAGGAGCTGGTGGTAGGAGAGGCTTCGCGTCCTGCAGAGAATTGAGGAAACACGCCGGCCCTCAGAGCCCGCCCTTCCAAGCTCCCGCTCCCACCTGCGCCAGCTTTTTTGCCTGAAACTCCAGCATCAACCTCCTTTGGGCTGGGAATACAGTTGTTGACCTTCATCTGAGCAGATCCCAGAGAAGAGGTTGCTGGGCTGGCTCCTAATCTTTTAAAGGAAGGGGAAAGAGAGACAGTCTATTGAGGATGTAGCTCAGCGGCAGAGCCAGCAGAGAAAAAAATTTTTTAAATGGCAAGGGAATTTATGAGGATATGGCAGGGCCTGCTAATGCTCAAGCTAGAGCGATGCAAAAGTAATTAGTATTCCAGAAGTGATTAATGGCGGGGAGGGGGACAGGGGAGGGAGTTAGCACCGTGGATATTTTATTTTAGAACTCACTGTACTAAAGAAAGCACATGGGCTCTACAGTCTGACTCTCATGATAACAAAATCTACTAAGAATGACAGGTGCCTTCAGAAGGGAACTCTTTTTAAACAGCACCTTCAAAAGGCATCCTTTCCGGCCGGGCTTTAATCCCAGCACTCAAGAGGCAGAAGCAAGCAAATCTCTGAGTTCGAGGCCAGTCTGGTCTACAGAGAAATCCTGTCTAAAAAAAGAAAAACCTTTATGTCTTGGCTATATTTATTTTGACTTTGCACTCACCCAAAGGCAAACATGTTACATTGTACAGTTGACCCTCGGTTCCATTATATATAAAACGAACATCTCACCAACAGGGCTAATGAGACGGCTCAGCTGATAAAGCACTTGTCACTCAAGCCTGTTTCCCTGAGTTCTATCCCCAGAGCCCTTGTAAAGGTGGAAGGAGAGGACCTCCCTGTGGTGGTATGAATGAGAATGGCCCCATTAGGCTCCAATCACCAGGGAGTGGAATTGTGGAGGAAGGATTAGGAGGTGTGGCCTTATTGGAGATGTGTCACTAGGAGTGGGCTTAGAGGTTTCAAAAGCCCACACCAGCCTCCCCACCCGCCCACCTCCGGCCTGCAACTTGGGGATCAGATACAAGTTCTTAGCTACTTCTCCAGCACAATGCCTGCACCTATCTGACTGCATGCTGCCACGCTCCCCACCATGATGATAATGGCTAAACTCTGAAACTGTAAGCCAGCCCCCAACTGACTTGGTCATGGTGTCTCTTCACATAGAATAGTAACTAAGACACTCCCCTACAAAGCTCCACATGCATCCTTGAGTACACACACACACACACACACACACACACACACACACACACACACACACAATTTAAAAAAGCAAAACAAACAAACAAAAAAAAAAAACACTTCTTTGAGCTGTTAGGATGAGGAAAGCTTTTAATAGTCAGGCATGGTGGCTCACTCCTATAATCCCAGCACTTGGGAGGCTGAAGCAGGAGGACTGCTTTGAGTTCAAGGCTATCCTCATGTATAGAGAGACTGTCTCAAAAACAAGCAGAAGAGAGCATTTGGTGAATGGAAGCTGGTATTGGGTTCTACTTGCTGAACCATGTGTTTGGGGATATGCATGGGTCACCTGATGGCAATAGTACCCTAGTGTTTCCTGAGGGAGGAAAATTAGACCTACGGGGTGGGAAATGGAAACAAAGGTGGATGGTTAGTTAGTTCTTGCAGAGGCAGAGTGACCAGTCTATTGGCTCCCATCTGTGTTTTGAGGGTTAAATTTTCTTTGACCATTTGAATCTGGAGTCCTTCATCTGGACCTCACTGGGAGTGTTTTATTCTTAATTTTTTTAGACTACAGCCTCCAAGTGTTCCAAATATTGGATAAGGGGACTTACAGGGATGTGGCCTTTTTCAAATCCATAGTCGCTTGCGAAGGTAAAATCTTGTAATTTTTCCTAAATAATTCTTTTAAGCTGTTTTCCTTTTAAAAGTTGGTATAAAGTATGATGATTTTATAGTTTGACAAATTATATAAATTTGCTCCAACATGGAGAGAGAGAGAGAGAGAGAGAGAGAGAGAGAGAGAGAGAGAGAGATGGTATCCAGCATCTGAACTATCCAGATCCAAACTTGAATTCACTCCCTGGCTGTGCAGCATGAGCAATGACAACCCCCCTCTGTCCAAGCTTCCTCGTATGTAAAATAGAGTCAGTAATGGTTACGTGGGGCTGGGGGTGTAGCTCTGTGGGAGAGCACATATGTAAGGCTTTGGGATCCATCCCAAGCACTTGAAAAAAATGTGGGGGCTGGAGAGAGTGCTCAGCAGTTAAGAGCCCTGGCTTCTCTTCCAGATGGGCCTGGGCTCAATTCCCAGCACCCACATGGCAGCTCACAACTGTCTCTAACTCCACCTCCAGGGGATCTGACACCCTGACACAGACATACATGCAGGCAAAACACCAATGCACATAAAATAGAAAAAATAAAAATGTGAAAACCATATTCCCACAGTGAGAAATTTAATGTCTGGGTTTGTTTGGCTGGTTGGTTAGGACCTTATTGTTTCTTTTGCTTGCTTTTGTTTCATTGGTCCTCTGAAGCAAAGAACAGAGAAAGAACAGAGCCTTGGGCTACCCTTGAGTCTCATAAAGGTGAAATGACAAAGTCATAAACTCCCTCAGCTCAGCTGGCAGCAGGAGGTGGGGCCAGCTAATGAGCAGGGCATGAAGACTGCTTGGAGCTGTGTCCCATCCAAACAAGAGGCATTAGCACAATCAAATGTGTTCTCTCTATTGAAGCCACATTATGCTGAGGGGTCTTCCTCGATCATTCCTCACTATATTAACTGAAGCTCACCAATTCAGCTAGTCTAGCTTGGCAGCTGGCTTCAAGGGTCCCGTCTTCTTACTTTTGTCTTTTGTTCGTTGTAGGAGACTGTGAAGCTCCTAAGTGGCCTGCAAAGACCATTCGCCTCTGCCTCCCAAATGCTGAGATTAAAGACATGCATCACTGCGCCAGGCCCATCTCCCTCCCTTAAGCAATGGGATGGCAAGCTCTGATGTGGATTTTAGGCCTCCCAATTCTGATCCTCATGCACAGCCAACACTTGACCCACTGAGCCATTTCCCCAGCCCAACCAGTGGAAATTTTATTTTTAACATTTATTTGTGTGTGTGTGTGTGTGTGTGTGTGTGTGTGTGTGTGTGTGTGTGTGTGTGTGTCTGTGTGTGTGTCTGTGTGTCTGTGAGTGTATGTCAGGTGTGTGCAGGTGCGGTGGAGGCCAGAAGAGGATCCCCTGGAGCTAGGGAGTTGTGAGCTGGATGCTACAAGTGCAGGTCCTCTGGAAGAGCAGAAAGTGCCCTTAACTGCTGAGCCATTTCCCGACCTCCAGGTGGGAGCTTTCTAAGGGAGACATTTTTTCTATAGCATGCACTTGTTTTATTGCCCTCCATTCCTTCCATCCATCATGCTGAAGCAGGAAAACCAGGCTTTACAGAGGAGACGATGGAGGCTCCAGATTCATAGTAGCCGGATGCAGGCCTTGTCAGAGCATATGCTCTTCCTGTCTGGAGTTCCGGCACCACTTTTGGTAGGGTGAAAGTTCAGAACCATGGTAGGATGAGGGGGTGATCCCAGCTTTTTGTGGCTAGGTGAGTGGCTGCTTGGGTATGGAGCAGCCTCAGCCAGGAATGATCACCACAGGAATGGCCACAACATCCCTCCAGGCCCAGTGCCAAGCTGGAGGTATGCACTGCTTTCTCTGATGTGAGTTCTTGTTCTTCACATGACAGGAGCCTAAGTAGCCTATATGCTCCGAAGTTCCAGACTCCGAGAGCCCAACCAGCCTCATCTCTGTAAGGAAGCAGGTACATGTGCTTTTTGAAATCCCCTCAGAGATTACAGTTTGCAGTTGAGTTGTGAACTAGTTTGGAATGGTGATGACGATGATTACTATTTTATGTGTGTGATTATTGCCTGCATGTATGTATACCCACCACATCTGTGCCTGATAACTGGGTGGGAGGCCAGAAATGGGCATCGGTTATGAGCTACCAAGTAAGTGCTGGAACAGAACCCATGTGTTCTGGAGAGACCATCTCTCCAGCCCATCAACTAGTCTTATCTTTTTAGGAGGATGTTCCAAACCCCGAAACCGCTATCTGCAGGCCTTCCTGAGGGAACGACTGTGGGACTCTTCTACCTGGTCCACCAGGTGGAGGAAGGCCCTAGCTGTAGTCTAAACATCTTAAAAATTATCTATCCCTGCATGTGCAACAGTGTTCAAAGACTGAGCTATGGAGTGTAAGAACCAACAATCCAGCCAGGAACACAGGGAGTATTTCCTGGAATCACTAGAATTCAGTAAGCAGAGGCAACAGCTTCTGCTGTGTTCTTCTCACTTTCCCAGTGTGGTCCAATCTGCTCTCTAGTTCATGATCATTTCACCTCGGCCTCCCAAGTGCACCATCAAACCCAGTCACTGGTTCTCTTTACAACTGACTTAAATCAACTCAGAAGGGCTGACACTCACTTTGTCAACCTGCTTCCTGGTCATGCATCTTACCCAGCCAGTAAACAAGAACCCCGGGGCTTTTCCTGAGAAGTTGACCACTGAAACTCCCAAGTTAAAGCAGAAAAGAGAGCCACAGGAGGCTGTGCAGCCTCCTACCTTCTTCTTCCTGTGGAGGCACAGGGAAAAGAGGCTAGTGTGTGGCTTAGCACACACTACAGTTAACTTCAACTGTGAGGCCCTGAGAACGCTCTCTCCTGACCAACATCAGAGCCAAGGAGTCACATTGAGTCCAACTGAAGTTTGACTGTCAAGAGCAGATCTGAAATCCTCTCATAGGTCTTGGGCTAGAAACACCAGCCCTTCAAATGTGCATGGTGAGCATGCAAGAGACTTCCTGGAAGTCACCCAGCTCAGGCTGACCTCTTCTGTTCCTAAATCTAAGTGTCAATGGGCTCAGCTTGACTCTAACAGTCCCGGAATTCTTCTAACATGTCCTGCTTCCAGGGGAACCTCCACAACATCTCACTGAGACTCGTCTGTTGTCCAGGCTGACACATAAAGCAGATGGGTCCTGACGATATATGGAGTGACTTTATTACTGAGTTTTTATTGCTGTTTGGCCTTTTGTTTCATTTGGAGACAGGGTCTGGAGCTCACTATGTAGACCAGATTGACCTTGGACTTACAGGGGTCAGAGGATCCCTGCCTCTGCCTCTTGAGTGGTTGAGCTATTTTTAGATAGGTTCTCACTATGTGGCCCAAGCTGGCCTTGAACTAACCTCTTTCCTCAGTTTCTCCAATGCTCAGAATACAGATATGTGCTACCACACCCTGTCCTATGTGTCCCTTTGAAACTTTGATGAAATTTATAAAATTACAGACTCTGCATATATCTAAATCTTAGGAATCCAGAATGAATTTAATTTCTGGGCTGTGGACAGACTTCATGTAAAAACCCTTTATCTTCTCAGAGATGGGGGCTCTTGCTATATAGCCCAACTGACCCTGAACTTTGGATCCTTGTCTCTCAAGCACTGGCACAACAGCTATGCACCAGCAATCCCAGCTAAAGAATCTTTTTCTAAACTGTCATGAATCCTGCCTTTGAAGGTTTCATTATTAGCATGTGTGCCTATGATGTGTACACAGGGGAGGCAGCATGGGATGGCACTGTGGAGGTCAGTGGACAGTTTTACA
The DNA here is from genome assembly GCF_004664715.2 of Peromyscus leucopus. Taxonomy (NCBI): domain Eukaryota; kingdom Metazoa; phylum Chordata; class Mammalia; order Rodentia; family Cricetidae; genus Peromyscus; species Peromyscus leucopus. The sequence continues at coordinate 113,752,126 of NC_051069.1, read as the reverse complement.
GAGTTGATTCGCTCCTCCAGTTTTACGTGAGTTCCAGGGATCGAATTTAAGTTGCCATGCTTTGCTCCAAGTGCTGTACCCACTGAATTACCACACAGGCTCTACATGCAACAATTCTAAGAGGTATTTCCTGTGCTCAAACTTGAACTTGGAGCTAGGAATATGCTGGGTGAAATTCCTGCAATGCAGGAGGGTGCCAGGGAAGTTTGTGGCTCTGGTAGGAAAAGTGTATGTGTGTGTGTGTGGGGGGGGGGCATTTTTTTTTTTTTTTTAGCGTTGTTGGTTGGTTGGTTTGGGTTTTGTTTTTGTTTGTAGTCCTGGCACCCTCTCTGTACACCATACTGGACTTAAACCCACAGAGATCACCTGCCTCTGCCTCCTGAGCGCTGGGATCAAAGGTGTGCATCACCACGCCCAGCTGGCAGAAGTGAAATTTTTAAAAAGGAGAAGAAAGGTTTGTTACTTCCAACTGAATCAGCGTGTTGAGTCATTTTAACACTCTAGGCAGATCAAAGTCTCTAGATCTGAGAGTCAGATTCCCCTTTTCCGAACCTGGTCTAAGGGCAGATTTGTGAAGTTTCAGGATCGCTTCCCTCTTCCCACATGTTCAGTCCCACTACCAGATCACAGGGCACCAAGTGGTCATCCTGGGACACTCAGGGAGCCAGGCCAGCAGGAGAGTGACAGCAGGGCCTTTGGTTCAAGAAAAGGTTCCAGCCCAGAGGGTAGCTGAGTACCCTGGAACCAAGGGCACCTTTGCTGGGTCTAATAAAGGGACAAGACTCACGGGGGTGGGGGTGGGGGTGGGGGTGGGGTGTCCTCAGGCCACTGCCTGACTTCTCTGAAGACAAGAAACATGGACAAAAGGAAACCCCAAAGCCTCAGCAGCAAGGCACAGTTAAGCAGAAGCCCCTAGGCCTGAGCTGTAGGTGGAGTGAGGCTCTGAAACTCAGTGAAGTGATGGCTGACTCCAGCTGAAGAGCCAGCGGGGGAAAGCTCAAGCCCTCCCCAGGTATCCGTCTCACAGGGTGGCCTCTTTGCTGGGAGAGACCTGAGGATGCACAGCAGGTCCTCTCCACTCACGCCACGCCACGCAGGTACTGCGGTCTGGGGCTTCCTTCTCTGTCAACCACACCACAGGTAGGGAGCAAAGTGCTGAAGTGCTGAAGGCATTGTCCCCAGACCTCGTCAGGCAGAGGCTGTTGTCCTGTGCACAAGGACAACGAAGGCACAGACAGGCAAACCTACACACTACCGTCATTCCAGCACTCACCCAACTCATCAGTTCAACAAACATTTATTAAGCGCCTATGTGTGCCAGGTCCTAGGGACCCAGAGCTGTACGGTGCTTAGGTCCTGCCCTCAAGCAGCTCACAGTCTAGGGGCAGACAGTAAACACACAAGTGACAATGTGCCATGAAGTGTGGAGGAAGGATGACAGAGTGCTGGAGCACACAGGGTGACTGCTGAACACTTCCTGGGCAAGGGTCAGGGACAAGCTCAGTGCCCCGGCAGTGCCTTGCACTTTGGCGCCACGTCACCAAAACCTTGAAGGCTGGTCCACAAAGGACCTGGGGACTGAATGGAAGCAAAGCCTCTTTTGCTGCCTGGGAACAACCCGCAGCATCCCTGCCTGCCAGCACCTGTGGTGACTGAGGGAGCTGTTCCTTAATTCCAGGGGCCAGTGAAGGGGCAGCTACCCAGGGGGCCACCTGCCAGGAGCCTTGATGGGCTAGGAACAAAGAACTCCCTGCTTGTACCACCCCGCCCTGGGCCTCTATTCTCAGTGTTCCTGAGAGGGTTTGAGACTGCTTCTTAACACTGTGGAGAGGCCCTTAACGCCTGTCTGTCACTAGTCTTCCTCCTCAGGTGCCAATGACAGCCTTGCTGGCTGCTGTCACAACAGGCCACAGCAGGAGGCCCTACCCTTGAGACATTCACAGCCTCCGCACCAGCTCAATGAGCTGCTGGATGTTTTTGTTTTGGTTGGACAAGCCATTCCTGATGTTTTCTAGCAGGCATCTCTTCAATTCAAAGATGGCCTCACTGTAGCCCAGGCTCACAGCGGCCATGGGTGGGGCTCCATGCCACAGGGCTGGGATGTGCCAGACGTGCTGCCTCTCTGCCAGGCCTGCCAGTGTCCGGAAGCTGCCACCCTGCTTCTCCATGTGGGTAGCAGCCCTGCTCAGGTCGCTGGGCGGATCCAGGAGCTGCCTCCTGTCTCTGGGCTTGGGACTGGGGAGGGAGAAGTCATGGAGGTTCTGGTATACAAACTGATAGTTGGGCATGTGCCCCGTCTTTTCTAACCTTAGAAAAGCATGAAGAATAGCTGGTGGAATGTCCTTCGTCTCAGCTAAACTGACCACAGTGACATTACTCAGCCCCATTAGCAGCGTGGCCAAGGAAGCCTCCAGTTCGAACCTGTCTCCGGCAGAGGCCAAGGCCCCACTGATCAAACCCCCAGAGTCGATTACCAGGATCTGGTCACAGCCCAGGTCCTGGCTGAAGCCCTCAGCTACAGGGAGGAGCTGCATGAAGGACCCCCGGGGACTACAGCTCCTCCCTGTGGCAAACCGCAGGCCAAACATGGTGTTGAGGAGTGTAGATTTCCCTGTGCCTGGCACCCCCAGAGCAGAGAGAACCACTAATCGAGATCTCCTGTCTAGGCGAACATGCAGCTCCTTGAGAAGCCCAGTGACCCAGCGAATAGGGATGCTCAGGGTGGCCCCATCGACCAGCTCCAGAGGCAGCCCGCCCAGAAGCAGTTCCACAGCCAGGCCCGGGAAGTGGGCAAAGCGCCTCTGACCAGCAGGCAGCCTCCCTGCCTCCACCAGGCAGCTCTCCGCCTCATAGAACTGCCCCATCTCCCGCAGGAAGTGCTCCACTCCCAAGGGCTCAGGCCAGAGCGGCTCATTCAAGTCTGAGGCCCCACCAAGTTTCGGTCTCAGAGTAAGGAGGGTCTCCGGAGGCTGTCGTGGCCGAGGCGAGCCTAGTCGGGCTAGCCCCCACTCCATCCACCTCAGGAAGTACTGCCTCTCACCCGGGGAGGGGCTGCTTATGCCCAGGATGAACTCCTGCACCCCTGAGGTGGGCTCCTGGCCATTCTGCTGGACCCGGAGCTCCAGGACGCGCCGTCTCAGCTCAGCCCGGTGCTTCTCGGGGGGCTCCGAGAGCCATTGGAGCTGGCAGAACTCCCTCTCGACTTGGGCTGCCTTCCTGGCGGGGTCCCCCTGCAGCCTCAGCTCGTCCCTCTTGTAGGCATCCACATCCTGGATTTTCCTGATGATCTTCTCCATCCGGTCCTTGGCCTTCTGACACTCCTCACAGTCCTCGTCAACCCTGAGGCCTAACTTCCGGGCCGCGTGTGCCATGTCCTCCACAGACACCCGCCTGCAGGGAGAGCGGGCCACACCGCATATGATGGCTCGGATCCGCCTCACGAAGCTCTCGCTGTCGGTGCTGCTGACCTTCACGAGGACGTGAGAGTGGTCGATCTTGAGCACAGGGATCAGCCTGTTGAGGAAGCGCAGGTTGGTGTTCCGTTTCCCGCGGTAGGGGCTCAGGATGAAGTAGTACTTTGTGGTTGACTCCTTCATGGAGTACAGCAGTTTGTATTCCTTCTTACTGATGTTGTCAGTCAAAATAAACACAGCGGAGCAGACTTCTGTCAAGAGCTTGAACTGCAGCCAGTGAGACCCAATGTCACCTCTCAAGTTCAGAAAGGCCATTGGCTCTGGGAAAACATCCAGGTCCTCCTTACCACTGGGGAAAAACCAGGAGATTTCCACTAACCCATCGGCAATCTCTCGAGGATTGGTGCCCAGATTGAGGTCCCGATGCCAGAAGCAGTCCCACTGCCGCCGGGCCGGGCTGAGGATGGCATTGAGCAGCTGGGACTTGGAGTTGCTGCTGACATCCATGCGCACGAAGGCAAAGGTGGGCGCCCTGGCCAGGACGGCGCTGTCTTCTCGAAAACTCCCAAGGCCCCGCGGGGGCTGGAAACACCACGTCCGCACCACACCCCGCAGGGCCCAGAGCAGAAAGGTGTGGTAGTGGTTTTCTGAGTCCGGCAGCACAAGCGGGAGGGCGAACTGGCAGAGGGCCATCTTCAGCAGGACCTCCTGCTGCAGGAAGGGGTCTGAGGACAGCAGGAGGGCGCAGACGAGGTCCAGGGGGTTCACAGGCGTGTCGGGCATGGGCAGCTCAGAAAAGGAGTAGATGTCATCGGCTGCCATCTCCTCAGCTGGGTCCCAGTAGATCATCTCCTCCTCCATCTGGCTCTCTTTCTCTGCCGGCCAGGCATCTGGAGGCATGTCCAGCACCATGGTGGTGTTCCTGGCCTCAGCATTAAGGGCCTGCAGCTTCCTGAGGAAATGCCAGGGAAGGTCCTTGGGAACCTGAGGAGCCCAGTTCTTCATGCTGTCAAAACTGATCTGCAGGGAGTCCTGGAGGGTGAGCTTCTGTACCTGGTATGTCTCCAGTCCCAACAAGGACAGCATTTCCTGAAGCCTGCTTCTCTCCACTGCAGGAGAAACAAAGACAGCAATGTCAGCCTTTGTTCCAAGTCAGGATCTAGGCAGAGCTGGAGAAAAGCCTAGCAGGGAAGGGTTGGAGAAGACATTCCTCAGAATAGGATGCAGGTCCAGAGGGCCAGGGGTTGCTGGGAAGATCAGGGCACAAGGTAAAACTCTCTATATAAGAAGGTAAAAATCACCTAACTAAAACGTATCAGACATTATAGGAAGGAAGATGGGCTGGCAAGATGACTCAGTGGTTTAAAGCAAAAGGCCAGAGTTCATTTCTCAGCACCCCCTTTAGGTAGCTAACCCTCCTTATAACTCCAGCTCCAGGGATCCCACAGCCTCTGCAGGCACTGAAATCCACATCCACATCCCCACACAGACACAAACAACCAGACACATAACTAAAACTAATCCCAGCCAGGCATGATGATTCATGCCTTTAACTCCAGTACTAGGGAAGCAGAGGCAGATAGCTCTCTTACAAATTCAAGGCTAGCCTAGTCTTCACAGAGCATCCCAGGCCAGCCAGGATCACACAGAAAGACCCAATCTTAAAGAAAGAAAGAAACAGAGAAGGGGTGGGGAGGGAGGAAGGGAAGTGAGGGGGAACAGAGAAACTGAGGAGTTATATTTAGAAGTCAAGAGAGTTCATGTTAATGCAGTGATTTTTAGTTTCTCTAGATAGCTGCAACATCTAACTGAGCTCAAGCATAAGCAATTAGAATGAGCAGCACAGGTTCTCTAGGTGCTGTTCTCCACTCCTCAGACCTTCTCCTCCACTCCTCAGACCTTCTCCACTCCTCAGACCTTCTCCTCCACTCCTCAGACCTTCTCCACTCCTCAGACCTTCTCCTCCACTCCTCAGACCTCCTCCTCCACTCCTCAGACCTCCTCCTCCACTCCTCAGACCTTCTCCTCCACTCCTCAGACCTTCTCCTCCACTCCTCAGACCTTCTCCTCCACTCCTCAGACCTTCTCCTCCACTCCTCAGACCTTCTCCACTCCTCAGACCTTCTCCTCCACTCCTCAGACCTTCTCCACTCCTCAGACCTTCTTCTCCACTCCTCAGACCTTCTCCTCCACTCCTCAGACCTTCTTCTCCATTCCTCAGACCTTCTCCTCCACTCCTCAGACCTCTCCTCCACTCCTCAGACCTTCTCCTCCACTCCTCAGACCTTCTCCTCCACTCCTCAGACCTTCTCCTCTACTCCTCAGACCTCTCCTCCACTCCTCAGACCTTCTCCTCCACTCCTCAGACCTTCTCCTCCACTCCTCAGACCTTCTCCTCCACTCCTCAGACCTTCTCCTCCACTCCTCAGACCTTCTCCTCCACTCCTCAGACCTTCTCCTCCACTCCTCAGACCTTCTTCTCCACTCCTCAGACCTCAAACCAGCTACAAGGTCATCTACCCCTCATGCTCTAGCCCAGTCAGGAATCTGGGGGGCATGTTGGAACATGTCTGGAACTCTGGCACTCAGGAAGTTGAAACAAGAGGATTGATGCAAATTCAAGATGAGCATGGGATACATAGCAAAAAACTGCCTCAAAACCTGGAGAAAAAAAAAGTCACCAAGAAATTCCCCATGAGAGTAACAACCACTACTTACACTCTGGGTTGCCGGTAAATGATTTTTGGGATTTTGGTTTTTTTTTTTTTTTTGGGGGGGGGGGATTTGTTTTTATCTTTGTTAATAAACTAGAGATTATTTTTAAAGGAAAAGAGCAACCACTGCTCAGCATCCTTTTGCAAATCCAAGACCAAAACTGGACTGGTTTGTGTTGTGATTTGGAACTTCATGGTGCTGAAGATGGGGGAGCCCTCTGCATGCCAGGCAAATGCTCTACCATGAAGCTTTATCTCCAGCTTTATTCATGTATCAAGATATATAAACATATATATTTAAATTTTTATTTTTAAGTTTTAAAGTTTTATTTTTGTTTGTTTTGAAACAAGGTTGTTCTATATAGCCCTAGTGCTCCTGGATCTCACTATGTAGCCCTAGCTATCCTTAATCTATGTAGACCAGGATGGCCTGGAAATTACAGATCTATCTGAGCACTGGGATTAAAGGTGTACACCACCACCACACTCAGTGAGCTCTTGATCTTTTTAAGACAGTCTCACTATGTACCTCATACTAACCTCAAAATTGTTAGTGTACCTGTAAACTACCACTCCCTGTATAATTACTTGCGTTTTAGTGACTGTGAAGAATATTCTTGGTTGTCAACTTGACTACACCTGGAATTAACTCAAACCAAAAAATGGAGGGGCACACCTTAAGGGATTTTTGCTTAATTTTAAGTGGGAAGACCCACTTCTAATCTAGATCTTTGAGGTGGTAAAACACACCTTTAATCCAGATCTCTTGAGGTGGGAAGACCCACATCCGATCTGGACCATGCCTTCTGCTGGAAGCCTATATAAGGACATGGAATAAGGAAGTTTTTGCTGTCTACCCTTTCTATATATAATTCTGTAAGTTCTGTTACTCTAGAGATCCCTGCCTAATGCAGTAACAACAAAACATCTGGTGTTGACTGACGCCTGATACACACTGAATGTTTTAGATATTCAAATGTCACCCTATATAATGCAAACTTTATAAGTTAATGATCATAAAAGTTCTAACTGTATCCGGATCTTGGCCTGGCATCTTACCAATGTTCATATCCAACATACGTGGTTCACTTCTTATTTATGTATTTATTTATTTTGCAGTACTGAAATGGACCCCATATACTAGGCAGTACTTTACCACTGAACTATATCCCTAACTCTTTTTTCTTTTTCTTTCAAGATGGGGGTGGGGAGGAGGTGAGGGTGTTCCCTAGTCTTGTCTCAAACCTGTGAACAGATTCAATCTTTCGCCTCTACCTTGGGACTACAGGCATACAACACTGTAAGTATCCAATAGCATTAGTTTTGGGGCTCAGAACTCTAAACTTATTTGCACACATGAGCTATGGCACATGAATACAGGTGAGAGAAAAACCTGTAGGAATCCTGGGGATCCAACTTGGTAGCTCACATTTTTACCTGAGGCATCTTGCCAGCTCAGGGCTCCAAGTTCTACAGCAATATGGCAGAAGGACCACTTGAGAAGTTACAGGGAGCCTGTAAATTGTTTTCAAAACAGAACAACTAGCCTGGTGTTATTGTTCAGCAGGTAAACCATTTGCCTCTAAACCTGATGATCTGAGTTTGATCCCTGGGAGCCACATGGCAGAAGGAGAAAACAGACCCCCAAATTGTCCTCTGACCTCTATACACCTCCACATGCGCACACACACATAAATAAAAAACCTTAATTTTGCCGGGCGGTGGTGGCGCACGCCTTTAATCCCAGCACTCGGGAGGCAGAGGCAGGCGGATCTCTGTGAGTTCGAGGCCAGCCTGGGCTACCAAGTGAGCTCCAGGAAAGGCGCAAAGCTACGCAGAGAAACCCTGTCTCGAAAAACCAAAAAAAAAAAAAAAAAAAAAAAAAAAAAACCTTAATTTTAAAAAAGATTTAGTTTTATTTTCTCTATATATGGATGGGTGTTTTGCCTGTATTATGTGCATGCAGTGTCCAAAGAGGCCAGAAGAGGGCATCAGATCCTTCTGGAACTGGAATAATAGCGTTACTAGCCATCAAGTGAGTTCTAGAAACCAAACCCAGGTCCTCTGCAAGAGCAACAAGTGCTCTTAACCACTGAGTCATTTCTCCAGCTCCAAATAAGTATAATTATAAAAATAAAGAAAAACTACACAGGAGGACTGCTCTATGGCAGAAATTCTACATGGCTATTCCTCAGGTTTCCTTGTTATGCCCAAATGAAGCCAGGGATACACAACAACTATCGCTGCTTAAGTAGCATGATCACCAAAGCAGCTTGGGAAAACCACATAAAATAACCTCTTTCTACATATGTACCCATAGCCGGCATCCGGCCCATAGGAGACCATTCAGCAATTCTAGGTCCAAGTCTGCCAATATGCCAACGAAGCTATTGCTAGAGTTTCTAAATCTAGATAGCTAGGCATTAGAATCACTTCAGGAACTTGTTAAAAATAAGATAATGGGAACGCCTCCACTCACAAAGACAGTAACTCACAGTGGCAGTATAGACAAGTTAAAGGAGGAAATGGTTTCTCCATAGTAAGTTCCTGAGTGGTCTGGTTTTTAGTAACATTACTAATAGTTCCTAGACAAGAGGGGTCAGAGTCAAATACCCACATGATTTGATACAGTCAAGTTTAAGAACTAGCCACCTATACGGTCCTCTCCTATGGTAGAATGGAAAGCTGAAAAAGAAAGAGAAAATGTATACCTGTTGGGAAGTCATTGTCCTGAGCCTCGTTTGTACCATCTATGAGAAAAAGCAAAGGAAAATAAAGGGAATTAATCTAATAATATGATAATAATGTCAAATAGACTGACAAAAAGTAAATTAAGTGAAACAAACCCAAACTCTTTTTTTAAAACCAAAATGGCAATTCCTTGAAATTTTAACAATATAAAAATATAAAGCCATCAAGTCCTCATTATTTTTCACTTTGTACTTATACCCTCCCCTTCCCAACCCAGTTTGTTCCAAGTCCTATAGTTGCTACCTCCATAGTGGAACCCGCAGTCACCTCCTTCCATTTCTCTCCATTCCAAATCTAGAAAGAAAGGTACAGACATTTCACCTCAGAAGCAAGTTAGAGCCTTTCCACGAAGAAGTCTGGAGTGACTTTTGTTGACTGTTAGTACTACAGGTTGAGCACTCAGGATCGAAAGTGTCTCCAGGTTAGATTTTGGAATAAGCCAAGTTTAAACAAAAACAAAGGCTGGAAATATAGCTACAACTATAATATTTTTTTATTTACCAACCTTATGATTCCCCCCCTCATAATTAATAAATAAACGTTTTTTTTGGTTTTTTTTTTGAGACAGGGTTTCTCTACATAGCACTGGCTGTCCTGGAAGACCAGGCTGGCCTCAAACTCACTGAGATCTACTTGCCTCTGGCGCCCAAGTGCTGGGATAAAGCTAACATTCTAAACTGTCTTTTTTGATGAGTTTTCTGGAGATGAATATAGGGACAAGAGAGACAAAAATGGAGGAGTGCTTTTGGAAGCAGGATGATTTGAGTGAAAACACAAAAGGACTCAAGAATCAAACCACAACGTCCAGTAATTAAAAACATACTTACTCAAAGTGAAAAGAAGATTCTAAAAAAAAAAAAAAAAAAAAAAAAAAAAATCCCAAAGAATTCAAAATGCAGTGTGAAGAGAAAAAATAACTAGAGAAGAAAATAACAGCCAAATATAGGGGTTGGAAAGACAACTCAGAGGTTAAAAGCACTTGATACTCTTACAGAGAGGACCAAGGTTCAATTCCCAATACCTACAAGGTGCTCATAACTGTCTGTTACTGGGGCTGGAGAGATGGCTCAGAGGTTAAGAGCACTGGCTGTTCTTCCAGGGGTCCTGAGTTCAATTCCCAGCAACCACATGGTGGCTCACAACCATCAATAATGAGATCTGGTGCCCTCTTCTGGCCTGCAGGCTTACTGTATACATAATAAATAAATAAATCTTTTTAAAAAAATAATAACTGTCTGTTACCCCAGTTCAGGGGTACAATGCCCTCCTCTGGCCTCTGCGGGCACTGCACACATGTGGTGTTCACACATGCAGGCAAAACACTCATCTACATAATTTTGGTTTGGATGCTTTTGTTTGATGTTTTTGTTTTTCTGAGAAGGGGTCTCTATGCAGCTCAGGCTGTCCTAGAACTCACAAAGATCCATTTGCCTCTGCCTCCTGAGTACTGGGATTCTAGGTGTGCACCACTATGCAAGGTTGACGTTTTTTGTTTTTTGGGGTTTTTTTGTTTTTTGTTTTTTTCGAGACAGGGTTTCTCTGTGTAGCTTTGCGCCTTTCCTGGGACTCACTTGGTAGTCCAGGCTAGACAGTTTTTTTAAGTAGCTGGCATGAGGGGCTGAAGAAATGGCTCAGCGGTAAAGAGCACTGACTGCTCTTCCAGAGGACCCAGGTTCGATTCCCAGCACCCACGTGGCGGCTTACAACTGTCTGTGACTCTAAGATCTGACACTCTCACACAGATACACATGCAGGCAAAACACCAATGCACATAAAATAAAAATAAATTATATATTTTTAAAAAAGAGGCTGGCATGATGGCACATGTCTGTGATCCTAGGCTGCCCATCAGGAAGCAGCAAGTTAAAGGACCGACTGGGTTACACTGGGCTCCAGACCAGTATGTACAATTTAACAATGTCTTAGAAAAGGCAAGGGTGTGTGTGAATATGACTCAGTGATGAGTCATACATATCAGGTCTTCATGGGCACAAGGGCAGAGTATGGCCCAGGCTCTACCATGGAAATCCCATCCTGTAAGAACTGTTCCAAGCCCAGGTGGAGCATTAAAGCATTTTCACCGGAACCAAGTGATCTTTCCCTCCTGATTTACTATAGTACCAAAAACATACTCACTGGTTTCCCATCAAGATGCAGGACATTTGTTACTGAGCAGTAAATGAACATCTACCATGTGACACCTTGAGGCTGTTAGCACTGGTTAGAATAAAGCTCATAGATGGTCCCCTTATCTCACACCATACACAACAAATTAACTTAAAATGAATAAATAATCTAAATGTAAAAATTAAACATCATGAAACTCAAAGCTGGGTGGTAGAGGCACTAGCCTTTAATCCTAGCACTCAGAGGCAGAGACAGGTGGATGGCTGAGTTCAAGGCCAGCCTGGCCTACAGAGCAAGCAAGTTCCAGGACAGACAGCTACATAGAGAAATCCTGTCTCAATTTACACACACACACACACACACACACACACACACACACACACACACACACACGGTGGGTGGTAAGCATAATGGGACAAAACATTTACATAGTATGTATCTGTGTCTCCAGGAAAGGTCTAGTTAGTATTTGCAGAACTTAATAGCATATATATATATATATATATATATATATATATATATGCCTTATAACAAAAGAAACAATAACGCCAATAAAAAGCATACAAAGATTTGAGCATCTTGAGATGGAATCTTTTTATAGAGAGAAAAAGAAAAGCCTTAAGCTTCTTTGAGAGGTCCACAATCCAGCCCAGGAAGAGTGTAGACTCCAGAATCCCAATAGACAGAAGAAACTTATCAGTCTCAAAACGGGCCCAAGTCGGAGTTTACCTGCAATTGCCACGGATGTCTGGCTCTCGGAAGGCTTTACTTCTGGGGCCACTTCTCCCAGATCTGAATGCCTGAAAATTTTCCAGAAGAAAATTATCATTAAAATAATGTACTGCCACTTTCACCTAATCAAACCGGCTGCATAGAAAAATCTTCTGGGAAACTTTTAAAAACTATAAACTCAGGCTGTTGAAATGGCTCAGTGGTAAAGAGTACATACTGCTCTTCTATAGTTCCCAACACCCACACATAGAAATATAAGAATAAAATCTTTTCAAACTGTAAACTCTGGGTCCATCCCAGATCCATGAATCAGCCCCCTGAGAGCTGGTCCTGGGCATCTCTGCTTCTGAAGTACTCTCTAGGACACTAGCCTGGAAACAGACCCACGGCTGCTGGCCACTCAGAGAGATGTAAAAGCATACATACCCTTTGACCAGTAATTCCACTTCTATCCTAAGGGAAAAATGAAGATTCCGTTACAAAGAGGCTGGTGTGAGCTTGACATGCAATAGCAAAAGCTGCCCAAGTCCAGTGGCAGGAACCCAGTCCTGTCCTGCAATCGGCACACAACATTCTATGGGCTTCTTTTTGTGAGCAGAGCAATTTTAGATGAACTATTATGGGAAGACACTAAAGGCATGCAAATTATTAGGGACTAAGTTACAGAATAATGTAATATAAATATGATTGAATGACGTACGTTTAGAGAGAGGTCTAGAAATGCGTTCATCACAAGCTAGGGAACACAAACAAACATGTCTATAGTGTGAACTATGTGTGGTAGCACAGACCTGTAACCCCAGCACTCAAGAGGCTGAGACAGGAGTATCTCAATTTCAAGGCCAGCCTGGTGACATAGCAAGACCCTGTCTCAGACAAACACACAGTGCAGACAAGAAGGGGTGATCTTGTTTGTTTTCCTTGTGTGCATGTGTGTTGCTGAGGTTCAAATCCAGGGCCATCCGCATGTTAAATGCTCTACCACTAATCTATAACCGCCCCCAACCCAACACTATAGAAGCTGAAGAAGGAGAATTATGAGCTCCAAGCCCAAACAAGGCTACAAAGATAGATCCTGTATCCAAAAATAAAATAAAAGTTTTATCATAGAAATAACAAACACGAGCCAGAGAGATGGCTCAGCAGATCAAGGTACTTGCCACACAAACCTGACACTTGAGTTCATCCTGACAACCCACGTAAGAAGCCAGACGCAGCAACATTCCTATACCCCAGAAGTCCTCTGGCAAGAGGTGAGATCTAAGGCAGAGACAGGGGACTAGGCCAGCCAGTCTATGGTAACAAAACAGCAGAGGAGAGACCCCATCTCAAAAGCAAGATGGAAGAAGAAAGCAGACTCTGGAAGAGCTGTCCTCTGATTTCACATGAGCACTGTGGCATGAGAGTGCCTGTATATACACATACATACACACACACTCATGCATGGCCACCCACATGAGCATACATGCACGCATACATGCACACACACATAAACACAAGTGTATACATGCATTCACACACACAGTTGTTTAAAAACGAGAGCAAGCAGCCGGGCAATGGTGGTACACACCTTTAATCCCAGCACTGGAGAGTGGAGCAGGTGAGAGGCAGCATGGACACAGAAGCAGAAGCAGGTGGATCTCTGAGTTCAAGGCCAGCCTGGTCTAGAGAGTGAGTTCCAGGGCAGCCAAGGGCTACACAGAGAAACTTAGAAGAAAAAGGGAGAAAAGAAAAGTGGGAACAAGCAAACTTGAGGTGAAGATTCTGACTGAGGATGAACACACAAATACTGGGCAGAATTTACAAAACTTGCAAGAGCGCTGGGTTGACCTGTGACCTCTACATTCATACTCAAGTGTGTGCACATGCCTATGTCTCTGTACATCTGCTATACACGTCTGTTTCCTAACCGTGTCTGCTGAAAGACACGGCAAGCAAAGACAGAGCAGAGCACTGTAGTGTCCTCTAACGTCCCTCCACACAGGAGAACTCGGGACCCCTGGAGATGCTGGCTAACATCCAACTGAGGGGGAGAAAAGGACCCCAGTGTCTAGGTGTAAACAATAGAAACTCTGCCAAGTCTTGGGGACATCTCTGGATTCATGCAGTCGCTCAGAGGACTCCCACTGGCCAAAGCTGGAATAACACAAGTAGGAAAAGAATGAAACACAGGAATTAAAATGACAGAGCTGGATTGATGGCTCAGTGATCAGGAGCACTCACTGCTCTTGTAGAGGACCTGGCTTCTATTCCCAACACCCACATGGTGCTCCAGTCCCAGGGGGCCCTCTTCTAACACCAAACAGGTATATGGTGCACATAAGACACATACGCAGAGAAAACACTCATATGTATAAAAAAATCTAAAAAAGAAAACACTAAAGACCAATTCAGTAGTGGTGGCACACGCCTTTAACCTCAGCATGCAGAAGGCAGAGGCAAGCAGATCGCTGTGAGTTCACCTAGGGCTTCACAGTGAAACAAACAAGAGAAACCAAAAACAAAACACAGAAAAGAATCAGTCTGTACAGGCAATAAATAGCTCAAGCACTCTCTATAGCAGGGGGGACCCTAGGATGACTGTGGCGTATAATAAGTTTTGGTTTTACTCAATTACTGAGCAAGCCTCAATAAAACATTTCACTATTAGGATAAGGATTTATACTGTATCAAGCTGATAATAGATAGATAGATAAATAAATAAATATAAAAAATAGCTCAAGCACTCTTGCTCACAACAGAATAATAAATATGGAGGAGTTTTGACATTAACTGTGCCATCAAGCCCAGTGGTGGTGGTACACACCTTTAATCCTAGCACTTGGGAAGCAGAGGCAGGTGGATCTCTGATTTCTAGACCAGCCTGGTCTACAGAGTGAGTTCCAGGACAGCCAGGACTACACAGAGAAATCCTGTCTCCAAAACCAACCAACCAACCAACAAAACAGAATAGGACCCTTCAACTGCTAAAATCAGAGTGGAGTCAGGTCAAAGTGAACGGTCAGCAGGGCTCACGAGGAGCGAGCTGCTCACTCAGTCTTGGAGGGTCCCTAGGAAGGGAAGAAAAGCCACCGGTAGTTACAACAGCGCTCATGTGACACTTCCTGAGTTGATCCACACTAATCTTAATAATTAAGTCAGGCCTTAGTGTGTACCCACTGTGGTCTCCAAAGGAAGGACCTAATACCCTGGCAGTGTTCTGTCAAGAAGGCAAAACTGGGCCATCATAACAAACTGAAAATAAATGACATTATACCAGAGGGTGAGAGATAAAGTATCTTAAATGTCATAAGACAAAGGAAACATTCCAGAAAACCAAACACAACAGCTGATCCTAGAGTATATCCTGAAGAAGAAATTTTGGGGTGAAATAAAAATGAAATATGGGTCTAATCAACGTTAACTATGCTGTGGTTATATAACAGGGTATCTTGTTTCTTAGGAAACAGACACCGAATTGCTTAAGGGAACGCATCAGGAAGACAGCAACCGATTCTGGATCTACTTGGTCCCTCCAAGTTCAGTATGCTGAAAGTCTAAAACCAACGTCATGGTATTTGGAGCTGGGCTTTGGAAAGGTGATTAGAAAAGCTCTCAAGAATGGGATTACTGAATTACAAAAGAGGCCCTCGGCGAAAAGGAGAGCCTGGCTGGGATGTAGGCCAAGGAGTGCACTGCTTAGCATGTGCAAAGCCCTGGTGTGAGAGCAGGACTATATAGTGAGACCCTGTCTCCGAGAAGAAAAGGAACAGAGTAAGTAGGTCAGTGAGATGTTCAGCAGGTTGAGGTACCTGCTGCCAGGCCTTACAATCTGAGTTCAAGCCCTTCAATCCACGTGATGGAAGGAGAGAACAAGTTGTCCCCTGACTTCCACATGCCTGCATGCACACAGGTGTGTACACACAGGTACACATGCACTCATGCAGGCACACACACAAATACACTAAATAACTAAAACATAAAATAAAAGTGTGTCTGGTTAAACATAGTTCCTCAGAAGAGAAGCTGAGCCTGGCTCAGAGGTCCAAAGACACTGCCAGAGGATCTCAGCAGGGATGAGCCAGACAACAGGTTTCTACAGCTCAGGACTTTGGTCCAGCCATGTTCCGAGGCTGGACACTCACCTTAGGACGTGTATTCTGGCCAGTACTCAAGACAGGAATTTGACTTCACCCTTTCTGTTCCACACAGGGAACAGTAAGCAAGCAGCAGTCCAAGGATGACCTTGCAATCGTGCTCACAGGACAGTGTGTGTGTTGGCAAGCTCTGAGCTCCGTTCTCACTGGCAAACCATGTCACAACTGAGACATACAAACCATGGCTTGTGGATCCATCACGGCTCCTGAAATACCAGGTTTAACTGGAGGCAGAGCCAGGCTCATGGCTACAGCCTTTAACCTACAGCTTCACTAAATACACGATGCCTTCCAGTAGTTTAATGGACTGATTGTGTCCTCAAAATTCTTATGCTAAAGTCTTCACCAACGTGATTATATTTGGACTTGAGTTCTATAAGTAACTTAAGATCAAAGAAGGCTACAAGGTGAGGCCTTTGTGTGATGGGACTGGTGACCTCTAAGAGGGGGGCCACTCTCCCCTGAAGACACAGAGAAAAGGCCCCCACCAGAAACCAAATCCCATGAACCTAACTGCTATCTGAAGATCTGTGTGAAAAGTCAACAGCTGTGACTGATGGACAGTTTATGGCATCCTACAGCAGCTCCTGTGGCTCCCAAATCCATACTACACGGTGGAAAGCAGGGTTCAGAGAAGTGTGACAAAGACTGTTCACATCATCAAATATGAGCTGTTTCCTTTCTAGTACACTTTGTTATTGATGATTGCAAAGCTTTTCAGCTTTTAAGCCCACAGTGAGTGTGCACGTGTACCCATCGGCCCACGGTAGGCACAAACGAACAAAGGAGCTTGACTTAGCCTAAGCACAGCTAACCACTCATCAACTGTAAACATCAAGGTTACTAACTGCCTTGGATTATAAAGAATACCTTTATTTTTGAAGTTCCCTTCCTCTTATGCCCTACATTTCCAGAAAGTGGCAAGGTTCCTCTCCTCCTTGGGTGCTGCTTACTGGGGACCCTCATCCTAAACCAAAACAATATCCCAAGACATTTGCTCTGCCCCCAAAGCCTTACTTTATGAGACATAAATGTTTAAAAACCCTCTGGATGTGTGTTGTGGGTTGAACTGTGTGTGACCTAACTTGGAAACAGGATCCTTGCAAGCCTAATTAGCTAAATTAAAATAAGGTCACAGTCAGGTAAGCTGGCTCATGTCTGAAATCTAAGCTCTTAGGAAGCTGAGGCAGGGGGTTTATGGCTAGTTTGATGACAGCCTGAACTATCTAGTGAGTTCAAGTCCAGCCTAAGCTATAGAATAAGAGCTTGACTCAAAAAAATTAGTAACTCATGATGGGGTAAAGTGGGCCCTTAATACAATGGGCAGTGTCCTTGTGAAGAGAGGGAGACTTGGACACACGTGAAGGACAGCCTATGTCAACAGGGTGGAGACCGCAATGACACATGTGCAATTCAAAAAAGCCAAGTACTGTCAGCAGCCATCAGAACTTTGGGGTTTTAAGGCCTCCAGAACGGTGAGAGAATAAACATGTTGTCAGGTACCTCTCTGTAGTTGTGTATAGCAGTTTCCTCCCAGATTAAAAGCTTCCATCTTGGAGGGAAACTTCTTAAGGCATGGTTGGAAAGGGAAAGGGAAGAGAGAATATTCTGGAACCAGGTGGAACACCCTATCCTTCAGAGAAGCTCCTTTAAGACAAAAAGTAAACAACTCAAAATAGATTCAGGAAGTCCCTGAAACTGAATGATTCACTGGGCCCCTCCCTCCCAAGAATAAACAGAAAAGACTGCTGGGAGCCCCTTTCTGAGGAGCCCCGCTGCACACAAGACTCTGAGACAAGCCCAGCAGCCTGGAAGAAGCAGGGAGCAAACCCAGCTTCCTGGAAGAGGCTCAGACCAGCTGAGGCACCTGCAAAGGACACTCTTATCTGCCGAGCCTTCTGCAGCTGTACAGTGCGCTCCAGGTTCCCAGCTTTGTGAGCTGTCACTCATGCTGGGGTGGCCTTTGGTGACGCAGCTGTCTTTGAGTCATTTCTGCTCCTGTAAGTAACCCCAATAAAACTGACTGGTTCATCAAATTAGACTTCCATGGTATCAATACTTGGTCTGTCATGGGCCCCATGATATGGGGTGAGTAGATGTGTATGCTGCATCTCCCTAGGTAATGTCTAACACACAACAGCAGTGCCTTGTGACACCAGCCACAGGGAACTAGCACAGCGTATGTGTGGCTCAGCAGCTGTCACCTCATTCACCTCAGTCTTTACAGATTTCTGTCTATGTGCCTGATTCTCTTCTGCTTCATATGAAAACAATGGTCATACTGTCCAGAGGCCACCCTAATCCTGTATAAGCCTCATTTTAACTAATCACATCTACAAGGATCCAGTTTCCAAAGTCACATTCACAGGGGCTCCGACTTCAACATACCTCATTGGGAGGACATTCCTCAGCATACAACAGCACCTGCACTAGGTCTGGGGTGAAGTCATTTGTTGTGTCTACTTCCTCCAAATTGAGACATTCCCTCCTGGAGGGAAGGGTGCTTACAAGGCTCAGGAAGCCCAGAAGTGCCTGCCACACAAGTATTGATGTGAAAACGAGGTACAGCAGTGCACATCTGTAACCCCTGCCTGCACTATGAGAGCACAGACAGGCAGATCCCTGAGGCTCACTGGCTAACCAGTCTAGCTGAATCATTGAACTCCAGGTTCAGTTAGAGATCCTGACTTAATAAAATACAGTGAAAAGTGATCAAGAAGGCTAGAGAGATGGCTCAAAGACTAAAGGCATATAGTGCTCTTCCAGAAGACCCAAGTTAGGTTCCCAGTGCCACATGGGGCGGCTCACAACTACCTTTAACTTCAGAACCAGGGGAGCCTGGTTTTCTAGCCTCTTCAGGCGCTGCACTTGTGCACAAACCCATACTCATACACAATTAAAAATTAAAACGAAAAATTAATTGATTAAAGAAACATGCAGTATGGACCTCTAGTCTCCACATATATGTGTATACACCACACAAACACATATACCACATACATATGTGAATGTGTGTGTGTGTGTGTGTGTGTGTGTGTGTGTGTGTGTGTGTGTGTAAGAATAAGGGGCAACTGAGATGGCCCAGCCGGTAAAAGTGCCTGCTGTCAAGCATGCTAATCTGAGTTGATCCCTGGTACTCACACAGTGGAAAGAGAGAGGCAACTTCTACAAGTTGTCCTTTGACCTGTACGTGTGTCCTGTGGTATGTCCCCCACTACCACCACACACACACACTCATGCATACATACATACATACTGTTGGGGAATATTATTTTAAGGTGTGTTACTTTTGTTTAGGTTGCATTTGTTTAACTCTGTGAAGCTGTGTTACTGTGACTGTCTAGAACACCTGATGGTCTAATAAAGAGCTGAACGGCCAATAGTGAGGGAGGAGAGAGGATAGGCAGGGCTGGGAGGCAGAGAGAAGAAATAGAAGGAGAAATCTGGGAGGAGCAAAGAAAGAAGGAACAAGAGGAAGGAGGAGGACATCAGGGGCCGGCCAGCCACCCAGCCACCCAGCAAGCCATGGAGTAAGAAACAAAGGTATACAGGAATAGAGAAAGATAAAAGCCCAGAGGCAAACGATAGACAGGATAATTTAAAGTTAAGGAAAGCTGGCTAGAAATAAGCCAAGCTAAGGCCAGGCATTTATAATTAAGAATAAGCCTTCGGGTGTGATTTATTGGGGAGCTGAGTGGCGGGCCCCCATAAAAAAACCAATAAAAATACAAAGTAAGTAAGAATAAAAGCAGTAACTAGGAGACTGCCAAGGGGAGCTCCTGCGAACTTCAGGAGGCTCCAGCAGTCAGCTTTCTGAGTCACCAGCCATGCTGCCATGGCCTTTCAGTGGAACAGCTGCTTTTGAATCACCCATGTTCCTCTAAGTAAACTCTTACCCATGTTCCTGTAATGAACCCAATAAACTTGAGTGAACCCGCTGCTTTGGTCTGTCCATCAGGCACATGCCTGCAACTCCAGCCTTGGAGGGAAATGGGGGCTGAGATAGGCAGATCCCTGAAGTTCACTGGCCAGCCAGCCTAGCTGAATGGATGAATTTCACATTCAGTGAGAGATGTTGTCTCAACACATATAGGTACAAAGCAACTGAAGAAAGGCACTCATTATCAACTGTGGGCCTTCACAGAACACGGGCATACATGTCACACACACACACACACACACACACACACACACACACACCACACCACACACCACACACACAGGCAAATTCATTTGGATCAAATTTTACCTTGAAGCTCTGGTGGACTTGATTTCCCGGAAAGTCTGTAGGAAGGGAACCGGAATAGCACCCACTGCATAAGCTGGCCATGAAGATGAAACAGTCAAGACTCAGAACAGGGCCTGACAGCACACTTGCTGGAAGTGGGCCGGATCTAAATTTAAGAGCACTCTCTGACCTGGAAAGTCCCTGACTCAGAGATTCTGGTTTGTTTCTAGGCACAGAGAGGTCAACAGCAGGACTGATGATGAAGAACTACCTCACAGAGCCAGAACACTGCAGCCCACCCCCCTGCTGGATCTCCAGTGCACTCGCATGGATGTCCCACAGATCCAGAACACTGCAGCCCACCCCCCTGCTGGATCTCCAGTGCACTCACATGGGTGTCCCACAGATCCAGAACACTGCAGCCCACCCCCCTGCTGGATCTCCAGTGCACTCGCATGGGTGTCCCACAGATCCAGAACACTGCAGCCCACCCCCCTGCTGGATCTCCAGTGCACTCGCATGGGTGTCCCACAGATCCAGAACACTGCAGCCCACCCCCCTGCTGGATCTCCAGTGCACTCGCATGGGTGTCCCACAGATCCAGAACACTGCAGCCCACCCCCCTGCTGGATCTCCAGTGCACTCGCATGGGTGTCCCACAGATCCAGAACACTGCAGCCCACCCCCCTGCTGGATCTCCAGTGCACTCACATGGGTGTCCCAGACTCCTGGGGCCTGAGTGCTGAAGGCTCACCCAGCCGTGCCCCTATGCAGAGGCCATGGCAGCAGCTGTACAACCAAAGTGTTCCTGTCAGATTTTCCTCAAAGCGTGACAAATGTTCTGTTTTCTCCAAGCGTGGCAGGTTAGTCTCTCTCCTTTCTCCAGCCCCCAGTGTCTGGCCCACTCAGTCCGGACCAGACTTCAGTAGGAAAGACAAGCCCTTCCACCCCACAGGTGTGTGCTGAGGATCTTCAGGAAATGCAAGAGATTAAAAAAGCCTCAGGTACTTTTTAATGTCCAGTAAACGTTAGTGCAACTGCCTTTAACTGCTCCGAGGAGTCCAAGCAGTGGGGATGTCCTGGGGGGAGTGAGCAACTTAGACACGAGGTCTCCAGTTGAGCTTCTGAAGCTCAAGTGAGTAAGATCGGGGCCTGAGAAGACGGTAAGGAGAAAGGGGGGAGAAGGCGGGAGAGGAGAAGGACGAGAAAGAGAGAGAGAGAGAGAGAGAGAGAGAGAGAGAGAGAGAGAGGAGGACGGAGGAAGGAATGAGAAAGGCAGAGGAGGAGTGCAGAGCTGGCTCAGTGATGAACAGCGCCCACGTGGCAGCTGGCAACCATGAACTCCAGTTCCGGGGGGTCTGCCTGCCACCCTCACCCGAGCTCCCTGTGCTGCAATGCAGACAGACGTTCACACACGGACAAGTCAACAGATCTTTCCTAAAGACAGGCAGAGAGAAAAGGCGAAGAGGGAGGGAGGGGAGGGAGGGAGGGGGGGGAAGGAGGGGAGGGAGGGAGGGAGGGGAGGCAGGGAGGGAGGGGAGGGAGGGAGGGAGGGAGGGAAGGAGAGGAGGGAGGGAGGGAAAGGAGGGAGGGAAGGAGAGGAGGGAGGGAGGGACAGAGGGAGGGGGAGGGGGGGAGGGAGGGATAGAGGGGGGAGGAGGGGAGGGAGGGAAGGAGAGGAGGGAGGGAGGGAGGGAGGGAAGGAGGGAGGGAGGGAGGGAGGGAAGGGGGAGGGAGGAAGGAGAGGAGACAGAGGAGGAAGCCCTGCTCAGATTCCTGTCCACTGCTGATCCCCTCCACCCCGAGCGCCACCCCGAAGCTCCTGCCTTCGCTAAGTTTCCTCCCCACAGCCCCGCTCAGCCAGGCCTCCTCCTCCGGTCTAACCTGGCACCCCTGACATCTACATCCTCAGCTTCTTCCTCAGCCTGAACATCTTCCCTTCTCAGTGTGTGTGATGACCTCAGCCCAAACCAAAAGTTGACGAGTATGAGTTCACTTTCATAAAAATCAAGTGTTGTGGAATGTGAGTCTTAGAATTCAATGTTGCCAATCAGATCAGATAAAGTGGGACTGAATATTACTGAGGAAATACAAGGAAGGGGCCATGGAGAAAGCTCCCTACTTCTTAGCGAGGCTATTATGTGTGTGGAGGTCTAAGGAACTCTTAAAATCAACAGCAACGGGCAAAAGAGCGCCAGTTATAGGATACTCTGGTGTAGCTATTTTGAAATGGCCACCATCTCCAACCAGGAAAGTAACTCTTTTTTTTTTTTGGGGGGGGTAAGGGGTGGGATGAGATAAAGTCTCACTATGTAGCCCTGGTTGGCCTAGAACTCACTCTGTAGACCAAGCTGGCCTCAAACTCTCAGAGATCCGCCTGCTTCAGCATCCACAGTGCAGGGACTAAGGCTGTTGTGTCGCCACAGTTTGGCAGAAAGGACAGTTCTTTGCATCTGCTCTTGAACCGTCTAGGGATACAGACAGGGATACAGTTACCTCAGACAAAACTAACCATCTTAACTGAGTATTATAACCATACCACAGACTAGTACACAACTGTCAATTTTTAGGCATCTGTTTCTTTTATCATAGAACGAATTCCAAGACATACTGTTAGCCAGGCGCAGTGGTTCATGCCTTTAATCCCAGCAGAGGCAGAGGAGAATCTCTGAGATCGAGGCCAGCCTGATCTAGAGAGTGAATTCCAGGACAGCCAGAGGTACACAGAGAAACCCTGTCTTGAAAAACAAAGACATATTGGTGGCCAAATAGAATGAGCATGGAACAATATGACAATATGAACACTATTATGCTCTTATGTCCAGACAGATTAAAAGACAGGCCTGGGTGGCACAAGCCTGTAATCCCAGCCACACCAGAGCTGACACAGAAGGATCACAAATTCAAGGCCTGCCTAAGCTACAGAGTGAGTTCAAGGCTAGTCTGAACATGTAGTGAGACCCTATCTCAAAATAAAAAGTAAAAAGAGACCTAAGTAAGATGTAGTTCAGACATAGAGGGCTTACTTAGTTTCCATGTGTTCAGTTCCCCAGAACCTCTCTCAAAAAACAAAAAACAAAACAACAACAACAACAAAACTGAGCAATGAAAACAAAGGAAAGCTGGTAGAGTACTCCCCAAACTCAGATGAGGTACAGGGAGACATCTAATTTCATTTGCAAGGCTGTGAGTGTAGCAGACTACATAAACTACCACATACACGTACACACCCTGTAGTTTTACTTTCTAGAGTTTTAGTTACTTGTGGCCAACTGTATGCTAGAGATACTAAGTGAAAAATAAAGAAATAAAGAATTGCTAAGTTTCAAAGTTCATATTGTTCTGAAGAACATGAACGTCTTCTGCCTCCAGTCCAGTCACACCCAGGACATGAATCATCCCTTTTGCTAGCATATCTTGATATATGTCACCAACCTGTTAGTCACTTAAAAATCTTCCTGATTACTAGGTCAACTGTCACAGTATCACAGCTTGTGTCCAAGTGACTCTTACTTTACTTACTAATGGCTCCAACTGCAAACTGTTACTACAGTATATTGTTATGAATGGTCTATTTTTATTACTAGTTATTAATTTACAAATTAAATTTTATCAAAGGGATGTTTGTGTATAAGAAAAAACATCTACAAAAAAATTGCTAGGAGCTGGGGAGATGGCTCAGGGGTTCAGAGCATTTACTGTTCTTGCAGAAGACCTGGGTTCAAGTCCCAGCACTCACACAGTGCCTTACACCATCCATAACTCCAGTTCCAGGGACTGTGAAGCTCTCTTCTGACCTCCTTAGGCATCAGGCATGAGTGTGGTGCATGTACATATATGCAAGCAAAACATCCATACACAAATAAATCTAAAAAGACAAGGTTTTAAAGGTCTGCTGTATTAGCTGGGCGTGATAGTGTATGTCTGTAATCCTAGTACTTGAGAGGCAGAGGCAAGAGAATCAGGACATCAAGGGCATCCTAAGGCACACAGTGAGTTAGAGACCAGCCCAGTCTGCATGAGACCCTGTCTTAAACAGTTTGATATTAGCCACAGTTTCAGAGATTTGCTGGGTTTCTTGGAAGAAATCTTCTCAAGATAATGGGAAAACTGGCACTAGTATTTTATAAGTTATTTATTTTTACTTTATGTGCATTGGTGTTTTGCCTGAATGTATGTCTGTGTGAAGGTGTCAGATCTTAGAGTTACAGACAGTTGTGAGCTGCCCTGTAGGTGCGAGGAATTAAACCCAGGTCCTCTGGAAGAGCAGTCAGTGCTCCTAACCACTGAGCCATCTCTCCAGCCCCTACACTATTATTTTAAGAGAGACAGTCTTACAAAAATTTGAAAGGATGCTTGTGTGCACACTTGGCACCCTGAGTTCAACTCCAGAACTCGTGGAGAGGGGGAAGGAAAGGACGGCTCTAAGTCCTCCTCTGACGCCTGTGAAAACTGTGGCATCGACACCCCACACCCAAATAGAAAATAACAACACAAGGAGATTATGAAGAACCCGGGAATTCCAGGTGGATGGCTGTAACACTGTGAAGAGTGAGAATGTCTTTGAAAATAGGATGGGTAGAGCACAGAGTGAAGATCAGTAGTCCCAGCACTCCAGACATCGAGGCTGGAGGATCATAAATCTAAGGCCTTAGCTACACAGTCATACCTTGTTGGAACCCCACAATAGCTAGATTTTGATCCCAGGAAAAAACAGACCACCCCACCGGGCAGTGGTGGCACACTCCTTTAATCCCAGCACTCGGGAGGCAGAGCCAGGCGGATCTCTGTGAGTTTGAGGCCAGCCTGGGCTACAGAGTGAGTTCCAGGAAAGAAACAAAGCTACACAGAAAAACTCTGTCTCGACAAACAACAACAAACAACAACAAAACAAAACAACAACAAAAAATAGACCACCCCAATACTGCACACAATTTCAGAGAACACAGAGACTCCTAGAAACTTACATGTGAATTATGAATCACAGTTAAACTCACAGAAACAGACATGACATGCAGAATATGTGTGTTGAGGTTAGCAGAGATGGACTACAAAGCCTGAGGACACCCCAGCTATCAACGAAAAGGCACCCCTGACAAGACAGGAAGATCCAGGTAGGTCAGAAATCCACACGGGGTGAAGACAAGCAATGGAAAGAGAGAGACTGGCAAATATCCAACCACCACTCTTTTGGGCAGTGGACAAATGTAAGCACTGTTAAAACCACCATTAACATTCCAAAGCTCATTTTTATTTTAAGATAGGTTCCCATGTGTTGCAGGCTGACCTACTAACAGAGGGTGGCCTTGAACTTTTGCCTCCTGCCTCTACTTCCAGGGTGCTAGAATTAGAAGCATGAGCCACCAGTCCCAGTTTATGCATTGCTGAGGACTGACCCCGGGACTTTGTACATGCCAGGGAAGCTTTCTACCAACCAAACTGTATCTCTAGTCCTAATCAAAAGCACTTGAAGTTCGTGTGAGCACACCTTCATTTTCAAGGAAATAAAGACACTGGGAGATGGGGCGGTGTTACTCTTTAAGTAGTAGTTGTTAGCCTCTTCCTTACGCAGGCTACTCGGGCTCACTTAGTGGTCAGAGACGTTCTTCAGTGCGGCCTCCCTGATTTGGGACATTAAGCTCAATAAAAGGTTTCTCTTGAGTATTTTTCTTTTCTTACCCACTTTCAATAGTCTGGGCTGAGCTGGTGACAGGGATAAATACCAGTGACAGCAAAGAAATGGTTCCATGGACAGTGACACCTCAACAGTCAGCAGGACGCTGGGGAGCAAGGCAGCTGCCCAGCAGATGAAGAAGCAGGCAGACAGGAGAGCAGACAGAGCAAGAGGATCGGCAGAGGTGAAGACGGAGAGCAAAGACCGAAGATGGAACAAGGATGAAAAGGCTTAGGAAGTCAGGAGGAAACAGCAGGCCCTGGTGGCCAGCAGAGTTCCAGGGAGCTGTCCTCACGGCGAGGACAGCAGAACCTAGGCCTGAGTGGCCGTAAGCACAAGAAACCCTAGTTTCTGAAGCCTACACATTGTAACCTTGCGTAATAAGGGTCCCAACACTTCAAGCTTGCCCAGGGCTCCAACATGAAAAGGTACTACCTGCTGCTGCTCCCCGTCATAACTGCTACCATTTGCTGTGACCAAACAGAAATCAAAGTTCCTGAAGACTAGCCCTTGAAGAGAGTCTAGTCACCGTCTATGATCTCTAGTCAAGTAGAGCAAAGGGCCCTAGCCAGCTGACTAGTAATAGGAGGGAGACCTGTCCAGAGGTGGCCAAGATGGCAGCAGACGGGCGAGCTCTGTGTCGTGTCTGCTGTCCCTCTCCCTCTACACTGCTGTTACAAGGATTCTCCCAGAGCTGGCATGACGCTGACAGTGGTAGGCAGAGCCCATGGTCCCCATCTTCTCTTCTGGTCTTGATTCCACTTAGTTCAAGACACAGTGGGTTATGGGTCATTTCTCAAACACCTTTTCTTTTAATACCACTAGCACATCTGTAAGGTCCTCAAAAAAGGTTCAGATTTGTTTTCTTTCCTCGCTAGCTTTATCATCCTATCACTGAGATTGCCACTTAGCAAAGAACAACAGATTTAGAGACACCACCACCACCACCCACCACGCCACCAACCCTGTGACTAGCTCCTTCCATCTCTCTGCCATGTACTGCTCTGCATTTGCTCTCTAAAACATCTTATGGAGTAAGATGGTTTAATGGTAACATCTGGAGGCAGGTACATCTCTGTGAGCTTGAGGCCCCAGCCATGGCTACATTAGCCAGACCCTGGCTTAAAAAAAAAGGGGGGGGGGAGTTGGGGATTTAGCTCAGTGGTAGAGCGCTTGCCTAGCAAGTGCAAGGCCCTGGGATCAGTCCTCAGCTCTGAAAAAAAAGCAGCTAGCTGAGTGACAGGTCAGGAGTCCCAGGAGGCATTCTCTCACCTACCAGAGAAGCCTATTAAAGAAGATACTTGGGTGTAAAATCTAGCGATATGAACTATAGTCAATAAGTGTATACATATCAAAGTAAGTAAGCACAGAGTTTTTAAGTCTATTAAAAATTTTGTGACCTCAGTTTTGTTAATAGACACCCCTTAGGAAATGACACTAGAACCACAAACATTAAACACCCACTATAGAGACCATGGTTCAGGCATTACTGATCCACAGAATTATTGCTCCAACCTCCTCTGACTCACGTCTACAAAGCAGTGTGCTTAGACACGAAATCTGCTATGATTTCTTACAAGCCTAATGGAAGCCCCCAAAAGGCTCCAACATTTTCATACTGCTTCCTTCCAAGAGGCCCTGTCTTACATTTTCCTAACAGGCAGGATAAGAATGCAGGGGGACCTTGAACCTCTGGGTCCATCAGCCTGGCCTTCCCAGGATGGGTCATTGTTTATTCTCCTTATGAGCTCAAAGTACTAGATACTCAGCTGGCAACGAAAAGGCCTGGTCCCAGAAGTGCCTGCTGGCCCTCAGGCCTAGAAAGGCATTAGGCAGGTGGAAATTGCCCAGGATCTGGCTGGCGCCTGCAGGCCTGGATCAAGTTCAGATTGCTTCATTCACCTTCATTCAGACCACTGTACCGAGCCAAATCTCTCCACAGCACAGTGCAGACCTCCTTTGTAGGAGGTTTAACTTCTACGTGCTCCACCCTGAAAGTCCTCCTGCACCTGTAAACCCTGTGAACTGCAAAGATGCACAGCTTGAATTACTACCAGTACCACTGGGTCTAAGATCCTCTGAATGATGGAGTACAGTCAGAAATATGTTTACCAACTAAAGCTATGACCTTGAGTCCCTTTTTCCTTTCTGTGACATAAAAGCATTAGTCTAATTATGTCATTTCAGATCTCGTAACTAGTAAAATCAAACACAACGGTAGTAATGAACTGTTGAGGTAGTTTTTCATTAAATAAACACAAACTCTATGTGTCCCTGTGATTTCCTCAGAAACAGCATCATTTTAAAAAGGAGAGAGACAAGCACTAGAAAAGAGGTGATACCAGAACAAGTGTAGCCATCCCACCGGAGTCCCCCACCCCCACTCAAACATAGGCAGGGCCCTGGATCCGGGATCCGCTTTCCGACTCCGGACAAGGGTCCGGCTGAGTCCCCCTTACCCTAACATAGTGAGACATCCTAGGTATGTCCTAACGACAGTGAACCCGAGCATCAACTTCCAACGCAAGCAAGTACAAACGCCAGAAACACACGTCAGGCCTGCTAAGCCTCTCTGCGGCCTCAGCCGAGACCTAGGACCCCGAGTCCCCTCCCTCAGCCTCCCCGCGGCGCAGATCCAGGCTCCATCTCTCGGGCTCCCGGACCCTGACCAGCCGCTGTCCTGGCTGGTCCCGCCCGCGACCCCGCGGGGAGACCCTGGCCCGGCCACGACCGCCCAAGGTCGGCGGGGGAGGCCGCGGGTCGCGGACAGGAACCTGGCGGGACAGGGTCACCGGGTTCTGGCCGAGGCTGAGGCAGAGGGGGCGCCGGGTCGCGGACACGCACGGCTCGGCCCGCCCCTCGCCCAAGAGGCGCCCCCTGCGCAGCCGGAGCGCCTCACTCACCCGGGCGACGCCATGAGCGCAGCGGCCTGGGCGCTCCCGCCTCCTCCGCTGCTTGCGCGGCTGCCGCTGGGCGCCGGGGAGGGGCCTGCAGGCCGCCCCCGCCTGCTCCGCTAGGGCGTCGGGCGCCGTGGGCCGAGCTCCGGGTGGAGGGCAGGCCGGCGCCTGGGGCGAGGGAGAGGACGCCCAGGGCCCCGAGGACTTGGCGACAGCAGCCTCTAGCCCGGCCCGCTGCCCGGAGGCTAGAACTCACCTGCAGAGCCAAACCTGCCCCGGAGCCAGTGACTGGCTGCCAGACTGGGGGACGTCACCCCAACCCCCGCATTCGGACCTTAATTTCTGTAAGAAAAGCACTTTCTCTAGCTCTGGGGTGTAAATTGTTATTACTGTTATTATTAAGGAAAACAGTGTCTTTCCTGCTACTAGTTCCCAGTGGTGTTTTGGTGTACTGGTTGGCTTCAGAACTGGTTAGCCCCTTTTTAGAAACGTGTGAATATTGTATTACTTACAAGTACCGAGTTGAGAATTTGTGCAGTGGGATTTCCTAGCTTCACCTACAAGCTATGAATACTTGGACACGTAAAATTGTGAGCTTTGGTTCCAGGCCCTCCAAATTAGTTTCAAAAACTAGTATCTTCTAAGAGAAAATAACTAATAAAAAGCTTTGGACTATGCAATGCAAACCATTTCTGGTGGCATTTTTGTGTTATCACATTAAGGGTTTATTAAAAAATTTTTCATACAATATATTTTGGTCATATTCTTTCCTCTCCCAGATCCTCCCACCTTCCTAACTTTGTGTTCTTTTATTTTTATTGAGACAAGTTTTCACTGTGTAATACTGACCTGCCCAAAACCTGATGTGTAGACTAGGATGGCCTTCAACTCACAGAATTCCGTCTGCCTGCTTCTGCCTCCTGACTGCTGAGATTAAAAGTGTGCACCACCATGTAGTGCAGGGCCCAACATTAATATTCTTTTCACCACTAAGAATATCAAACACTAAAGAGATCAACCTTTGTTCAGCTGCCAGAATATCTAGGCTGGAAACCGGGCTCCACAATCTATTAACTATAGTTGTAAGACAGAACCTCTCCAGGGCCATGGGTCCTCATTCCCTTCTTCTCTGTGAGAGTTAACTAAATGAATATTCGCTTGGTACAGGGTCTCTTTCCATCCTAGGAGAAGCCATGCAGAGCTTCTGGGCCTTCTTGTCCTCTTCAGGAAAACAAAGCTAACAATTACTGCCTGAGTTCAGAAGACATCTAAAGATCTACAAAGGAAAGCTGATAATGCTCCTTCTCCTAGGGATTCTTAAGTAAGGATGGTCAAAACAAGAAGTCAACTATGTTTACTTAGGACTACAATGTATGTAATCTTGGGTTTAGCCAAAGTAGCACTCCTCTCTCTCCTCTCTCAACTCTAAGCCCAAATAGTGCCCACACACACACACACTTTACATTTTTATTTACAAAAGGAAATTCTTTAAAACAAATTTTTTAAAATGTGGGGTGTGGTGGTGCACACCATAAATCCTAGCCCTCAGGAGGCACAGGAAGAAGTGAGTTCAAGAACAGCCTCACAGGAGGCATGGAGGTCTGTATGCTCACAGATGAGCACTAGGGGAATCTGGAATGTTAAACATCAGGATTGTTCCTTCAAGAGAAGGGATGCAATACCTTTTGCCTGGTCAGAAGGCTGAAGCAACACGCTTCCCAGCCTGGTGACCTCTTCGCTATATGTGTGGCCAGAGACTTTTCCCAGCGCTGGACCCCTCCCCTAGCCAATCTATAGAACCTATCTTTATGAACTTTACAAAGAGTTTCAATGCAGTCATGCATTTAGCTTACTTTGTTCCTCAAGGAGATCTAAGTATGCTTTGTTGTGTACACAGGATTGAGTTCATTATCACCGAAAGGTTTCCCTACCCCGATACTGGTTTCTCCACCGATGCAATAAATCAGATCAGGTCAAATTAGTCCAGGTTTCAATCTGAGCAAAGCATTCCCAGGTGGTCTTAGGGGAGGAGGGGAAATCATGAGGCTGCCTGCTCCCAAGGGAGGGGGCCTTAAGTGCCCTCCAGAGGAGTTGCTGCTTGGTAGGCTTTCTTTCTTTCTTTCTTTTTTTTACTTTAAAAAAAATCTTAATTTTTATTTTGTTTTAGGAGTAGAGTGTTTTCATCTCAGGCCTCTGGAGCTGGAGTTACACACAGCCACGTGAGCAGCCACGTGAATTCCGTGAATCGAATGAGAATCCTTTGGAAGAGTAATCAGTGTTCACAACCACTGAAAACTCTGTAGCTCTCAATAATGATTTAGCTTTTGTTTTTCTTTTGTCTTCTAAGATGCAGTCACACTGTGTAGATCTGAATTTTTGTGGAATTAATAGTTTACCCAGATATTTGGCAGGAGCATGTAGTTGTTGTCTGAAGTAGAATGGCTGGAGCCCAGCTACAGGACATTTTGATGCTGAGGACATGGGGATTGATGATTCTGATTCCATGGTGCTGAGGACAGCACCAAAGGCTTCTGGTGTGCTAGGCAGAAGCTTTTCTACCAGGCCTGGCACTGCACACCTTTAATCCCAGCATGCAGCAGACATAGTAGGTAGATCTCTAGGTGTTCAAGGCCAGCCTGTCTATATGAGTTCCAGAATGGCCAAGGTGTATACACAGTCCCTATCTCTCAAAAATAAATAAATAAATGAGCAAACAAACCAACAAATAAAAATAAAACAATCCCCCACATAAAACACAAACAAACATACAAAACAAAACAAAAGAGAATTTCCACTTCCTCAGAGAGTTGGTAGGCTTTCTTGGGCAGGGTCTAAAGAGAAAGAGATGGAGCCAAGGTAGAGAGAGCTTCCACTTAATCAATCACCAGGACAGTTTTCACCAAGTTGTGCTGTGCTTATATATGCCTGAAATGAACCACTTGAAGTCAGACCCTAGAAGTTTGAACCGACACAGGCTACAGAGTCATGCTGAACCGAACTACCTTCTTGACTCCCTCAACTTGTCACTGCTGGCCATGAAGGTCGCACAGACCCCCACACAGTCTGATCTACATAGCGAGCTCTAGACTAGGCAGGGCTATACAGTGAGACCCTTGTCTCAAAAACTAAAACAAAATAACAGAAATAAGTAAACCACCTCATATTTTCAACTTAGTTTTTCAACTTTGTTTAAAGTGCCTGGTTCTACCTTCTTTAGTGCCAGGATTGAAGGGATGCACCACCACTCCCAGTTTTTGTTTTAAGATTTTCCTTCAGGATTTTAAAATTATTTTGAATTAAGTGTACGTGTATCTGTGTATGGGCATGTACACGTGATTGCAGGTGGCTGTGGAAGTCGGAGGTATTGTGGCCCTCAACCTGGAGTCACAGGCAATTGGTTGAGAGCTGCTGGCCATGGAAACACAAGTTGGGTGCTCTGCGAGGAGAGTATGTGTTCTCAACTGCTGAGGCATCTCATCTTTCAAGCCCTTTTGTTGCATTTTTTTCTAGATTTTTTTTATGCAGATGAGTGTTTTGTCTGCATGTATGTCTGTGTTACCATATGTATGCAGTGTCCACAAAGGTCAAAAGAGAGCATTAGATCCCTTGGAACTAGAGTTACAAATATGAGAAATCATATGGGTGCTGGGAACCCAACCCAAGTCCTCTGGAAAAGCAGCCAGTGCTCTAAACTGCTGAGCTAGCTCTCCAGCCCTCTGTGTTGCATTCTTAGTGGTGACAGAGCTACGTCTATTGCCCAGACAACAGAGACATATATGCTATTCACTGAGGAGAAAAAAGTATCCCATTTTATACACTTCATGTAGAGTACAATGAAAAAGTATCTTAGTATTTGGTAAAGTGTAGTATTCATTTTAATTGACAAGTGCTATTATTTACAAATATATTAGCTATCCATTCCCAGTCTCATATTTCCATGGTTTCTTTTTGACATTTCAGTTCACTTGAAGTCTTTATATGTGAATTGTGTCAGTTTACAATAAGTAAGTATACTTACTCAGAAGAGTAAGTATAACATCTTAAATATGGATACACATAATCTGTAGTGAAAAGAAATCAATAAAAAGAAAAGACTTTTACCCATTCCTTACCATGCTAACCCAGGTGTGCTATGAAGTAAATTGACAACATTAAGTAACAATCACCATTTTCATTTTTAGAACTTTGTCATCATCTGAACAGAAATGTATCCGTTAGACAGTAACTCTCCATTCCCACTTTCCCTACCTTATAAGCTCTATTCTGTTGTGTCTATTTGAATGTTCTTTCTCTATGGATCTATTTAATGGGATCATATCTGCACTTCATGACCAGCTAGTTTCACTTAGCACAATGTATTCAAGATTAATTTTTTTGTGTTTATCTGCTCAGACTACCAAAACTGGGTGCCAGACTGGGGGCCAGAAACAACAGGAATTTATTTTCTTGATGTTGGGATGGCTAGAGGTCCAAGATCTGTTTACGGTGGCTGTTTTCTGATTGGATAGTTGATTCTTGTACCCTGTAGAGCCTCTTCTGCATATGCATGGGAGGATGAGAACAGACATTCTCTATGATATCTTCCTGCCTTTGTGTTTTGTTTTTTAGCTTCTCACATCATTTGATTTTTTTAGATATGGTGTTTGCCTATATGTACGGAATTGTATCACATGTGTGAAGTACCTGTGGAAGCCAGAAGAAGGCATCAGATTCCCTGGAATTGGAGTCATACAGTTGTAAGGTGCCATAGGAGTGCTGGGAAACAAACCCTTGTCCTCTACAAGAGCAGTGTCAAGCTCCAATTTGTTGTTGCTTTTTAGGAGTGAAAATTCCTCAGGACTTTCTTTTTCACAAGTTAGAAGCTTAGTTGGGTAGGGTCTGCCCTAAGGGCGCGACTCCCTTTATCATTAAATTTCCAAGTGTTCTTTTTAACTTATACTGTACATTTTATATGTCCTTTTCATTGTATAAGAATAAGAATAACCACATGACAAATAACCACATGACAATGGCAATATTAGGCTATCTTGAAATCTCTACCAAAAAGAAAAAAAATGAGTTCATTACATTTCTTTTTTTTTTTTTTTTTTTTTTTTTGATTTTTCGAGACAGGGTTTCTCTGTGTAGCTTTGCGCCTTTCCTGGAACTCACTTGGTAGCCCAGGCTGGCCTCGAACTCACAGAGATCCACTTGGCTCTGCCTCCCGAGTGCTGGGATTAAAGGCGTGCGCCACCACCGCCCGGCCTGAGTTCATTACATTTCAATTTAGTCTAAGGCAGATTCTTAGGACATAGGCAAAAAGCATATTCTTTGCTGAAATATCACAAGAATGATCTCTAGCAGTTGCTAATATTGTTCCCCTCTGAAATGTTGTAAGTGGGCCTCCACAGTCCACATGGCTCTCAAAAGTGTCATCTTCTAAGCGCCTACTAGGCCTGTTAAGCCCCATTACAGCTCCAATCACTCTCCCTATCCAGTCTCACATTTGGAGGAATGTCAACATTCCTCCAAAAATAGCATAGTTGGGCCTGTCCATTAATATCCCACCCTGGTGCCAGCTTCTGCCTTAATTTTCTACTGCTGTGATAAAACACCGTGACCAACGAAACTTATAGGAGAGAGTTTATTTGAGGCTTATATTGTCCATGACCATCATAGCAAAGGACATGGCCCTAAAGCAGTAGCCGAGAGCTCACATCTTGAGGTACAATCATGAGGCAGAGAGAGACTAGGAATGGTCTGCTGAATCCTTCAAGCCCACCCCTAGTGACACACCTCCTCTAACAAGGCCACACCTCCTAATCCTTCCTAACCAGTTCTACCAACTGGAGACCAAGCATTAAAACATATGAGCCAGGGAGGGAGAGGGAACAGGGGTTGGTTTGTAAAATGAAAAAAAAAAAATTAAATAAAAAAATGAAAACATATGAGCCTAAGGGTGCTACTTTCATTCAAACCACAAGTAGCAAGAGCTTCTAACCACCAACCTATCTTTCCAGTGCACCTTCTTTTCTTATAAGGACACCTACCCTATAAGATCAGAATCTTTCTCTTATGGTTTTATTTAATACCAGTTACCTCTTTAAAGGGAAGTCATAGAGTCCGGTTTAAAGTTAGGAATCTAGTCTAGAACATTCTAGTGTTTCCTCTCTGCCTCTGAATCCCAGAGTGCTAAAATTAAAGGTATGTGCCAACACTGCCTAGCCCTTCTTTTTTTTTTTTAATAATTTTTAAAGACTTATTTATGCATATAGTGCTCGACATGTACACTTGTATGCCAAAAGAGAACATCAGATCCCATTATAGATGGCTGTGAGCCACCATGTGGTTGCTAGGAATTCAACTCTGGTCCTCTGGAAGAGCAGCCAGTGCTCAACCTCTGAGCCATCTCTCCAGCCCCCTCCTTTCTTTTTTTTAAAGAAAGGTCTTGTTTAACCCAGGCTGGCCTCTTCAAACTCATTATCTTCCTGCCTCAACCTCCAAGAATGCATGAGGAATAAAAAAAGAAAAAGAGAATGTTTTTGATGTTTTGAGACAGGGTCATTTGTAGCATAGGTTTGCCTAAAACTCACTATGTAGCTGAATGAGACTTGCCTCAAACGCCTGATCTTCTACCCCTACCTCCCAAGTACAAGGATCACAGATGTGTTGTACTACTGTGCTTGACTAAAAGGACATTTATGGACCTTGCTCTTTATAAAAAATAAAACACTGACAGCAATATTTATTCTCAGAAAACTTGTAAAACACATGAGAGTTCTCCACGTTGTAGAATGATTTAAAATTTATGGTAAGATGGAACTGGGCACACAACTATAATCAGCACTTGTTGGGAGATGGAGGCAGGAAAATCGGGAATTCAAGGCCAGCTTCTGCCACATAAGGAGTCTGCTGCGAGCATGAACTACATGCTACATAAGCCTCTGTCTCAAAAGAAGCTGGTGAGATGGATCAGTGGGTAAAGGCACCTGCTGCTATGCCTGTCAATCTGAGTTCAATCCCTAAGACCTATATGATGGTATAAGAGAATATACTACCCAATATGTCCTCTGACTTTTCCACATGGACCCTGACACACAGGGTTTCTGCCCCACCCCAAATAAACAAATAAAATGTTAAAAAAAAAACACAAAAACTTACAGTGAGAAATAATTTCAGTTAACTTGAATTAGTATTTTAAAAATCAACAAAGTTTATTTATTTAATTTATAGTGGTAAGATTGAACCCAAGACCTTTCGAAAGCTAAGCAAATAGTCTGCTGCTGCACAACTCAATGAATGTTTTATTAAACTTTTTAAAAAGATTTATTATTTTATGTGTATGAGTGTT
The DNA here is from genome assembly GCF_004664715.2 of Peromyscus leucopus. NCBI lineage: Eukaryota > Metazoa > Chordata > Mammalia > Rodentia > Cricetidae > Peromyscus > Peromyscus leucopus. Next base: position 113,716,124 of record NC_051069.1, on the reverse strand, counting down.
TTACCTGCATGCATATCTGTATACCACATGGATCCCTTGGAACTGGAGTTACAAGCCATTGTGAGCCGCCATATGAGTGCTGGGACTTGAACCTGGGTCCTCTGTAAGAGCAACAGTGCTCTTAACCACAGAGCCAACCCTTTAAACCAAATTTTCTGTTTCTTTTTTTTTTGTTTGTTTTTGTTTTTGTTTTGTTTTGTTTTTTGTTTTTCAAAACAGGGTTTCTCTGTGTAGCCCTGGCTGTCCTGGAACTCAAGAGATCCACCTGCCTCTGCCTCCCGAGTACTGGCATTAAAGGTGTACGCCACCACTGCCACCCGGCTATCAGACTCAAATGTTTTTGTTTTTGTTTTTTAATCATCTAGCCCTACCAACTTGCTCTAAGTCAAGAATGACTTTGAACTTCTGATCCTCCTGCCTCCACCTCCCCAGTGCTGGGGTTACAAGAATGTGCCACCACAACAGATTTATGTGTGCTAAGGAAGATTCTAGCAACTGAACTGTATTACCAGCCCCCAAAGTTGTTTCCTGGGGCTAGATATGGCTCAGATAAGGGCATACACTGCTCTTCCAGAGGACCTGAGTCCAGTTCCCAGAACCGATGTCAGGCAGCTCACAGCAGCCTGAAACAACTCTAGCTCTTGGAAGAGCCAGTGCCTCTGGCCTCTTTGGGCACCCAAATGTATGTGCACGTATTCCCCCCCACACACACACACACATACACATACACATAATTAAACAACAGGTTTTGTTTCTTGGGGGAAAAAAACGTTAATTTGCCAAACTAACAAAGCAGGGGGCCAGGGAGAGGGGGGAAGCATATACAACTAAATTCAGATATAATAATGGAGACATTGCTATTAATCTTATGGAAAAAAGAATGAAAAGAAGAGTTGAACATCAACAAATTAGATAATCCAGATGAAATGAGCAAATTCCCAGAAATATAAATTATTTTGAAGTTACTAGTTACTTTTCTTATCACTGTGACAAAATACCTTACAGCAATTTAAGAGGGGAAGAATTTGTTTTGACTTAGAGTTTGAAAGTAAGTCTACCATGGCATGCATGGCATGGTGCCAGGAGCATGAGACAGCTGCTTACACTGTATTGGCTATCAGGACACAGAGCCTGGCCAGAAGCTAAGCTAAGCTATAACCCATAAGGTCCCTTGGAACTTCATAACCCATTTGCTCTAGCTAGGCCAGGCCCCATCTCCTAAAGGTTCTACAAGTTCCAAACAGTGTCCCTAGTGTGCAAACACATAAGCCATGGGGGACATGTCACATTCAAACTATAACATAAACCAAGTCAAAAACCTGAACATCTGGGCATGCAAGATGGCTCAACAGGTAAAGGTACCTGTTCCCATGGCTGAGGACCCAAGTTTGATCCCCAGAACTCACGTGGTGGAAGAAAGAACCAATCCCCATAAGCTGTCTTCTGACCTTCATGGACATGCCCACACAGACACATGTATAAATAAAAGAAAAACCCTGGAAATCTAAATGATCCTGCAAGAAGTAAAAACACTGAATCACTAAACAAAAACTTCCAAAGTCTAGGACCAAATGTCTTCACTAGTGAGTTCTTCCAAGTGTTTAGAAAGTTACCACCAATCCTGCTTAAAAAACACAAGAGAAAGGATAGGTGTTAGGATTCTGCTGCCACTCCAGCTGCATGACCACACATGAGCAGTTCAGGAGCTAAGCAAGGGGTCTTACGTCATCCGTGTGCTGTGTGATTGCGCAAATGCACGCAGCACGGTCACGCAATCAGCACATGCCTGGCATAGCTCAGTAAGCCCACCTGCGCATGTGCACGGGAGTCCTTAAAAAGCCAGTCACAGACTCCTCCTCTCTCTTCTCTGTTCTCTCCTCCCCCACTATCTCTCTCCCTGCACGTGCTTCCCCAGGCCTGGTTCTTTTGTCCCTTCCTCCTAATAAAGCTCTGATTTAGTCGTGGCTCCTGCCTCATGACCTTTCCGCACAGTAACCAGTGCCGCTTATATTTTTAAAACAATAATAGGTTCCTAATTCACTGCATAAGGCCAGCATTACTATAATAAGTCCAGGAAAGAAAGGGGAGGGGAGTTGAAATAAAATAAAACTAGATAAAGAAAGTAACCTACTGACCGATATCCCTCAGAATTTATCTACAGAAATCCTGATATGGTCAGCACTTGGGAGGCAGATGCAGATAGATCTCTGCTAGTTTGAGGCCAGCCTGGTCTATATTGTGAGTTACATGAGCCAGAGCTACATAGTGAGACCCTATCTCAAAAAAGAAAGAAAGAAAGAAAGAAAGAAAGAAAGAAGGAAGGAAGGAAGGAAGGAAGGAAGGAAGGAAGGAAGGAAGGAAGGAAGGAAGGAAGGAAGGAAGGAAGGAAGGAAAAAGAAAAGAAAAAGTGGTTTTTAAAAATGGCCTGGGTAGGGGCTGGAGCTGAGCAGTTAAGAGCACAGCACAATTTTTCCAGAGGTCCCCCACACCTATACTGGGGGCTCACAAACCCCTGTAACTACATATCTGGAGGATCAGTGCCACCTTCTGACCTCCATGGGCACCTGCACTTGCGCACATACCCACACAGACATAGTTTTTTAAATAAATAAATATAGGCTGGGAATTCCTACCATATGTGAGGCTCTGGGTTCAATCTCAATTTCTCTCTCCCACTCCCCACCCTCTCTTCAGGAGTAGTGGCTTGCCTATAATCTTAGCACTCAGAAGGAGGCAGAAGGATCCTAAATTTGAGGCCAGCCTGGGCTACATAGTGAAAACTCTTTAAAAAAAAGAAAAGAAAAGAAAAAACAGGCCAATCTAATCCAACCGCATATTAAAGGGATGTATACTAGGCTGAGGATATACTCAATTTGTAGATCCTCTGTAGAGGGAAAAACAGTAGAATCATTGTATCTAGGGTGAACATTAGAATGAAACAGTTGTTTTCTCTAAGTATCTAGACCTTGAAGAAATCATTGTGGAAAACAGTAATTGTTTTCTGTTATCGATAGGGCTGTTTTTCTGGAGGAGCTTTACAGCCTTTGCATGACTTTGGTCATAAGATGGTCCTGGCACACCTGCAATGTCTTGCATTATTGGGTACTTCAAGCAGTATACAATAAGGACTAAAGTTGCAGGGTGTGATGTTTTCACTCAGAAAACATATAGATTAGGGTATGAAGATCTTGTTTTACCCAAAAAACAACTTTTGTGTATCAGTCAATAAATACGCCTTTGCACAGCTGTTCAGGTTTCAGTTCACAGAAACTGTTCCTCCCTACTGCAGAAAGCCTGAATTACACTCTGTAGTGACCCTCTTTCTTCAACCAATCCTCATAAGACAGACCACTGACCCTGCCTGCCTGGGTTAGGTCTCCAGAACTAAATGGTGGTTCACATCAGTAATCCTAGCACTCAGGGGGGTGAAGCAAGAGGACTGAGTTCACAACCAGCCAGGGCAATACTTAGTGAGTTTGAGGTAAGTCTGAGCTTCCTAGTGAGACCCTGTCACAAAAAGAAAAGAAAAGGAAGGGAAAGATGGGGAGAAAGGAGAAAAGGAAAAGAGGGAAGAGAGGAAGCAGAGGGAGGAATAAAGGGGGAAGGAGAGAGAGGGAGAGAAGCCTATTTTAATCACTTCTATAGTGAGTTAGTACTATAGAATAGGACTAAAAATTCTATCTAGGCAATTAGACACACATACAAAAACCATTTACAGAAGAAAAAGAAAAGCTCACAAATGGGAAAACACTGGATGTGGTAGCAAAACCCTGTAATCCCAGCACTCAGAGGAGGGGCCAGGAGAGTAAAAAGTTCAAAGTCATCCTATATATAGTGAGTACTAAGCATATTATGCTAGAAATGCAGTTAAACATGTATCTTTCTACAGTGTCAGAATGTCAGAATTTATCAAGTATGGGTAAATTCAAAAGATTCAATGGTTTCAGTGGCAACCAGATAATCCTATTACCTTGGTAATCTGGCCAAGGCAAATGCAGAGCCTTTGATTACAATCTTTTTTTTCTTGTGTGCATGCATGTGTGGGCATACATTTGTGCGTGTGGAATCCTGACATTGATGTTGGAAATCATCACCATCATTTTTTTGTTTGTTTTTGTTTTTCAAGACACGGTTTCTCTGTGTAACAGTTCTGGCTGTTCTGGAACTTGCTTTGTAGACCAGGCTGGCCTTGAACTCATAGAGATCCATCTGCCTCTGCCCTCCCTAGTTCTGGGATAACAAACATGTGCCATCACCGCCCAGTTACCATCGATTATTTTTATTCAAGGAGGCAGAGTCTATCAATCAGACCCCGAACTCAGGCCAATATGGCTAGTCTCCCTAGTCAGCTTGTCTGTGCACAATCTGTCCCTGCCTTCTGAGGCTGAAATTACAGCTGCACCACCCACTTGGCATTTACCTTGGTTCTGGAGATCTGAACTCCTGTCTTTCCACTTGAATATCAGGCACTTAACCACTGAATCATCTCCTCAGCCCCTTTATTCTAATCTTAATTACTAACTCTCATATCACATAGCACATGGGAAATATATCCATATACATGCACATACATGGTTTACAGAAAGAATACAAGTTAAGGAGGCTATATTAGAGTTCAAGTAGGCTAAGAGAAATGCAAGTAGAATCTATATTGCTAACATAATGAACCCAAACCAACCACTGGTGTGCTGGTCTGACTGAGAATGGCCCTCATAGGGCTCCTATGTTTGAATGTTTAGTCATCAGGGAGGGGCACTACTTGAGAAGGATTAGGAGGTGGCACCTGGTTGGAGAAAGTGTGTCACTAGGGATGGGTTATGGGGTTTCAAAAGCCCAAGCCAGCCCAGTCAGTGTCTCTCTCTTCCCGCTGCCTGCAGCTCAAGATGCAGAACTCTCAGCTACTTCCCCAGCACCATGTCTGCCTTCCTGCTGCCATGCCCCCACTATGATGACAATGGACTAAACGTCTGAAACTGTAAGCAAGTCCCAATGAAATGCTTTCTCTTATAAGAGTTGCTTTGGTCATGGTGTCTCTTCACAGCAGTAGGACAGTGACTAAGACAATGGAAGAAGCTGTTGACAGGGTTGAAAGTAAAGCTGCAGCGTTCCAGCTCCAAGGTCAAAGGCAGAACCAGGTCTAAGAACAAGAAATGCCAAGTTCAGGTATACAGGAAGCAAGCAGGTAGAGCATGTCAACAGCAGTGGACCAAGACTAACTGAGGATCCAGGGGTAGTCTACAGTTCTCTATCTGTCATATCCCAAGGATCAGATAACAGGGTAGATGGGGCCATTACCACTAGGTATCTACCACTTTCTGAGGTCCAGGTTGAGGGAATTATATCCCTTCTCCAGGCTAGCAGCTAGCATAAGTTCTTGGGCCTGATTTGTTTGATAAGATTTTAATCTGCCCACATACCCCCAAAGTCTCCATTTGCCCCAATAAATTTACAGGATAGCTCCCTCTCTTCTTCCAGGAGTAAGTCATTAATCAGTCTGTGCTCCGTGGATGATACCCACCCTATTGTTGGAGATGGTGGTATTTACTTGTGCATCCAGAGCAAGATCCTCCAACTTCAAAATCCAGTCAGAGGCTGCTTATAAAATGCTCTCAGGGCAACCCACAGGCTGTGCCACTGTTTTTCACAATATAGGTGACTTAGAGTACAGCCATCTCTCTAGGCTCCAGAATGCTTTTCTTGAGGGCATGAGTTAGCAGTCATAGGAATTCAGCACCTTTGTCTTTTTACACTACCAAGATTTTCACCATGGAGCACCAGGAGGCAGAAATTGAGCAGTTACAGCCATCCAACCTTAAGTGTCTAATTGTTAGAACTGTGAATTAAGTGAAAGCTACACTAAAAAACAAAAACGGCCGGGCGGTGGTGGCACAAGACTTTAATCCCAGCACTCGGGAGGCAGAGGCAGGCGGATCTCTGTGAGTTCGAAGCCAGCCTGGTCTACGGAGCAAGATCCAGGAAAGGCACCAAGCTACACAGAGAAACCCTGTCTCGGGAAAAGAAAAAAAAACAAACAAACAAACAAACAAAAAAACCCGGCTAGGCGGCGGTGGCGCACACCTTTAATTACAGCACTCGGGAGACAGAGGTAGGCAGATCTCTGAGTTCAAGGCCAGCCTGGTCTACAGAGTGATTTCCAGAACACCCAGGACTACGCAGAGAGAAATCTTGTCTCAAAAAACAAAAACAAAAGCAAAAAAGCCAGGTCTCCTAACAGTCTAGGCTGAACTCCAGTTTAAGATCCCTATGGCTCCACTTCAAGTGCTAGGCTTCCAAGCATTGTTGTCATTTCATTTCAGTGATGAAACCCTCTGACCAAAAGCGATTTAGGAAAGGTTCACTGACTTAAAACTCCAGGTCACAGTTTATCACTGAAGGAAGTCAAGACAGCATGGGACACAGGCCTGCTGCTATCCCACACAGCATTACCTCCAGCCATGGGACTCACTTCCCAAAGAGATAAATAAAGCAGGGACCATGGTTGCTGGTTGGCTGCCAGCTTAAGCTTTCTTAGAGACTTAAGGATCACCTGACTAGAGAATGGAGTTGCCCATAGTGAGCTGGGCCTTCCTATAGCAATTATCGAGACGATATCCACAGACATAGCCACAGGCCAAACTGATCTAGATAACTTCTCAACTGAAGTTCTTCTCAAGTGATTCTAGTTGGTGTCAAATTGATAGTCAAAGCTAACCAGGACAAGCATGCCCCACCACCCCTGGCTTCTTTTGAGCATCTGAATCTCTTTAGTTGCCTTGGTATCTTATGCACACATACTTTTCTTAAAATTTTCCACATTATCAATTCTTTGAACATCTTCAAGAATTTATCTTTGAGAGAGCTAATGAGCTAGCTCAATAGGTAAAGGAACCTGCTACCAACCAAATTCAAGCCTGATGACCCAAACTGAATCCCCGAGACCCACATGATGGGAGGAGAGAACTGTCTCACATACCTACCCATACACCCATCCACAAATAAATGTAATTTTAAAAATGTATCTTTTTAGCAGCTAGGAGATGGCTCAGTAGTTAAGAACACTGGCTGCTCCAGCAGAGGACATGGGTTATACTCCCAGTACCCAGAGTAGCTCACAACCATCTATAACTCCAGTTCCAGGAAATCCAACATCCTTTTCTGGTTTCCTCAGGCACCAGGCACACATGTGATACACAAACATATCATACACATAAGAAACTGTTTTTCATGTGTCTTAGGGTTTCTATTGCTGTAAAGAGACACCATAACCATGGCAACTCCTATAAAGGAAAACATTTAATTGGAGTGGTTCACTTACAGTTTCAGAGGTTCAGTCCATTATCATCACAGCAGGGAGCATGGTGGCATGCAGGCACATGGTACTGGCTACATCTTGATCAGAAGGCAACAGAAAATGGACTGTGACACTGGGCATGGCTTGGGCATATATGAGACCTCAAAGCCCACCCCCACAGTGACATACTTCCTCCCACAAGGCTGTATCTACTCCAACAAAGCCACACCTCCTAATAGTGCCATTCCCTGTGAGCTTGTGGGGCCCAATTACTCCAATCACCCCCCAATCAAACTACCACATCATGTATCTTTCAAAAAAATGTTTGCCTGCATGTATGTATGTACATGCCTGGTGACCATGGAAGCCAGAAGAAAGCACTGGGATCCCCTGGAACTGAAGATAAGTATGTCTGTGAGCCTCTGTGTAGGTGCTGAGAAACAAACCTGGGTCCTCTACAAGATTAACAAGTACCCTTAACTACTAAACCATCTTTCCAGCCACCAAAACTCTATCTTTGAGCTTGTTATTGTTTGAGACATGGTCTCATATGGCCCGACTAACTTCTTATACAGCAAAGAATGATGTTGCATTTCTGCTTCTCCTGCTCCCAATCCCTCCTCAGTGCTGAGGTCACAGCTCTGCACCACAATGTCAGTTTTTGCTTGAATTTTTGTTATGTAGAGCTGCCATGGGACTTTTTTTTCAGAATATACTTTTCCCCCTTTTGAATGGGCCATATTTTTCTCTTTGTATGCCTTCTGATTTCTTTATATAGGTGTTAAATCTAATAAAGTAGTAACTCTCCCCTTCCCACAGATGTTTTGTTGTTATTGGGTTTTGTTTGAAATAGAGTCTCATATAGCCCAAGCTGGCCTCAAATTTGCTATGCAGCCAAGAATGACCTTGAACTTCAGGTGTTTGCCTAGAAGACAGCTGTGTGTGCTGGAGAGGGCAGAGCCAGAGAAGTGATACAAGCCCTTTGAAGGAATCCAGAAGATTGTGAGTAAATCCCAGATGATTGGACATTGAGTTATTTATACTGTTGGAGCTTTGTTTTGCTTGGTTCAGATAAGGTGCCCTGGTTCTTCCCACTTGAAGAAGATATTTAAGTTTGATTTTTAAAGAAGCCCACAGATGAAAGACTTGAACTTTAAAAAGAGATTGGATGTTTTAAAGAGACTGAAGTTTTAATGTGTTTGAATTTGTAGACTGTGGGACTTTTAAAATTATTTATGATTTTAATGTGAGATCTTGGAAATGAGTAAGAAGGGAAGAGATGTGACTTAATAGTGATGGTTTGTGTATCAAGTTGACAAGGGGTCAGCTGTACTGGCAGGTGTAGTGTGTCAACTTGACACAAGCAGGGGTCATCAGAGAGGAAGGAGCCTCATTTGAGGAAATGCCTCCAGGAGATCCAGCTGTAAGGCATTTTCCCAATTCAATGGGGGAGGGCCCAGCCCATGGTGGGCAGGGTCATCCCTGGGCTGGTGGTCCTGGGCTCTTTAAGGAAGCAGTCTGAGCAAACCATGGGGAGCAAGCCAATAAGCAGCACTCCTCCATGGCCTCTGCATCAGCTCCTGTCTCCAGGTCCCTGCCCTGTTTGAGTTCCTGTCCTGACTTCCTTCAATATGAACAGCAATGCTCAAGTGTAAGCTAAATAAACCCTTTCCTCCCCCAAAAGCAGAGAAGTTATAGTTTTAAAAAAAAATGTTAATTAAAAAAAAAGAAAAAAGAAAAAAAATTATTTATTTATGTATATCTGTGATCTGTCTTCCTGTACAGCATGACAGAAGAGGTCATTAGATCCCACGTGGCTGCTGGGAATTGAACTCAGAACCTCTGGAAGAGCAACCAGTATTCTTAATCACTGAGCCATCTCTTCAGCCCTCTTTTTCTTTTTTTAAAAAAATATTTTATTTACTTTTTTTATTACACTCATGATATTCATTAATTACACTCATGATATTAATTACATTTGTGGTATTCATTGATTACATTCACAGTATTCATTCAATAACTATATTTGATATTCATTAATTATATTAATTTTACTGATTTATTACATTCATGATATCATGTCCTGATACTATTGTCCATCTGTGGGACTTTTCCATCACACAAGACAGGGATTCTGTACTTAGGAAATCATTGCTCTATATTCCTTTCTTCTCCATCTTGGGATAATGTCTAATCTTTCTGTCTCCATAAATTTGTATATTTTATATATTTCATGTAATACAATTCTATAGTATTTGTCCCCTTTTTTGACTGTAAACACACACACACACACACACACACACACACACACACACACACACACACACGAAGTCCAAATTGTGTTGACTGACTGGAATGTGGCTGACATACCCAGCGTCACTCCATTGAAGGGAACTGGTCTTCCCTCTCTCAACAGCTATCTCTTGCAAAGAGCTTCTTGGCTAGGGTGTCCACTTCCCCTCTCAGTGCTGGACTTGTCTGACTTGAGCTTGTGCAAGTCTTTTTTTTCCTCTTTCGAAACAGGGCTTCTCTGTGTAGCCCTGGTTGGCCTGGAACTTGGAGATCTGCCTGCCTCTGCCTCCTTGTGAGTCTTATGCATGCTGTCACAGTCTGTGAGCTCACACATGCATCTGCCCCGTTGTGTCTGGAAAAAGCTCTTCCCTTGAGGTTATACATCACTTCAGGTTCTGACAATCTTTCTGCCCCTCATCCACATAGATCTCTGAGCTTTGAGGAGACAGTATACAGATGTCCTATTTAGGGCTGAGTGTTCCAAAGTCTCTTATTCTCTGCAAGGTGACCAACGTTGGGGGGAGGGGTTGTTTTATTGTTGTTTCCTTGCCTGCTTTTTGGGAGACAACATCTCACTATGTAGCCCTGGTTGGTGCTATATAGACCAGGATGGCCTCAAACTCACAGAGATCTGCTTCTGCCTCCTAAGTGCTAGGTGTGTGCCATCATGCCTGGTTCTTTTTGTTTTTTTGTAAAAAACGGTTTCACTTTGTAGCCCAGTCTGGCCTGGAACTAACAGCAATCCTTTTGTCTCAGCCTCCCAAGTGCTGGGATATCAGGCACAAGGCACCAACCCCCATTACATTTGTTTACATTTTTTTTAAATGATAGATTCTTATACACTGCCCAGGTCGGCCCCCAACTCACAATATTCCTGTCTCAGCTTCCAAAGTCACTGGAGTACAAATGACAGGCACTGTACCCAGCTGGAAATGTGTGCTGTGAAAACTCCAAAAGTAAGACCTTTTACCTAAGCATTTGAGTGATGCTCAAACTGGCTTTGGAAGATTGCTCAAGAAAAACAAAAGATGAAAGTAGGCCAAGGTGCTAGGGAGATGGCTCAGTGGTTTAGAGCATTTGTTCTTGCTGAGCCACATGGTGGCTCACAGCGGCACACAACCATCTTTAACTCCAGTTCTAGGAAATCCAACCCTTCTATCTTCTTCAAACCTCTGTGGACACATACATACAAGCATACAAGCAAAACATTCATACATATAAAATAAATCTAAAGAAAAAAGAAAGTAAGCCAAGATTTTCAAATGTAGAAGGTGCAGGACATGATGGCACATGCCTTTAATCTCAGCACTCAGGACACAGAGATGGGTGGATCTCTGTGAGTTAGAGGCCAATTTGGTCTACAGAGTGAGTTATAGGACAGCCAGGGCTATGTAGAGAGACCCTGTCTCCAAATAAATAAATAATGCAAAAGAAGTACCTGTAAAAATACCACCCCCCACCCCACCCCCTGCTTCCTATGTTTTCAAGACAGGGTTTCTCTGTGTATCCCTGGCTGTCCTGGAACTCACTCTGTAGACCAGGCTGGCCTGGAACTCAGACGTCTGCCTGCCTCTGCCTCCTGAGTGCTGGGATTAAATGTGTGAGCCACCAGTGCCTAGAGAAATTGCAGAACTAGAGGTAAGGAAGTAAAGCTCATGGACACTAGATCCTGAGGGATCACAGAAAGCCCTAAATGTATTCCTATAGGCCATGGGGGTTCCTTAAGGGGTTTGGAAGAGGATGAAGCTAGGTAAGGCTTACGTTTGGAGGACAGTTCATGACATGTGTTTAAAACAGATTAGAAGCTGGGCGGCGGTGGTGCACGCCTTTAATCCCAGCACTCGGGAGGCAGAGGCAGGCGGATCTCTGTGAGTTCGAGGCCAGCCTGGTCTACCAAGTGAGTTCCAGGAAACATGCAAAGCTACACAGAGAAACCCAGTCCCAAAAAAAAAAAAAAAAAAAAAAAAAAAAAAAAAAAAAAAAAAAAAGACAGATTAGGGGAATAGGAGAACGGACTGCAGGGATCTGGCTGGGAAAGCACATTAAGTGTTCAAGGCATTGTTTCTGTTTGGGGCAGGGTTTGTACGCATGTGGTGCAGAACACAAGAGGCCAGAGTAGAATGTCAGGCTTCACTCTCCACTGCTCTCTACATTACTGCCTTTGACGCAAGGTCTCTCACTTAACTGGAAGCTCACTGGCTAGGCTAAGCTAGTTCTGGGGATCCTCCTGTCACCACCACCTCGGATTACAGGCATGAACAGCCATGCCCCACTTTCTATGCGGGTGCTCATGAACTCAGGTCCTCAAGCCTGCACAGCAAGCACTCCTACTCACGAGGCCATCTCAATTCCTCCAATGTGTTTTAAACATTCCTTTTGGGAATGTCCCTCCCTTTTTAAAAACATGCTCTTACTCTGCAATTTAAGCTGGCCTCAAACTCACTATGTTGTCCAGGCTGACCTTGGAACACCTTTGGTCCTGGAGTTATTGTATTAGCATAACCGATTAAGTATATGTCTAGATAAATGTATCGTATTTGCAGACACAGTAACAGAACCTTCCCGATTCTTTACTGTATGAGATATGCTGATACGGTGTATTTTATTGTATCCTACTTCATTTTGAAGATTTTTGGCTACAATCTGTCACACACTGATTTTGTGACATATTGATTAGTTTGTAACTATTCGGTCTTAGACACCTTGGATGTCTTGGGGAAACAGTTTCTCGCTTGGGGTGTGCTCTTTGAGACTAAGTCTCAACCTCGGCAGTGCATGAAAACTACCTAAGTACTACTGAAAATGCAGCTCTCCAGACATGTCGATGTATTTGTACTCAGCACCTACGCGTATTCGGAAATCTCTCGAACACTTCTGCCCAGAAAGCGTATAAAAGCGAGTGAATACTTACAGAGCTGAGAACCACTAAGCTCAGGAGTTATGTGACAGCCTGGGGAGGAGCCCAGGCGGGGGCAGAGAGCATTGCGTGTGGCACCTGCGGTGTCAGGCACGTCCCGGTGCCTAGGCCCTCGCTTAGCCGAAACCGGCGCCACAGGGCCCGGTGACAGTGGCCGGGTAACCGACCGTGCGCCACCGAGTTCTCAGGCGCGGGCCCGCGGCGCGGACGACGACCGCCCCACAGTGCCCCGCGGCGCGCACGCGCAGTCCGCCGCTCCCGGCGTGCAGCGCTGCGGCCCAGGCGGCCGCCTCAGGCAGCCCCGCGGGGCCGGCCGGGCCCGAGCAGCGGGAGCATGGCGCTGAAACGGATCCAGAAGGTAAGAGCGGCGGACGCGGGGTCCTCCCGCCCTTCCACTCCGCGGGCTGCCGCAGCGACTAGAAACCCGCGGCGGGGCGCGTTGACACCTGGCCCCGCGCGAGGCGGAACCGCCGCCGGCGCGGATTTAGGAGGTGGGTGCGTGCGCCGGGCGGGCGGCGCGCGGGGGCGGGGTCACGCGACCGGGTCACGTGCGCGCGCAGCTGCGGGCTGGCGTTTAGGGAGGCGTGGGAATGCCTAACGAGGTAACCAGCCGGTGAGGATGAGCTGGAGGAGCCGCTGCAGCCTTTCAGCCTGTAGGCGACAGGCTTGTGTTAGTCCGTTAACCTGGAATTTGGGAGATGCACCGCAGAAAAATAAAATAAAACCCACTTCTGTTCCCCCTCACCACCCGTTATCATTTGTAAACATTTTAACCTATCTGCTTTTCGTTCTTTTCCTGTTCCTGAAAAAAAAAATCGCTGTAATTATGTTTTGGTTTATTTTTCGAGACAGGGTCTCTATGTAGTCCTAACAAGCCTGGAACTCGCTATGTCGACCAGGCCAACCTTGAACTCACAGAGTTGCCTCTACCTCCAGAGAACTGGGAATAAAGGTGTGCTGTACTTGTGATCCACATTTGCACATAGCATTAAAAGTTCTAATTTTCTATACTGCAAAATAATATTTTATAACCTCTTTTTAAAAAGACGTATTTACTTTGCCAGGCCCCAGCACTCGGGAGGCAGAGGCAGGTGGATCTCTGTGTGTTCGAGACCATACTGGTCTACAGAGAGATCCAGGACAGTCAGGGCTTCACAGGAACCCTGTCTCGAAAAAACAAACAAAAAACCAACCAAACAAAAGTTGTATTTATTTTTAGTTTATGTGTATGGGTGTTTTGCTTGCAAAACACTGTATAAATAATAAGTAAATAAATCATTAAAAAAAGAAAAGCTGGACCTTTAATCCCAGCACTCGGGAGGCAGAGCCAGGCGGAAATCTCTGTGATTTCGAGGCCAGCCTGGTCTACAGAGCGAGATCCAAGACAGGCACCAAAACTACACAGAGAAACCCTGTCTCGAAAAACCAAAAAGGAAAGAAAAAAAGGAAGGAAGGAAGAAAGGAAGGACATCTGATCCGCAGGAACAGTTGCGAACCACCATTTGGGTGCTGGGAATCAAACCTGTATCCTCTGTAAGAGTAACAAGTGCTATCTCCTGCTCTCATCATTTCCCCCTCCTGAAGAATTAACCCCAACTATCAGATGACAGTCTAGATGGCTTCTTTGAACTGATTGGGGTCATCAGGTGTGGCAGTTGGGCTGCCTTTCCAGTGGCCCTATCTAGAGGACCCTGAAAGCACACTCATGTCCCACTGTACAGCAGTTGGATGTAGTGAGGAAAGGAAGTTCTTGACTGGTGCCTGGAAAGAAACATGAGGGAGAGGTGAAACTGGAGCCCTTTGGGCAGAGAAAATGATTCCGTTCCCCAAGATCAGGCATGGGCTAGAATAACATCTTAGGGTTATAGGCTCTAGACAGACATCCAAGAAGACAGAACAGAGGCCATTTCAAAATGTCCAGAGTCTATTAGAATCCCTTGATAGACTCATAAGAACGGGCGTTCTAATATTAGGCTCCTCCTTGGCTGTTTTTTCTCTCTGGTCTCTAAGGCTTGACTCCACAATGGTGATACCAGGATGTGCTTTTGAGCAGTTTGATAGCTGTTGGACTAGCTAGGCTCACAGTGTGACGTTCCTCTCAATGGTGGATTAGCTGGGGTTTTCTAGAGGAGCAGAACTGATAGAATGGGAAAATATCTATGGGACTTGGTAGAGTGGCTTACAGGCTGTGGTCTGGCTAGTCCAACAGTGACTGTCTCTGTGTGGAAAAGTGAAGAATTTGGTGGTTGTTTTAATCACCAGGCTGGATGTCTCAGCTGGTCTTCAGTCTCTTGGAATCCCACAGAAGTAGGTTTTACCACCAGCAAAGGATTGCAGGATAGATGAGCTTGCCAGCAAGAGTGAGATCAAGCAGGAAAACAGTAAAAGCCTCCTTCTCCCGTGTCCTTTTATGTGGGCTGCCACCAGATGGTGTGGCCAGCATGGGTCTTCCCACCTCACATCATCCAGTCAAGAAAATCTCTCACAGGTGTGTCTAGCTGCTTGCATTTTAATTGATTCCATATATAGTCAAGTTGACAACCAAGGTTAGCCATCATAGGTGGCTTCACAAGTTGTAACCAGGGGGGTTGAGGATTTAGCTCAGTGGTAGAGCACTTGCCTAGCAAGCACAAGGCCCTGGGTTCGGTCCTCAGCTCTGAAAAAAAAAAAAAAAAAAAAAAAGACAAAATAACAAGTTGTAACCAGGAACCCCAAAGGTGTCATCTGGATCTCAGTTTGATCTTTGGTTCCTATGTACAAACTATTGCTCACCTTGAACTCTCTATCTTTACTTTGTTCGTATGTCTTTGCATTTGTGTATGTCTATGTCACATGTGTAAGGATGCCCTTGAAGGCCAGAAGAGGGTGTTGGATCCCCTGGAGCCCTTTGAAGTGGGTGCTGGGGTCAGAACTCTGGTCTTCTGGAAGAGCAGCAAGTGCTCTTAAGTGCTGAACCATCTCCCTAGTCTGTCGCCATTAACTCTTGACCATTTTGTATCCACCTCTGTAAGTAGGCTCCTGCCTGGCCTTCCTCCCAACTGTCTCTGAAGGACTTGCACCAGCAGAATTAGTCATAGCTAGATGACCAGTATATAAATGCAGCTCCCTAGCCATACAGCAACCTGACTCCTTTCTTGTATTCCAGGAACTGACTGACTTACAGAGGGACCCTCCTGCCCAGTGCTCTGCAGGACCTGTAGGTGATGACTGTAAGTATTTTTCCAGAAGATTTCGGAAGGCTTGCAACCCAAACCTCCAGTGTTATCAGGGCCCAGACTTCATTCCCACTCTCCTCAGTTGAGGAGTTTTTAAGAAATCTAATTCTTTTCTTTCACATGCTTACAAATTGCTTTTTATTAGTTTGTTTTTGCTTTCTTTTGAGACAGCTGAGGCTGGCCTGGAATACATAATTGTAGCCCAGATTGGCCTCAAACTATTAATTTTCCTGTCTTATCTTCCAGATTGCTGGAATTATAAGTGTGTGCCACCTTGTCTAGTGTGGACTACTTTTTCTCTTCTTTCTTTTCTTTGTTTTTTGTTTGTTTGTTTTGTTGTTTTTGAAGCTCAAGGACATTATCCCTTATATTAGAATTTGAGAACAATAACAGCAGGACAGCTGAGCTGTAAATTTCATCAATTGCAAGGAGGAGAGAGATGGAAAAGAGGAGAAATAGTTGCCTCTTCAGTTAGAGTTTATGACAGATGTGTTCAGCAATGGAGCTCAGCCTCTGTATGAAGTTGGAAACTGGGTTCTTCAGAGACATGGTGAGAAAGTCCAGAGAAGAGGCAGTTTGAACATACTTAGGATTTTGGCCAGTATCCAAAAAGACAGAAAGGAAGGAAGGGCCGGGCGGCGGCTGTGGCGGTGGTGGTGGAGGAGGTGGAGCACACCTTTAATCCCAGCACTCAGGAGGCAGAGCCAAGTGGATCTCTGTGAGTTCAAGGCCAGCCTGGTCTACAGAGCTAGGACAGGGACCAAAACTACACAGAGAAACCCTGTCTTGAAAAACCAAAAAATAAAAATATATGTATATATAAAAAAGAAAGGAAGGAAGGGGAAAGTCTGAGAACTTAGTAAAGTGGGCAGGCTAAGCAGTGAAGATCTATCTGCAGGCTACTGCCGGAATTGCTTTTTCAGGGGCTCATGAGCTCACCTCTGTGTGACTGGTCAGGTTACATTCCAAATGGAGCCTGCAGGGTCAGAAGTCACTCTTTTTCTACTGAGTCATAAGGAAGTCAGGTTGTCCCAGATCAGACATGGGCTACTAGTACAGTGGTCCTCAGCTGGTTGAAGAGGACTGTCCCTGTGAGCCAGGCTGGCAGGAGACTGCCAAGGGCTGTGGTAGCTGCCACACGCCTCTGCCAAGCGGGGAGAGCATGAGTCACTGTTCTCCACCTCTGTGCCCCTCCACAAGGAGACTGGAGAAGCAGCTCTGGCCAGACCTCCACCACCTCACGGCAGGCTGGCTGGAGGCTGAGTCACCCCACTAGGGTTTCCAAGCCCTTGTTCTGCTCACATCTCACTTCAACTTGTGGGCTGTTGGGGCTCTGGACAGTCCTCCTCACTGTACAGTGACTGCGGTCACAGTGACTGCGGTCACAGGGAAGGAAGACTGTAAGGAGGGTGGCATCTCCCACACAGCAAAGAATTGAAGAGCGGGCGGGCGGGGTCTGATCCCGTGGGAACAGCCTTTGATGGCTATGGCTGGATTGGGTCGCTATAGAAACACACCTCAGCTCTGCCTGTAAGAAGTGCTAGATTAGGGTGAGGTGAGAAGATCCTCCTGAAATGTGGGGGGACCTTTCCATGGGGGGAGTCCCAGAATAAATGAGAAGAAAGCTAGCTGAGCATCAGCGTCGGTCTGCTGTCTTCCTGACTGTGGACAGTGGTCAGCTGCCTGGAGCACCTGCTGCCGTGACTTCTCTACCATAATGGACTGTACCCTAGAACTGTGGCCTATAGTAAGCCCCTCCCTCCTTAGGGTGCTTTTCTCAGGTGTTCTGTTGCAGCGATGTGGACAGTAGCTAATACAGCCCCAGTGCCTATCAGGTGAATGGATGAAGTGTGGACCCAGTTTGATTCCCAGCACTCACATGATGGCTCACAACCACCCCTAACTCCAAGTCCAGCCCTCTTCTGGACTCTACAGGCATCAGACACGAATGTGGTATTCATACATATATCCAGGCAAAACAATCACACAGAAAATAAAAGTAAATCTTACAAAAAAAGGTTAATACAGGCTGGAGAGATAGCTCAGAGGTTAAGAACACTGACTAATCTTCCAGAAGTCCTGAGTTCAATCCCCAGCAACCACATGGTGACTCATTAACCATCTATAACAAGATCTGGTGCCCTCTTCTGGCAGCCAGCGATACATGCAGACAGAACACTGTATATATAAAATAAATAAATAAATCTTTCAAAAAAAAGAATATTAATGTATATAATGCCACTGGATTATACAATTAAAAGTTGTATAAATGGCCAGGCATAGTGATGTATATCAGTAGTTCAAACACTCGGAAGGTTGAAGTAAGAGATTCAAAAGTTCAAGGCCAGCCTGGGTTATATAGTAGACTTTGTTTCAAAACATAAAACACAAAGCTGGGCAGTGGTGGCACATGCCTTTAATCCCAGCACTCAGGATGCAGAGGCAGGTAGATCTCTTGAGTTCAAGGCCACCCTGCTCTATAGAGCAAATTCCAAGACAGCCAGGGCTACACAGAGAAACCCTGTCTTGAAAAACCAAATAAATAAATAAGTAAATCCCATGCACACAAAGCTGTTTATACAAATTGTGTAAGTGTGTGCATGTGGGGGCCAGAGATGTTTCCCACTTTATTTTTTTATTATTTTATATATACTTTATTATTTTATTTGCATGTACGTCTAGTCACAACAGTACCTTCAAAAGCCAGAAGAGGACATTAGAAACCCTGGAACTGCAGTTATAAGCAGTTGTGAGCTACCATGTGGTGCTGGAATTGCACCTGGGTGCTCTGGAAGAGCAGCCACTGCTCTTAACACCAATCTGTTTCTCCAGCCCCTTCATCTTATTTTTTGAGACAGGGTCTTTCACTGAACCTGGAACTCACCTTTTTGGCTAGACTGGCTGGTTAATTATCTAGCCCCTAAGATGCACCTATCTACACACACACACACACACACACACACACACACACACACACACACATGTTTTCTCTCTCTCTCTCTCTCACTCTCACTCTCACTCTCTCTCACTGAGTCATCTCCCTGGCCCCATAATTTCTTTTTTTAGACCATATAAATAGCCTTAAATTTTGAGCCTCTTGTAAATGATTATTTTTATGTTATGTATATTTTACTATTACTTTATAAGAACTTTTTTTAGGACTGAGAGTTGATTCAGTCAGTACCTAAGGATCTGCGTTTGATACACAGTACCCACACTGAAGTACATACTTGTAATCCTAGTTCCATTGAGATAGCTGATGAGGAAAGGGGTGTGCCTTGCAAACCTGGCAACTTGAATTGATCCCGAGTGCATGTAAAGGTGGAAGGAGAGAGCTGACCCCACAGAGTACTGTCCTCTGACTTCCACATGCACACCACAGCACATGAGCAGCCCTACACAGACGTCATAGACACAATAAGAATAAATAAGAATTTAAGAACCAAATAATTAGCATGAGATGGAATTATAACAGTCAAAAGCAAAAGAAGTGATACTTTCAAGCCGTGAATGACTCAGCAGGTGAAGGCGTTTGCTGCTCATGTCTCATGGCCTGACTTCAATCCCCAGAACTCACAGATGAAAGGAAGGAGGCGACTCCACAGAGTCATCTTCTGACCTCTATATGTGCATGGTGACACCACACACACACAACAACAACCAGTTTAAAATGCTTTAAAGAAGGAATAGTTCATTAGCTCAGGCAACTGTAAGTGAGCATTTGATTGAAATATTGAGGAAGATCTGCAGCCAAGGAGAAAGTTCCAGAAGCTTCTCTTTAGTCCTTGTGTTCAAAACATGAGTCTTGTCCCTGTCTTGCTGCCATGGACCGACAGGTGACGGGAAAACCAGGACAGGTCCAAGCCTTAGACTTTGCCCACCTTCAGTACCTGTCATGGATTTGTATGAGATGAATCCTCTTGAGAGGAAGACCTCTAAAAACTCAGAAGCTCACCCCATGAGTGAGAAGACAGCTTCCATAGAGGCTCTGGAGTCCACTGCCCTGAGGTACTCTGTAGCCTTGGATATGGCTATTTGGGGCATTCAGGGCAGCCTTGAGGAGCGCGCACACACACACAGGAGCCGCTCTGGGCACAGGCAGAGCAGTGAAGACAGCCCAAGGCCCCGGAGAGAACAGGAGGGTTGGTAACAAAGTCTGGCTGCTGAAGAGCAGGAACTTGAGAAGAACAGGAAGGCTCCATCTTGACTTGTCATTGTGTCCTCAGAACACTGCCTGGGCCACTGGGGGAGATGAGGTGTGGGACCAGGAGGCCCCACAGCCTGAGAGAGACTCTCCAAAAGGGCTTCAAAATGAATCAAGGGAAAAAGTAGGGAACAGAAAAGCTTGTCAACAGTAACATGTAAATTGGCAGAAGACTAGCTAAGGTGTAATTCTCTGCAAAGAGAGAGTGGTTATACCTGTGTAGTTAATCAGTCATGGGGCTAGAGAAAGGGCTCAGCAGTCAAGAGCACTTGCTGCTCTTCCAGAGAGCCTGATTCCAGTCCCCAGCACCCATGTTGCATCCGCAACTGTCTTCAACTCCAGTTCCTGGGGATCCAATGCTGTTATAGCCTTCTCACTACAAGGCACATACATGATACACATATATACATGCAGGCAAAATACCCACACACATCAAATAAAAATAAATCTTGAAAAAAAAACACCAAAAAAAGATCTGAGATCTTTGAGCTGGTCTCTGAGCCTGCTGAGCATCAGTCATGTCACAGTGGAGTCTTACACTGCTGCCCTGGTAAGCACTCCCGATGGGCAGTGACTGTGTCCAGGAAATTTCATTTGGATCTGTGCCACTTTAGTAACTATAACCCTGGGTCCAGTAGCTCCAGGGATCCCTGGGAGTCCTGGTGAGTTATGGAGCTTGAGGGTGCTTTCCAGCCAGGTGGCAATGGCGCACGCCTTTAATCCCAGCACTGGGGAGGCAGAGGCAGGCGGATCTCTGTGAGTTTGAGGCCAGTCTGGTCTACAGAGTGAGTTCCAGGACAGCCAGGACTACACAGAGAAACCCTGTCTCAGAAGAGAGAGAGAGAGAGAGAGAGAGAGAGAGAGAGAGAGAGAGAGAGGGAGGAAGAGAGCGTTTCAAAGCCCCGAACTTGTAGTCAGTGTCAGAAATGAGGTGGTTCTGTGTGAACCTTGTGCCCTGAGCGTAGCGACAACTTCTTAGTAGAACATTCACCCTTCACTGAGGAGTCTGTGACATGCCCTTCTCTTTTGTCTTGCAGTGTTCTACTGGCAGGCCACCATCATGGGCCCGGTAGGTGGTGCTGCTGCATGCACAGCTCTAGTTTGTTTCTAGTGCTTCATGATTCCGGCAGGCACTGATTTCTTCCTCTGCCTTGACCTTCCAGAATGACAGTCCTTACCAAGGAGGTGTTTTTTTCCTGACCATCCACTTCCCTACAGATTATCCTTTCAAGCCCCCAAAGGTGAGCTGCCCCCAACTCTCATAATGTTTTGATAAAAGGACAGCGTATAATGACCTTCTGTGTCACAGATAAAGAGCTGTATGTGTACCTCTCCCAATGCGCTTCCATTCCAGATCAATGGTTACAACCTGCTGGGACATTAAACTTCAGATATTCATGATTAGTCCTTGTCTTATGGTCTCTCTTGCTGTAATAAAATGTCATGACCAATCACCTTAGAGAAAAAGGGGTTTATTTCATCTTACGACTCTTAGGTTATACTCCATCAGCAAGGAATGTCAGGGAAGAAACTCAAGCAGGAACCTGGAGACAGGACATGTGCAGAGACTATTGAGGAGTATTGCTTACTGGCCTGGCTTCTCATGGCTTGCTCAGCCTGCTTTCTTATACAACCCAGGGCCCAGAATGCCACCACCCACAGTGAGCTGTGGCTTCCTACACCAATCATTGATCAAGAAAATGCCCTACAGCCAGGTGGTGGTGGTGGTACATGCCTTTAATCCCAGCACTCTGTTGCAAAGGCAGGCAGATATCTGAGTTCAAGGCCAGCCTGGTCTATAGAGTGAGTTCCAGGACAGCCAGAGCTACATAGTAACACTCTTTCTTGATAAACAAACAAATTCTTTTTCATCCTAGTCACCCAGACTAAAGTAGCTAAGCAAAGAGTGGAGTGAATTTTATCTGGCTGTTTCTCATGGGGACTGCTTCCTCCTCAAAACCATAATTAAGTTGGTTTCAGTGCAGATATTTGGGTTTTGGGGTTCTACCACCCTGCTTGTTACTCTTCACAGCACAGTGCTTAGGAAAGTTGGCATCAGTCCCCATGTTCAAAATGAGAATCCAGCAAGAAATGGGCTGACCCAGGCGGGTATCCCATGCATGCAGGGAAACATGGTGGGCACACTGGGCAAATGCAGCAGCAGGCAGGACATACCATGCAGGCATGGCAGCGGCAGTGGTAGTGGACATTCATTCACAACCCAGACACTGCATCCGCACAGAAATGGTTTATTATAATAGACAAAAAGAAAGATAGGAAAGAAAGAGGAAGAGAGAGAGGGTGTAAGTTTTACAGCTCTGGGAGAGAAGTATCCTGACCACTTGGGGAGTCAGGTGATAGCTGGAGCTGCAATGAGACAGCAGCCCTGGAGGGTGAGGTATCCCGGATACCTCGAGCCGCTTAGGACAGCTCTGTCCTGGAGGTGAAGTTATTCTGACTGCTTGGGAGAGTCAGGCCTGGAGCTGCTAGGACAGGAAGGGTATCCTGACAGTTCAGGAGAGTCAGGCCATACCTGGTGTGGTGGGGGATGGTCTCACCGAGGATATAGCAATCCTGCTCCTCTCTTGGAGAGCCTCTACAGCTGAGCTTTGCTCAGCCCCCACTTAAGGGGGCTTCCTAGCAGAGCTCTGCTTCTCCAGCCTAAGATGTTGCTTCTTTTGCTTCACTCTGCGAAAGGGGAAACCCCTGCAGAAATGAGAAAAGTTACTTTTTCAGCTCTCCCTTGCTCTATCCACTGAGGGACATCTCAGCAAAGTTTTTCTGTTCAGCTCCTCCTTGCTCTGTCCACTCTGGGACGTCTCAGCAAGGTTCTTCTCTGTGCCAGTGAATGAAGATCTTCACACCCAAAACTCTTTTGAGAAAAAGACTTATTTGGGAAGGAGGAGTCCAGGAGAGTAGCTGCCTCTACCAGGGTGGAGAGAACAGCCCACAACTGACCAGGCAAGGCAGTTTATATAGGATGTCTTGGAGGCAGAGTCAACCAGTAAGTGGTTAGTTTTTTTTCTGCCCAGGGATTGGTCAGTTTTATTGGCTAGGAGCAGAGATGGCCCTGATTTCAGAGCCAAACTGTATTTCTTTCACTGGCCTTTCTTGGCTGTTTGACACTACTTCTAAGGCCAGGGCACATTTCTTTCACTGACTGATTCTAGGGACCAAGAGGGTTACTTTGGTACTAGTTTCAGAGTCAGGGCATGTTTCGTTGGTTCTGGGTTTGGGGATAAAGTGTTCATTTCTCTGGCTCAGGTCCCAAAACCAGGCTGTTTTTCTTTCCCTGGTTCTGGGCCCCAGGGCCAGGATTCTACTTTGCTGCTCTGTGATTGGTTGGTTTCACAAGTCAGTTGGCCAGGGGCAGAGATGGCTCTGATTTGAGCCAAACTGGGTTTCTTTCACTGGCCTTACTTAGCTTTTTGACACTAATTCTAAGGCTGGGTCATATTTCTTTCACTGGCTTTGATTCTAGGGACCAAGAGTGTTCCTTTGGTACTAGTTCCAGAGTCAGGGCATGTTTTCTTGGTTCTGGGTTTGGGGATAAGGTGTTCATTTCTCTGGCTCAGGTCCCAAACCCAGGCTGTGTTTCTTTCCCTGGTTCTGGGCTCCAGAGCCAGGGTGGGTTTCTTTAGCCCCTTTCCCTACAGAGGGGGTCAAAGGTGCACACCTCATGGGAAGAAAGGCAGAATAGAGAGAGGAAGGGGAGGGGGTTTTCCTTAAAATGAGACTTTTACATCACACTCAGGGTGGCACCAAGGAGTGGGTCAGAATACTAACAATGGTTTTCAAGGAGCGGATCGGAATATTAATATTCCTCCATTTTGATTATTATAAAAAGATGAGTTATGGATAGCAGGTGGGGGAACAAGGGTGCTGAATTCCCAAGACTGCTTCAGGCTGACAAGGGATGAAGTGGGGAGGGGGAAACCAGGAGTCAGGCACAGCGGGAGGCATGAGTGAAGAAGCATTGTTGGCTGTCATTGTGGAGATCTCAGGCATCTGTTCCTTGAGGTTGTTAGGAGAAAAAATAGACTATTATCATTGGCCTTATGAGCTGGGCTAGCCATGGGAAGAGTGATAACTGCCAGAAACAATGGAACAGAGAAGTGCCCTGGTTGTACAGAAGAGGCAAGGGTGAGTGAGTGAGACATGAGAGCGAATGGATACGCCCTTTACTGGGACATCTTGGAAAACCAGGTTCCAGTTGCTGGGCAGGTGCCCACCTGAGCCTGGAGAAGGGGTACCGGCAGTGAAT
Source organism: Peromyscus leucopus (assembly GCF_004664715.2). Taxonomy (NCBI): domain Eukaryota; kingdom Metazoa; phylum Chordata; class Mammalia; order Rodentia; family Cricetidae; genus Peromyscus; species Peromyscus leucopus. The sequence continues at coordinate 113,691,941 of NC_051069.1, read as the reverse complement.
TGAGAGATGATGTGTTCTTTAGGAGAGCAGGAGCCATTTCTCTGGAGATAGGGGTGCATCTATCCCAGTTGGCATCCTCTGAGCTGGTGTTAGCAGCTGCAGGGGCTGGCGTATCTGGGGAGCCCCTTGGCCCAGGTGGGAGGAGGGAAACTGCAAAATATGCTCAAAAATAGGTGAGGTCAAAAAAGGGCTCTGGAGACTGTTTTCATCAGACCAGATTTCTTGATACAGTAGCAGAACTTTTCTCAGGAGCCTGTAGTATCTGTAAGACAGCGGAAATAGATTTTTATCATAGCAAAAGGGTTAAAAATTCACTTAAGGATGCTTAAGAGCTCTTTGTAGTCAATGTTTTATCAGTTTATCAAAGCTGCATTTATCAATATTAAAACTTTGAACCTCTGGAGTTATATCTGAAACCAGTCTATCCTGTACCATGAAGTCTGTGAATGAGGCATACCTGTCTTATAACAGGAAACTTATTAATGAGCTACCAAGGTGCTTGTAATCTTGGGATTGGGGCAGTTAAACTGATACCCTAGTCATCAAACATCATCATATCTGAGAAGGATAAATTTAAGAAGAAGTGAGACAGCTTTCCAGCTACCTAGGCAGCAATCCCAAGTCTGTCCATGGTCATTGAGGGGAACAGAAGCCCCAAAGGCTGATAAGCCCAGAAGATCTGTTAGATTTTTTATTCTGTGAAGTAGAAATGTGGGGAGGTCATTCTGCTTGTCTTGGCAGAGAGGACAACCGATCCCTGTTGCTCCTCATAGTCACAGTCTGGACAGGATCTCAGCTTTTCTCTGCAATCCCAGCCCTGCCATGAGCTTCCAGGTGGAAGTTCTTATGCGGCCATCTGTCTTCTTGAGGAGATACAGGATGCTGCCAGGAGCTGACATGTCTGTCATCAAAAGCTTTTGTATTAAATGCCATATTCTCAGATCTCTACAGGTGTTTGAGGACTGGGGAACAAAATCTATTAAAATTATAAATTAAATTAACTTTGAAACCATATATAAATTAAATCTGAATATACAGGTTTCCCAGTTGGTCACAGCCCAATGAAGTCAGCAAGGACAGGGAGGCTCACATTCTTAAGCCTGAATAGATCCAGAGTAAGGAGAGACATTCTCTAAGCCATTGACAGTGATATCTGAATCCACCACCATTTTTAATGCCCTATAGCTATAGTTCTGATCCCTGAGTACAGCCAGACTACAATCCTGAATGACTTTTATAGAAATAATTATTTCTTAAACTGTCTCCTTAGAAGGCAAAGAAAAGTGACAGGGAAAAGATCCCAAGGCTGAATGGGAACAGTCAGGGTATGGCCCAACTCTGAGAAAAAGGACCCTCTGAGAAAAGGGAAAAGACCCTCTTGGTGGACTCTATGCCAGGGGTTCCATCCCTAAGCTAGCCCTCCAGCCTGTCCTGGGAACAGGGAGCACAGAATGACATATTCTCCATAGCTGCTTCAAGCAGAAATGGGGCACAAGTGGTCAGGACTCTGGCTAGTTAAAGATAAGAAGGGAACCCAGGCATGTGGTCATCTGGCCTAGCTGTTGAGACAGGAAATAATTATGTTTGGCTGGACTGGTCCACATCAGCCTTCAGCAGGTCCATGTTGTCTCACAGGTTGAAGTCAGTAGCTTGATGCCTGGATATGTCAGTCATCCAGATGGAAGCCCACTGAAACAGACACAGACTAGAGACAAGAGTGAAGATTTATGAATTTGTTTGGAACCTCTTGGCCCATGGTCTTAGTAATTGGGAAAGGGAGACCAGGAGAGAGAGAAATACTATCCTTAGGAATAGATGGGTGAGGAAAACTGAAAACTCATTTATCTGGAGCTCATTTGACCTCTGTGAAGTGGATCTTATAAAAGGTAATAAAAGTTTTAGATAAATTAGTATTATCAATCAATACTGAACTCCATATCATAGAAGAGCAGACAATGGGTGTCTGCAAAACAGTAGTAGTAGACTGATACTCTTGAGTCCTTGCAGAATTACAGATTTGTGTTAAAAGGTATATATAACTGGTATTTATATCCTGAATCACTTCCTAAAAACTGCTCCCAAGGAAAGGTTCAAGATTTCTCAAATGTCTTCTTATAATATAAAAAATGAAGTACATGGCATTTTAAAAAGATTTAAAATCTCTTAGGCATTACTATTGTTACATTATCCTGGCATAGGAGTGTGCTGCCTCTGCCCATAAGTGAGTCAGGCAATGAATTGGGCTGGCAAGTTGGCTATATCACCAGCATGTGGGGGGATAGGTCTCCGGGCCCCGCCCACTTAAGCCTGAGAGCAAGTCAGAATCCTAACCCCTTGGAAACTGGTCAGAATACTAGCAGTGCTCCTCTTGGGGTTGCCTGCCTAGGCCCCGCAGGAGCTGGGGTGGGTGCACAGCTCACAGCTCAGCAGAAGCTGCTCTTCACTTGGATTAGTTTCCAGAGTTCCTTGTGGCTTATCTGACTTGCTATCTTATTTTCACAGGTTGCTTTCACTACCAAAATCTATCACCCCAATATCAACAGCAATGGCAGCATCTGCCTGGACATCCTGAGGTCACAGTGGTCCCCAGCATTGACTGTGTCCAAAGGTAGAGACTGACATGTTCTCAGCATGTCTGTCTCATGTACTTTTACCCCTTTGCTGGCTAGTGTACATGGAAGCTCGGGAAGAACAGACAACTTCCCCAGGTCTCAGAGTCCTGCCCCGTCCTGTGCCACCTCATTCTCCACACTGTAAGGAGACAGCTTGTAAAGCACAGCACCTATGTCCTAGTAGTTCTCAGCAGTCAGTTGAGATGCCGTGTGATGCTCAAAACTGCCAAATGGGTACAAGAAGACAACTTGCAATTTTCACCTAAAAGTCAAAAGGCAAATATTCAACTTTTCTCTTCCTTCCTTCATTGATCCAAGGAGGACCAACACAGACTGTGAGTCATCTCTGAAAGGACAGACACAGGACCTGATCTCAAGAATCTGTTAAGGCATTTTCCCTTCCCAAAACAAGTGATAATGAGCTTGCAATGAGTGAGATTAAGAATTCAGTTTAGCTGGGTGTGGTGGCACACACCTCTGATCCCAGCACTTGGGAGGCAGAGACAGGCAGATCTCTGTGAGTTCGAGGCCAGCCTAGTCTACAGGACAGCTAGGACTATACAGTGAAATCCTGTCTCAAAAAAACAAAACAATCTAATCTATCCATGCTACAGAAGTATAGGTGCTCCTGAACTAAGATTGGGTATGGGTAGGTGGAACAACAAAAGCCGCGCCCCCCATATAAGTGGGACATAAGGCAAAGCAAATGGCAGAGCTTTGGGCATTGGGAGAGGCACCAAATTGCCTGGGACAACTGGCAGGGTGGCCTTTGGAAGGCTAGAAAGGCCTGTAGGTGGATATGGTGATCCAGGACAGAGCCACTGCCTCTGTACTGTGCAGGGTCGCAGTGCACTCTGTCAGACTAACACATCTAGGAAACAGGCCAACATTCTGTCAAAATGTCTCTTCTCTGGGTTGTATCTCAGGTAGGCAGCCTTATCCCACTGGCCAGGCAAGTCAGGAGCAGCCCTCAGAGTCTGCCAGCCCCCAGGGCCAGTGGCGTCTTAGGCAAGGAGTCAGAAAAGAGGGCGGAGAGGAGAGTAGCGGCAAGGGGCACTTGAGAAAGGACAGGCAGCCCTGAGTGGATGGAGAGAGGTCCACAGCCCTCAAGTGGCAGGCTTTCAGAACATTGGAATTGAGTCTCTTCATTAAAGGGGACCCACCTGCCCATAGGTAGCTTTACCCGTAGGAAACTGTTGTCAGGACTTCGGACTCACTGAAGCAAGTTTGTTTTGAGTCATGGTAGATTTAAGGCAAAGCGCAAATACAGCTCTCACAGTTTCACCTGCTCCTTGGCAAGCCCTGGTAAATGACTTCTTTTGTTCAAGGCCTTTGGCACTGTCTCCACACAGGAGAGCACAGAAGCAGGAAGATGCATTGACTTTGCAGTCCTGGTTCAGATCTCACTCTAACTTCAGTATTCTGATTCCTGTCTTCTTACCAGTAAACAAAGACTTCTGGGGCACTACAGATATGTGGTATGGGCACAGACAAGGGGATTTGGAAGAGTGGGAGAGCTAAGACTTCAGGGGCTTCCAGGAAGTAGGGAGGTAAAGACCAGGACCACACAGAGGAGGGAGGTGTCCTAGAAGAGTGTGCTGGAACTACACTGTGATGTGCATCATGCTGGTGTTTGAACAGCAGAGAGAACAGTGCAGTGGAGGAGCTTCACTGGACCCGCAGGGGACCCACAGGCTCGTGGCTTCCACTGACTGACCCTCTCTTTTCTTCCTAGTTCTCTTATCCATCTGCTCTCTGCTCTGCGACCCCAACCCTGATGACCCTCTGGTGCCAGAAATAGCCCACACCTACAAGGCCGACAGAGAGAAGTATGCGTCCTATTTGGGTTGGCTTTGTGGGCGGCTGCCCAGGTTCCCACGGATATCTTCCTGCCCAAGCCAAGCCCATGTATGCAGTGGTGTGCCCTGGCGTAGCCTCCTGGCTCTTCCTAACACACCCTTTGACTCAGAGGAGGGAGAAGGGATGAAAGCACCTTGCCCTCCTGGATAGCTCACAGCTACCACTGCCGAATCCTAAAAAGGTGTCGAGCCCTGACCTGAGGACAGCTAAGTCAGGGGTCAGCCAGCAGAGGACTGAAGACTGACGAGGAGATTCTGAATTAAAGCAGAAGGTTTATGACAGAAAATAAGGGGGTTGTCTGCTTGGAAATGCCCAGAGTGAGGCTGAAGCAGTCAAGGTGGGCAGCACTGCCAAGGTTGGTTTCCTGGTGAAGATTAGAAATCCAGTGTGTGGCTGTGTGATCAGCAGACCCAGCCCTCACTGCCAGCTGTTTCTGCACTGATTGCCAGACCCAGAATCGAGAGACTCCCTCCGCTGGCCAGGCACAGCCTTATCCTGAAGCTTGGTTGCTAAAGCATGTGCAGGAGTCACTAGCATGGGTCAGTCTCTGAGCTGGGTCAAGTGTGGCAGACCTGCGGATGGCACCGGCCAGTGTGTGCTCTAGAGCCGCATCTGCTTTGTCTTTTTTAAAATTTTATGTGGGTATTTTGCCTGTATACATGTCTCTGCGCCACGTGCGTATGTGGTGCCCACAGAGGCAAGAAGATAGCATTGGCTCCCCTGGAACTGGAGTTACAGAGGGTTGTGAGCTGTCATGGAGGTGCTGGGAATTGAACCTGGATCCTCTAGAAAGAGTAGCCAGTGCTCTGTGGTGGTGGTGGTTGTTGTTGTTTGTTTATTTGTCTGGTTTGGTTTTGGTTTTTTGACACAGAGTTTTCAATTCCCAGCACCCACATGGCAGCTCACAACTGTCTCTAACTCCAGTTCCAGAGGATCTGGCACCTTCACACAAGACATACAGGCAAAACACCATTGCACATGAAATAAATTAATTTTTAAAAAATAGCAAAAAAGCTGGGCAGTAGTGGCACACGTCTTTAATCTCAGCACTCAGGAGGCAGAGGCAGGTAGATCTCTGAGTTTGAGGCCAGCCTGGTCTACAAAGTGAGTCCAGTACAGCCAGGGCTACACAGAGAAACTATGTCTCAAAAAAGCAAACCAAATAAACAAGAAGATTAATAAGTCTTAGCTCATTGGTTAGTTTTGTCTGAAGAGATTAGGATAGAAAGGGTTTTTTTCAAGCTTTTTTTCTTGAAGCCTTTATAAATCTATTTTCCTTAATGAAGTTTCCCAGTACCAGACAAAGTGAGTTTGAACTGACTGGACTTTAAGGTTTTTCTTGTTTGTTTTGTTGGTGTTAAGTTTGAGACAGGGTCTCACTGAGTAACCCTGTCTGGCCTTGAACTCGGAGATCCACCTACTTCTCTCTCTTGAGTGCTGGGGTTGTAGCACACCACCATGCCCAGCTGAAGCTCTATTTATTTTAATATTTAGTGGGAGCTATTTTAGAGAGAACACATTATTTTTTCAGTATCCTCTAGTTACACATTTCTGATTGACTGTTGTATGTATGGCATCAGTTCTCATTACAGTATGAAGCTAAATGCACACACCTACAGAGTGTGTGCCCCACTAGGTACCACAGAGCAGATGGTGTTTTATGTTCATGGTAAACAGTCAAGGGATGTGATAAGCCATTCACAGAGAGGTGATCCAGCTACAGGGGTCATAGGGATTCGCAGACTATGCCAGCATTCTGGAGTTTGTGTGCCAGACAGCTGGAATATTCCAAGCTGAACTCTTTGCACATCATGCATTCATACTGAAGGGCATCGGAGAGAAAAGATGAGGTTTGCGTTAGTGCATGTTCCACCACAGGTAGTTACGGAGGAGCAACAGGAACCGCCAAGCTAACGGGTTACCCCCATGACTGACATGCTTCTGTTCCAAAGAAAGCCTGTCTCTCTCACCCATCAGTCCCCATGCCTGCCCAGCACAGCCTTATGTTCTCTGCTCCACATTGAAAGGATAACGCTCCAAGTGAGGGTGTCGCTCCATCTGCTTTTCTTCCAGATACAACAGACTAGCAAGAGAGTGGACACAGAAATATGCTATGTAAGTGCCTCGAAGGCTCCACGGGAGACAGTGTCCAAGAGAAGCTTGCCAGGCAGAGTGGCCTTCCTGTGAAGCTCTGAGCTATTGGCTAAGGCACTCCCAGAACATCCTCCGATCACACACGTGTCGGCCATTTATTCTCTGGCTGCAGCATGCTGGTGGTGCCACTTTCAGCCACTGTGGCCTTGACAGTATCACACCTTTGATGCCAAATCAGCGACCATCGTTATGATCTGCAGTCTTCCTGTTACACTAGAATTGGTCTGTGCCCCAGCTTTTCTGCTTGTCTCTGGGGAATCAAGCCATGCATGCCTCCCCCATTTGTCCTCAAATGGTGCACTAGTCACTCTGGCACTATACGGGGGCCCAGTCTGCTCCCTAACCACATGCCCTTTGCCTTTAGAACACAGTGCAGTCGTGAGGGCCCAGGGCAGAGAGGGCTTTCCTCATACTGTCTGCCACAGAACCATGTCCTCAGGAGTCCGAGTGCATCCTGGAGGCTCCTGGGAACTGGACCAGCGCCGTGCAAGTGCTTCTGCTCTCTTCCACCGCCGTCCTCTGCAGGGCTGTGTGCTGCGTTTCTCTCCTCACACCAGACAGCAGCTGGGAAACATCAGGTTCTCTAGAGCATGTAACACCCCAAGAAAGAAGATGACGTTATCGACGTGGAGAGATTGGGGTTGTGCTTTTGTATGTGGTGAGGCGTTCCCCACTCTTCTCCCGCTGGGAACTTAACATGAAGTTCAAGTATAAGCCATTCACAGATGGGAACATAAGGAAGAAGAGGGACTTTAAATGCAAATAAAAAATGAAATTCCCTCAGACCTATGAATGACAATTGACATTTTTTTCTTCTTTCAGAATAAACTTAACAGGTTCTCCAGAGATCTGATTAGGCTTTAAGTGCTTGGCTTCCTCTGTGGGCTTTCTGACGGAGCAAGGTTTGCTCTTAAGTCCGGGGCTTTAAGTGCAGCATCAGTGTGTGTGGAATGTGAGTTTTTGAAGAGAGTTTTGTTACATAGCCCAAGCTGGACTTGAATTCTGGTTCCTCCTGTCTCAGTCTTCTGAAAGTTGGGCTTATTAGCATCTGCCACCACAGCTGCCTAAGAAAGAAACTTCCAGAAAGGTCTTCAAAGTGGGAGGAGAGCTAAGGAGTTTCTTTAGCAGGTGCTTTGTGTTTGGGGGTGGTTTTGTTTTGTTTTGGGTAGATGAGCTCTCACAACATAGTCCAGACTGCCTTAAAACTAGAGATCTATTTGCTCTGGTCTCCTAAGCACTGAGAGATAACAGGTATCCATGACAGCTAGCCTTAACTTTATCTTCTGAGTTGGTTATAAAGCTGGTCTATTCTCAGGGAGTAATGGTTGGTGGACCAGAACAGGGAGAGAAGAGAAAAACTGGGCCACCCACAGACCAGGTGAGGCCTATGAGGGCAAGGAGGAACAAGTGCTGATCTAACACTTGAGGACCAGCCAAGGGAGATCGGTTTGCTCTGAAAATAAGTAGGCAGGCATGACTGTACACTTGTAATCCCAGCATGGTGGGGAAGTGGAGTAAAGAGGCTCAAGGCCAGCCTCATCCACATAAGACTCTAAAATGGAAAAGTCAACCAGTGCCAGCGAGAACAGGATTCTGAGCTCATTCCCACCACTCGAGGGAAGTCCTGCATTTGCTGTCATTTAGGATCTCGCACTACAGTCTTTGGGGCTCTTAGACTTTGTTCCTTGCTTCTCACCCTGTTGAGAGTTGCTCTTTAAATTTCTGTTTTTTAAATGTTAGGGGAAAGAATGTTCCTACTGAAGTGTTCTGCAAGGCTGTTACCACATTCTCGCACAAGCTGCAACACTGTGTGCTGTATGAAGTTATGCACTTCAGCTCAGCAGAACACAGCACTTTGTAGATGATAATCCAGCCAGGAAAGGGACATAGTTTCACATCAGAGGCAGGCAGACAGCAAAGTCCAACATGGTGTTAGGGCTATGAGCATCTATATTTTAGTCGTTCAAGCTTAGTATATAACTCCAAGCAAACATTTCTAGATCTAGAGTATCCCCAAGCCAGTCCTCTCTGCTGGAGAATGAGTAGTAGCAAAAGTAAAATTGGCCCTTTGATGTTACCAGTACAAATTACTAATTGATTGCAAACCTAAAGTGAGCTTCATACCTGCCACACCACTTGGACAGTCTTGTGCTCAGGCAAATCCCTTGGATTCTCTGCCACTGAGACGGGAGCCCACCTATTTGTCATGCTCCCAGGGCTCTGGTCAACCTGGGGAATAGGCTTTTGGAAAAGCCTTATCTTGAAGATAAACCATAGTGTGTTTGGTCATGTGCCACCCACGTCCAGACCTAGGTCAGTAACTGAGCAGCAGATCCTGTAAAGCCAAATGTGGAACAATGTGACCCACCTACCTCCCAGGACCATAAGCAATCAGAGAGATGCATGGGTTTCAGTCAGGGATTCTCAATCTGTGGGTAGAGACCCTTTGGGGGTCACACATCAGATAATTACATTACCATTCATAAGAGTAGGAAAAATTATACAGTTATGAAGTAGCAACAAAATAATTTCATGGTTGGGGCTACCACAACACGAGGAACTGTATTAAAGGGCTGCAGCATTAGGAAGGGTGAGAACCACTGGCTTAAGTGATCTGTGAAGAGTAAATGCCTGTTGGAGCTGAGGATCTGGCTCAGTGGGAAAGAGCACTTTTTCACAAGTTTGAAGACCTGAGCTCAAACACCCAGTACCTGCTTAAAAAGCTGGGTTTGGCTCTGTACATCTATAACTTCAGTACTATGGGGAGGCAGAGACAGGAGGATCACTATGACTTGCTGGTCACCAGCCTAGCTCAAGATTCAGTAAGAGACCTGCCTCTAAGGAATAAGGTGGAGAATGAAAGAGCAGGACACTTGACATTGTCCTCTGGCCTCCACAAAGCACACAAGTATGCATACACCCCCACCCATGTACATGTACCACACACAATATATGTTACCTCTCTTGGAAGATTTGGGTTTGCTACATGGAGTTTAAGTTTCTTTTTAATACTTTTTTGAGACAAGGTCTCACTTGTAGCCAGAAACTCAGTGTATACCAGGGTGGCCTCAAACTCATAGAGACCTACCTGCCTCTGCCTCCCCAACACTCATCTTATTTTTATATATTTGTGTGATTGTGTAAGTGCACCATGTCCATGCATTGTATCAGCAGAGACAAGAAGAGGGCCTTGGGCACACTAGAACTGGAGTTACAGAGGGTTGTGTGCTGTATCAGTGCTGGGAATTGAACCTGGGTTTCCTGGAAGAGCAGCCAGTGCTCTTAACCACCAGCACCAGCACCAGCACCAGCACCACCACAAACAGCACCAGCGCCCCATTCTTGCAACATTTTAAATGTAGTAACTTTTACTTTCATTTTTCTTGCTGTGATAAAAATACCCTGACAAAAAGCAATTTATAGAAGAAAGGGCTTATTTTAGTTTACAGTTACAGATTATGATCCATTATAGGGACGTTCGGGCAACTATTTTTGAAGAAAAGTTGAGTTCACAAAAAAACGAACCTTCTCTTCATTACCCCACTATCGAGCTAATTTTTTTTTTCTTTTAGATGATCTAGATGATGCCCAAGCCGACCTAGAATTCACGTTTCTGCCTCTGCCTCCTGAGTGCTAGGATCACGGGCGCGTACCACCACGCCGGATACCGCAGATTAAATTTCTTTTTTCTTTTTCAGTTCCCCCCACCCCACCCCCGCGTCCCCAGACAGGGTTTCTCGGTGCAGCCCTGGCTGTCCTGGAACTTGCTCTGTACACTACACCAAGCTAGTATGAATTTAGATCCACCTGCCTCTGCTTCCCGAGTGCTGGGATTAAAGGTGTGCGCCACAGGTTCAGGAGTACACGTCTGGAGAGACTTGGGAATCTAAGCTTGCTCTCAAAATACACTAACCAAAACAAGAATGAGAAAAGAATAAGCCCGGTGCTCTGACTCGAGGTCGCGCCCTGGGGACAGCAGACGAGAACACAAGGCCCGGCCCGCCTCTCCTGGATTCGAATTCACCAACAGCCACTCCACCTTAACTCTACCGGCAAACTAGCTCGCAAGTTCTCTACTTCCGCTTCCGGCCTCCTGGGCGCGGCTTCCGCACGTCCGAGGCAAGGCTTCCGGCCGCCCGGGGCGGAGCTTCCGGTCGTCTGCGGAGGCCGGTGGAAAGCTGAGGCTGCAGCATCGCTGGGAGCGTGGGGCGTGCCATGGCGGTGAACCTGAGCCGGAACGGGCCGGCGCTGCAGGAGGCCTACGTGCGCGTAGTCACCGAGAAGTCCCCGACCGACTGGTAGGCAGCGAGGCGGGTCCGGGGAGGCGCTGGAGCTGGGAGGTCGGGGCGCGGCGTGGCCGTGGGCTTGCCAGATCACCTGCCCCGCTCCCTGCACTCTAGGGAGGTGCTACCCCGCCCTCGCCACCGCTGTCCCCCAACGGGACCCAGCGAAGACCCCCAGACCTTTCCTCTGCCGCCTAGTGGTCGGTTCTTCCCTGGGAGTCTCTTAGAGGTTTCTGCCTGGTTGGGATTGCTGTCCGCCAGGCTCTTGCCTTTTCTGGGGCTTCCCTGGACAAAGGGGTCCCGCGCAGCTCCCCAGCTCCTTAGAGGGCGGAAGCGGTGCGACGGTGGGCTTGAGGTCATGAGCTCACAGTGAAGGTTCGGTCAGAGATGTCAGTGGTCTGAGTCCCTGGTCTCTTCGATCACATTTCTGAATTATAGGAAGGGGACTGAAAACGGGATACTGTCACCTGTTTGAGAAAGGCTCCACCACCCCCAGGACATCCTCTGCTAGGCTGTCAGTGTTTCGGTTTCATCCTGCAGTTTACTCGGGCTTTCCAGTACTGGGAGCTTGGATCTGCAGTTTCAGGAGTGACCCTGCTGATACCCGACTCCACCCCCGCCTTCAGCTTTATGCATACCTGTGTATAGTAATTCTCTTTCACTTTCCCCACTTACTTAAATTGTTTCCATTAGTCAGTTTATGGGGCTTGTATTTCTGAGAAATAGGTTGAGTATGGCAGGTTAAGGTAAACAAATTTTGGGGAAGACAAACTGCACCTTGGAGTTCTGGTAGAATGGCCACTACGCTGTGGTCAGCACTGAGGGGCATCATACTGAGTCTGCCCCGTTGAGTCTTCCATGGAGACTTCCCCTATTGCGTGGTCCTGTGATCTCTTCTTTTCTACTGCTTTGTATCTCTTCAATCTCCCTGCCCTTCAGTCTTCTCAGAAACCATCTCTGGGAGTGATACGCCCAGCCTAGCCAGCCAGTGATCCTCCCCCATGCTTCGTTGAGCTAGCTAGCTTGGTTGCTTTTGAGACAAAGCCTCACTGTAGCTCTGGCTGGCCCGGAACTCACTGTGTAGACCAGGTTGGCCTTGAGCTCACCTGCCTCTGTTTCCCAAGTCCTCATTACATCCCATGCTGGAATCACCTGCTCCACTTTGGTCAGGCATTGCCCTGCCTCATCCACTCGCTGTCCCTTCTGAGGGTGCAGAGCCTTCTCTTTCCTCACACAGGATTCATCTGCCCGGCAGCCATGTCACTGCCGGGGTTCCTACAGCCCTGCAGACTGCCACTCCAGTTGAACGAGCCTCTGGCCTCCACCCTCACTGCCATAGCCATTTCAGTAGTTACTCAGCAAGATTGTGTGGCAGGTCCCCACTCGCTGAGAAAGTATCTGAACCATCTCACTTCCCTGCCCATAACTAGCTTCCTGTTGCACTTTGAGTAAAGCCCAGACTCTTGCCCTGCCTGACCTGGTTCCTGTTGCCCCTCCTGCTTGCTACACTGGCCACACCTGTTGACCACCCTTGTACCAAAGTCTTTCTCTTCCTCAACATTGCAAGCTAGTTCCTCATCACAGCCTTTTATCTTACTGCTTCCCTGAATGGAGCATACTTCCACATCACTTGATGGCTTCTTGTCCTTCATATCTCTGCACTGAGGTTGTCTTCTCAAGGAGGCCTCCAGGATTCCTAATATGTGGACCATGGTACCTTCAGAGTCTGGAAGAGGCTGTGGAGTCCCCCAAAACTAAAGATACAGTCACCTTTTCATCTCCCCCAGTTTCACTTCCTTGTGATATAAATAAGATGCATGCTGGAAACCTTCACAGAGTGAGTGTGTGTGAGTGTGTGTGTGTCAGTGTCTGTGTGTTCTTTATCTCTTCCCTAAAGTGGTGGGGTAGGCCTGTTTCTGTTCCCAGTGATTAGTTGTTACATTTTTGATGAATGGATTAAGCCATGTAGAAAAAGAAATAGACTGTCAAAAAGAGATGATCTTCAGTTTGGTAGTCACAAAAGGCTCCACACAGAGCTGGTACCATTGCACTATAGGTCAGAGCTACAGCTTTAGTTCCCCATTGGTAATCTAGTTTCAGCTTCCTCCCCAATGAGCTTGGTGTGACCTGTGCTCATATGGTTCCTAATTCACCCTGTGCATACTTCACTCCCTGACAGCCCGTTAGCATTAGGTGTATGAATGTCTCTCCTGTCTGTCGGAGGGTGAATTCCATGGGGAGGACCTTTCAGGGAGTGTTCACAGCTGCAGCTCTGTCATCCGTACACACATCTGGAGAGGGACTGGATGATAAGATGCTTTCTAAGTGTTCAAAGCCCAGTGCACTGTGCATCTTCACATTGATTTGAAAGAAGGGTGGAGCTCTGTCGGAGATAAGAAAAAACCTCTGAACTGGAAAGTGTGTGTGTGTGTGTGTGTGTGTGTGTGTGTGTGCATTCACAGGTACAAATGGATATGAATGTGTGTGTGGAGGCCAGAGATCAATGTCAGTCTTCCTCAATCACTATCTGCCTTATTATTTTTTTTAAGATTTATTTTTATTTTGTGCGTATGAGTGTTTGTCTACATGTATGTGTACCATGTGTATGCCTGGTGCCTGTGGAAGCCAGAAGAGGATGTGGGTCCCCTAAAACTGAATTTACAGATAGTTATGAGTCACATATGAGTGATGGGAACCAAACCTGGGTCCTCAGCAAGAGCAGAAAGGGCTCTTTCTGGCCACTAAGTTCTACTTTCTTTGGCCCTACTGTTTTTTGAGAGAGAGGGTCTCATTCACCTCCTTCTCACTAATTTTGCTAGACTGGGTGGCCAGGAAGCTCCAGGTTCTGTCTGTCTGTCTCCCCAGCACAGGGGTTATGAGCACTGTACCTGGCTTTTTCATGGGGACTGGGGGGGGGGGGGCCCTCAGGTCCTCAGACTTTGCATAACAAGCATTTGTCAGCTGAGCTACTTCCTCAGTCTTGATAGGTTTCTGTTTCATTTGAGCCAGTATGTTACCATGTAGTCCAGGCTGGCCTTGAACTTAGGATCTACCTGCCTCTGCTTCCATCCCTGCCTCCTGGTGCTGGGGTTACCAAGCATGTGCCACTGTGCCTAGCTTGAACTGAAAAACATTCCAGAAGGTAGTTTCGAATGGAACATAGGAGAAAGTGTGTGAGGTTGGAGGCCTCCGCCCCAGACACCAAGCAGGTCTTTGTTTGCCTGCTAGATCCCTTCTGTCCTCTGCCGCCTCTTCTAGTTCCCCTGCCCTGACAGCCAGGCTCATCACCAAGAGGAAGGGACTTGTTCCTTCCAGAGAGCTCTACCAATTCGGGCTGAATATCAAATGTGCCTCCCAGGTCATTGTCCTTGTGGACTGGGTCTGTGCTCTGGGCAGTCCTCTGTTCTAGGAAGCAGCATCTCCTTCCTGGTGACCTGTCTGCAGCCCTACCTGCTGGGTCTTTCTCACTGACTGTCGGGATATGCCCTTGCTGTGGCATTGACGACCTCTTCTGTCCGCCTGCCTCTCGAGCTGAGAGACAGCAGAGAGATCTGCTGTCACCTGGTCAGTCCCTGTACCTCATGTCTGTCGGCCCTGCTGGGGTTGTAAGTGTTCATGCTAATGTCAGGGCCCGTGTTGTGCCCCTCAGGTACAGCTTGCCCGTGTGAGAGCACCTCTTCAGGGTTGTTCTCCTCTATTCTGGTCAGTTGACTTCCATAGCCCAGACTAAACACTCACCATCGTTCCTCACTGCGGCTAGAGAGCCAGTTTATGAGCTCAAGTCATCTACAGAGTCTTAAGAATAGTTCCACACACCCAGCTTGGTGTCCACGTCGACGTAAGGCTCTGCTGGTTGGAAAACATGCCTATGGGCAACTGTTCATTAGGGGCTTGCTAGATCATTGAGAGAGAGAGAGAGAGAGAGAGAGAGAGAGAGAGAGAGAGAGAGAGAGAGAGAGAGAGAGAGAGAGATTGATTTATAAATAAATGCAGAGTGCTCTCTCTGCATGTACACCTTTATGGTAGAAGAGGGCATCAGATCCCACTGTAAATGATTGATTGTGAGCCACCATGTGGGTGCTGGGAATTGAACTCAGGTCCTCTGGAAAAGCAGCCAGTGCTCTTAACTACTGAGCCATCCCTCTAGTCCCTGTTTGTTTGATTTTCAAGACAGAGTTTCTCTGTGTAACAGCCCTGGCTGCTCTGGAACTCCCACTGTAGACCAGGCTGGCTTTGAACTCACAGAGATCCGCCTGCCTCTGCCTCCTGTTTGCTGGGATCAAAGGTGTGCACCACCACTGCCCAGCTTGGATCAGTGGTCTTAACTGGGATTCAGTATTATGTCATCTGTTTTCTGTTGCTGTATATGCCTAGTAAAGTGCATGTTTGCCAGGAGAGTCTCCAGACAGGAAGACCTCTGCCCCGCCCACAGGCTATAGAAGCAGGGCCGATGCACTCAGGAGTACCCAAAGCATCTTTCTTCTTCCTGCTTCTCCTTTAGCTGTTTGGATTCAGGTACATGTAGACATATTTTGCCTTTTGAAGTTTATGCGCCCACAAGCCAGCTGAGTATTTTGTTCTTGAGTGTGTAGAAAGAGCACACAGCTCTGCAGCTCGCATCTTCCTCTAAATAGATGTATGTATGTCCTTCCCCAGTCCCCATGGCTTTCTCTCAAGGGGAGTCCCGCGGCCAGATGGCCTCAGAGCAGCCTGCTGAGCTCCCATGTGGCAAGACAGAGCAGGGCACAGCGGAGCCCATGCCTGCCGTGGTAGGTGCGGTGAGGCCCACCGAGCCCTGGGTGCTGGCCACTGAGCCCGCCTGTGTTTCCTTTCAGGGCTCTCTTTACCTATGAAGGCAACAGCAATGACATCCGTGTGGCAGGCACAGGGGGTGAGTATGAACCCAAACAGGCTCTCGGCACCAGGAGAGAAGAGAGACACAAGAGAGAGAGGCCGTGACTCGCCCTGGGCTGTCTCAGCTGACATTTAAGCCATCGCAGGAGCAGGAAGGGGACTCAGGCACACAGGCATCACCTTTCTCCAGCTCAGCTACAATGACCCCTCCCCCAGTGGAGTTTTCCTGCAGACCTTTTACTGAGCTAGCTCCATTCGGGACTACTCCTGATCTGAGTGTGGGCCAGAGTCAGGTCAGCCATGACACGCATTCCTCTCTGGCTGTCCTTGGCCAGGCCAGGCCAGTGCTGCTGTCTTAAGAAGCAGCCCACCCTCCAGCTTATGGGCAGCACTTGTCCAGGGCACTGCAGATTGTGGATGCCAGTCTTCAAGCTGGTGCAGGTGAAGGCCCACATAATGTGTTCTCTGATTCTGTCCTGCCCTGGTCTTGGGCAACTACATGCAAGGGCCTGGCCCTCATTGGGGGGGGGGGGGCAGTATTGCTGCAAGTGGTCATGGGGACCTTGATTTGGTGTCTGTAGAGTACTGGCTTTTGGCCACCCCTGGGAGAAACAGGCAACTCAGTTGAGCCAGAGATGCCTGAAGTATAAGGCAGCCCTGGAGTTGAAACCCTTGACTCTCCCATGCTCGGGGCTAGCGTGACTGTCTTTGGGGGCCTGCCTGACCACTCTCCACTCCCAGCTCCAAGGGAGTGCCTGGAACACGCCCTCTGCTCCAGCAAACGAGAGTGTGGTTTTAGTCACTGTTGTTGATAGAGAAGTCCTTTCTGCTGTGAGCGGTTCTTGCTGATGCATCCTCTTTCTAGAATCGCCACCGATTGGTGGTCATCTCACGTGACCTTGTAGGTGCCTGAGAACTGCAGATATCAGCAGTGGGAGCTTCCTGCCTGCACAAAGCAGGACTGTTGCTCATCAGAATGCTGACTGCCCTGGGTTCTGTGGGCCCCTGTAGCTGAAATGGCTGACCCAGCGTCTGCCGTGACCCGGGAAGTTTAAAGACTGAGGCGCAGTGTCAGGGAGAACGGCTTAGGGCAGCTCATCCTGACCCCAACCAGGACTGCGAGGGTTTTAACTGTGTCTTTGGGATGTTCCCAAAAGTCTGCCTCTGGTGGCCCTGGAGCCTGAGTGGACATGGAGTTGTTGACAAGGGAACACTAGTAGGCCTGTTGTCCCAGGTCTCTTCCCTTCAGTGTAGTAGGTGCACATCTGGAACCCCAGCACTCAGGAGACAGAGGCAGGTGGGTGGATCTCTGAGTTCACAGTTCCAAGACAGCCGGGCCCATACAGAGAGACTTGTCTCAAAAACAAAAACGAAAGAAAAGTGAATATAGTAAAAAAGGCTTTTTTAATTTCTAAATTCCTTCTCAGTTTGGAGAAGTGGTTTTAAAAAACAAAAACAAACTATTGCGGGTCAAGTGGGGGCGGGCACCTAACATGCTCATCAGAAAGGCACTTTCTTGGGTCCCTCCCGCTCTACTGAGTCAGCTGAGTGAGGTTGGGACTCAAGAATCTGATGATTTATGTTTGTTTATTTTATTGCTTATTATTTTGTGGTTCTGGAGATCGAAGCCAGGCACTCTGCCACTAAGCTGCATAGTCATCAGGAGTTTGACTTTAAGCTTGGGTCTCAGAATGATTCTGCGGCAGGTGGGGCGAGCACTGGGGTGGGGGGTGGGGGGCTGCAGGCTGCCTCTGAGCCTTGCTGTGACTCTGCAGAGGGAGGCCTGGAGGAGCTGGTGGAGGAACTCAACAGCGGGAAGGTGATGTACGCCTTCTGCAGGGTGAAGGACCCCAACTCTGGCCTGCCCAAGTTTGTCCTCATCAACTGGGTATGTGGAATCCTCTCCGACACACGGGGAACAGAGTGTGTGACTGCACCACTCCGGAGGTCACAGAACTGTTAGTTAAAAATGGGGGAGTGAGCAGAGTAGACCGTCCATTTATTGTGAACCAAGGAATAAATGGCTTTGCTTGGGATTCACCCCCCAAGCTCAGAATGATTCCTGCAGGATGGAGTAGAAATTATTACAAGAAAATCTAAAAAAAAAAAAGAAAAGAAAGAAAGAAAATCTCCGCCCTGTGATGGCTCTGGAGGAGAGGGCCTTTGGTGGGGTTCAGGAGCCTTGGGAATAGAGATAGGAGCTCCAACAGAGTAGATAGATGCCCCTAGCTGGGGACCAGGAGTGTTTGAGAAATCCCCCAACTTGGGAAGCCAGCAGCCATGCTTCTCAAAGAACACCCTGAGCTCCTTGGAAAAGAGGACTGATCTCATCTATGTGACTCATTATGGAGAATGGCTTTGGCTTTGGCTGGGAGGGGGAGGAGGGAGTATCTTTTAGGAGCGATAGGGAAACTGTTGGGTTCCTAGGAATTGTGGGCCAGGAAGTGGCTTTGGAGGAGGCCTGGGTCATGCTGTCTGTGCTTGTGTTGCAGACAGGCGAGGGTGTGAATGATGTGCGGAAGGGAGCATGCGCCAACCATGTCAGCACCATGGCCAACTTCCTGAAGGTGAGGCTGAGCCAAGCCCCTGCAGGGGCCTTGCAGGGTCCAGTACTCTAGATTCCTGAGTACAGGTGAACTGGAAGGGAGCTGGAGTCAGGAGCAGGGCCATGACTAATGTTCTGGCTGGCCTGCAGGACGTGGGCAAAGCCACCTCTGCCTGGCTTCAGTGGGGCAAGATAAGGACCACTCCAGCACGGACCCAGTGGGCAGGGCTGAGCCCCAGGTTCTGCTTTGTCGACTGCTCTGTCTGAATGGTTTAGCAGTATCCGGCATAATGACCCGCCCTTTAATCCCAGCCCTCAGAAGGCTGAGGCAGGCAGATTCTTTGAGTTTGAGGCCTGCTAGGGCTACCTAGTGAGACCTTGTCTCATAAAACTAAAAAAGAAAACAGGGAAAAGTTGAGCAGCAGTAGCAGGACTTGAAGGAACAAGCCGCTGATGCCCCTGCCCCATGTATCCCTCTGGGGCATCCCTTTGCTGGCCATTTACACAAGCATTGGTGTCAGGATCCTGCAGCTGTAACCCTTTGCAATTTCAGGGGCACTTCTGCCACAGTTAATTTATAATTCAGTTGTCAGCTGACTTTTTACATTTCCTTGGTTTCCGGCAAGGAGACTTGAGACTGATTTCTGTTTCTGCCAACATGGCTTTAGACATACCTTCATTCTTCCACCATGAAAAAAGAAGACTTTTTCATTAAGTTTTACATTATTTTTTGCAGTGTGGAGAGCAAACCCAGATTCTCACATGCTGCCAAGTAACCTGTGGGTTACTCGGTGAGCTTCCAAGCACGTTAGTTGTATAGTCTAATACAACTAGTGAGTTTTCATTGACTAGATGGAAGGTGCCTGAGCATCTGTTGAACTGCAGCAGGAACTGTGTAGTATCCACGGGGAGAGCTGAGCCTTGGTGTCTCCTGACACTAGTCTTGGGTGCAGTGGTGGCCTTTGCTAGATGGACAGATAGGAGTTCGGCCTGTCCTCTCCAAAGCTCGCAAAGCTTCTGTTTGAAGTGCTGCTTCTGCTCTAGGGCGCCCATGTGACCATCAATGCTCGGGCTGAGGAGGATGTGGAGCCTGAGTGCATCATGGAGAAGGTTGCCAAGGCCTCTGGGGCCAACTACAGCTTCCATAGGGAACCCAGCTGCTTCCAGGATACAGGCCCTCAGGCCCCAGTGGTGAGTGCTGCCCTGACATGGACCTTTCTCCATGCCCGAGAGCAGGGGACCAGGGATGTAGCTTCTAGAGTCTGGGTAACTACGTCCTTCTGCCTGGCATCTTTAGATGGTAGTCCTAAGCCCTGATGGGCACCAGCGCCACTAGCTTGGCTGTTCTAGAGCCAGCCTGTGGCAGAGGCGCTTCAGCAACCGTGAATCTACAGCTGTGATAGTCTAATAACCCCAGAGGTACGGCGTCAGCATGACTTAGACGGTCCTGGCAGTAGCCATTGTGGAGAGCTTCTGGTGGCTTCAGTGCAGAGCCTGAAACCACACAGGCCTGTGACTCCGACATCACGTAGAGCTCATGGCTGCAAACCACTTCTTAGTCATACAATTGGGACCCATGGTGATTCTTCTGGATGCCGTTAGCAGTCAGCTGTCTGAGGAGCAGTCTGTTTTAGAACTGCCAGGAGTCTGGGATAAAAACCCTTTCCTGTCCCCGTCGGTGAGGACCAGTTGCCTCTTCAAACACACACGTACGTGGATGCACACCCTGTGTCCTCAGGATGCCATGTCCTTCCTGGATGGTCTCCGAGGGCTTTTGTCGTTCTTTTGTTTTAAAGATGTCTTTTATGTATAATGTGTATGGGGTTTTGCCTGCATGTATGTCTGTGCACTACATGTATGTGCACTGTGCCTGCAGAGGCCAGAAAGGGCACCAGATCCTCAGGTGTCTTGAATTACAGACAGCTCCTCCATGGCAGTGCTGGGAACCCGGTCCTCTGGAAGAGCAGTAAGTGCTCTTAGCAGCTGGGCCCTCGTTCCAGCCCTTGTTCTGGTTTTGAGACAGAGCCTTGCTCTGTAGGCCAGGCTGGCCTTGAACTCAAGATCCTTCTGCCTCGGCCTCCCGGGTGCTGGGACTGCAGGTGTGTACTGCCACACCCAGCCCCTAGACTTTTTTCTGAACATCTTGGTTTGTCTCCTGTGGGTGGTAGGCCAGGCTCCCCTGGGCCTGCTAGGTGCAGCCCTAGTAGGTTTCACCTGCTTTCTAGAGCTGGCAAATTCCCTTTCCCTGCCCCACCGCATGCCTGGCGTCCACATGGGGCCAGACCTCTCGTGTACTGTGTCCTCTCTAGGGCTCTGTGTACCAGAAGACCAACGCCATATCTGAGATCAAGAGGGTTGGCAAAGATAGCTTCTGGGCCAAAGCCGAGGTGAGTGCTGTCGTGGTGGGGACAGGCGCACTGGCGGCCGCTCTCCTGGGCAGTAACCTTTACGGCTGGTTAAACTGAAGGCATGTGTGAGTTAAGTCCCGGTGCATGATGGGCGGTAGTGTCCCAGTCCCTGGCGGGGTTTGAGGCCGAGGGGGCTGCCCATGGCTGAGGGCCCAGCTCCCTCTGCAGAAGGAAGAGGAGAACCGCCGTCTCGAGGAGAAGCGGCGGGCTGAAGAGGAGCGGCAGCGGCTGGAGGAGGAGCGGCGGGAGCGGGAGCTGCAGGAGGCTGCCCGCCGCGAGCAGCGCTACCAGGAACAGCAGAGGTCATCTGGACCCCCCAGGTTAGCCCATCATGCACCGGGGCAAGGGGTTAGCGCTGTCCCCAACGCTCGCGTGTTCTGAGAGGCAGGAGCGCTGAGAGACCAGCACGAGGGGCTGCTGACAAGCCTCAGCCTCCTAATCTCGGCCCTTCCAGCAGGACATGTGAGCGGGAGCAGGAAGTGGCCTCGAGGAGCAGGCAGGAGTGGGTGAGTCTGGGGAGTCCCTTCACGCCTGGGAACTTGCTGCTTCGGCTCTGATTGGCCACTTGGGAAATCCTTGTTCTCAGACCTCTACAGTCAACCTGAGGAGCATCTGCGCTCATCAGAGAACCAGTGGGGGGCGGGGGAGCCAGGACAGAAGCTTTTGGCATTGGCTTGAAGCCTCCCATCTTGGGAGAGGCCCTGTCAGCTCCTCGGCTTCCTATTCCCCATTCTAACCCACCCTACACACACCTCACACAGCGTTGAGGGCCTGCTTTCTGAGGTGGGGGCGGTCAGGTGAGAAGCCGTGGGGTTCTCATTCACCGCTGGGGTCAAAGCATGCTTCTGTGTTTCTCCCAGGAGTCTGCTGGGCAGCAGGCCCCACACCCACGAGAGATTTTCAAGCAGAAGGAAAGGGCTATGTCCACCACCTCTCTCTCCAGCTCTCAGCCAGGTGAGACCTCTGGGCCTGGCCACAAAACAGGGTGGACTGAGGGGAAGCCCATGCAGGGGCCTCCAAGGCATGTTTCAAAGGGTGACCCTTTTGTCCTGCATCAGTGACCCCTAAAGGACATCAGGGCTCTATTGCCCACAGCTTTACCACACAGCCCCGAACCCTGGGGTCTTTACCTGCGCTATCCACGGCCCTGCTTCAGGGCTGTAGACTGCAGGTGTCAGATCCGAAGTAATGCTCGTGGTACTTTCTGGGTTGTTCAGGCAAGCTGAAGAGCCCCTTCCTGCAGAAGCAGCTCACTCAGCCGGAAGCCTCCTATGGCAGAGAGCCAACGCCCACTGTCTCAAGGCCCGGAGCAGGCAAGCCCTTTGTGACCTTGTCCAGCCTGGAGGGGATGCTGATTGAGGAGGGGTCTGTTGTAGGAAGGTGGTCACGTCCTGCTCTGTCCTTTGCCCAGGTGTCTGTGAGGAGCCAGCACTTAGCCCTCTGTCTTCGGCCCAGACAGAAGAGGAGGCCACATATGAAGAACCTCCGGAGCAGGACACCCTCTACGAGGGCTCTCCACTGGTGGGTTCCTGGTGGAGCGTGGGACAGGCCCGAGTTTCCTGTGGCACGTTTGGGGGCACTAGGGGTGCTTGTTTTTTCTGTTTGTTTCTGAGTTGTTGGGCCTGCGTACATGCGTGTGTGGGGTGCCTGTGGAGGCCGGAAGGTACACCTAGAGTTACAGTGTGAGCTGCTGCCCTCTGCAAGAGTGGCCAGTGCTCTTAACTACTGAACCATCTCTCCAGCCCTTTACAGACAGGGTCTCACTGTGTAGCCTTCAACTGGGATCCTCTCGACACAGCCTTCCTGAGTAAGGGCATTGCCCCATGCACAGCGTAGATTAGTTTTGTGGCATGGATGGTAGAATCCAAGGCCTCGAGCATGGTAGACAAGCAACCTGCCAGCTAGTAGACTCATTGGCCTTGGGGCCACACTGTGCTTTAGGGTGCGTGGGCCAGTGCTCCTGGGTAGTTGATGTTAGATGCCCAGAGCTCCTTGCAGTCCGTGGCTGGAGGGATTTGTGGGCTCCCTTTGAGATGAGAGCCCTGCGTGCTGCAAGTGTACCAGGCAGCATCGCCCCTGGCCCCAAAGAGCCCCCCCTTCTACATCCCCCCCCCCTCCCAGCTTCATCTGAGCTCGGGTGAAGGCTGAGTCTGGGGTAATGCCATCTTTCTCACTTCTGACAGGCGCAGCAGCAAGAGGCTGGCTCTGTACACATTGACAACTACATGCAGGGCCAGGGCATCAGTGGGCAAGGGCTATGCGCCCGGGCCTTGTACGACTACCAGGCAGGTGAGATTCCCCCAGCTGACCATCACAGGTCACGAATCAAGAATGTGTATAGGGGCTTTATAGGGTTGGCCCGAGGGTGTCTGAAAGAAGAGATGAGATGGAAGGCCCCCTGGAGTGGGAATGCCCATAGCATTGGTACGTCTGTCCTAAACAGCATGTGCCTCCAGTTATCTGCCCTCCATCCACTGGCAGGAATCCCTATGGCTGTCCTTATTGTAGACCTTCCAGGTCTGATCAGACAAGTGAGGCCTGGATGTTGACTCCCAGCCCTCAGGGGGTGGGAGGGCGGGGGGTTGTGGATCTACCTTTTACAGGAGTGCTCTGTAGGAAGCTGTGCAGTTCCCGTCACCTTGGTGCCGTCAGTCTGGATGGCAGTGGGCTGTTTTTGAGGAGGGAGCAGGGCTCTGAGCTTTAGAGCAGGAAAGGCTGGGCTCCCTGGTGAGGGGTGTGGCAAGGCACTGAGATGCCATCCCTCTGCTTCCTTTCCTGCAGCTGATGACACAGAGATCTCCTTTGACCCTGAGAACCTAATCACAGGCATCGAGGTCATTGATGAAGGCTGGTGGCGTGGCTATGGGCCTGATGGCCACTTTGGCATGTTTCCTGCCAACTACGTGGAGCTCATAGAGTGAGGCTGAGGCCTGTCTTCCTTCTCTACTGGAAGTGGCTTCCTTGTTGTGAAGAGGCCTAAGAGTCACTGTGTGGCACTCTTCTAGGAATGGAACTTCAGTGCGGACAAGGCTCCCTCTGCCTTGAGTGCTCTGTTACCCCAGATGGAGCAGAATCCCACTGCTCCCCCAAATGCTTACCACAGCCTCCAGGACCTCCTACCGACTCACACTTGACCCCAGTGGGGATGGCGTATTGAGCCAAGCTTAACCTGTGGGCAGCTCCTGGGTGACCTCTGTCCAAGGAGGGCAGCACTGAGAAGGGAGGGTCAGAGCAGGGACATCGGGCCACATCTGCATTTCCTTTCTCTCTCTGTGTGGCTTCTGAGGGTGGTAGCTGTGGTAGCTACAGCTGATTAGAAAGGCCCTTGGGAATCATGAACTTAAGAAAATTGCTTTTAGCGGAATCTTGACCAAAATCAGAGTAGACCATGACGGTTTTAACAGCAGGGAAGCTGTCTTACTAAGGGCTTCCCTCCCTCCCTCCACTTCTGTCCCCATGTCTGTGCTGCGGGAAGAAGGGATGGGATGACCAAGCTCCCATCTCGGGGAACGTGAAAAATCAAAGACATGACATGTACCATGTGGCTCACTCAGTGTCTGCTGGCTCCGCCCATCTGTGTCCGATAACTTAAGAATGCAGTGAGGTCCACAGCTCGTCTGCCCCACTTCTGATCTAAATGGGAAGAAACCCCAACCTGGGGTGTCTCGGCATTGTACCTGAGTGTCCAGATGTGTGTTTACACATTAGGTACCCTCAGACAGACTCTGGCTGGTTAGCCTCCTATAATGGCATGGTGGTATGTGCCTTTAACCCCAGCACTCAGGAGGCAGAGGCAGGTGCATCTCTGTGAGTTCAAAGCCAGCCTAGTCTTTATAGTTCCTGGACAGCCCGAGCTGCATAGTCTCAGTCTCAAAAAGAGGGGCGGGGTATATAAATGATAAGATGTAACTGATGTCGGAGCCTTCCTGCATTTCAGTTCTAGAAGAGGCCACTGCTGCACAGTTGGTCCAGCACTCATCTGCCTGGAGATGCTGGGTGGATATACTTGACTCCCAGACTTACCCACTAGCAGCCTGGCGTGGAGGTGCACAGGGGGATCCACCAGGCTGTGGTCAAACCTACTTCCTCCCCATCTCCTGCCTGTCCTTGGGCTTTGTGGTGACCACAGTAGGCCATGAAGGCCCTATGAGCTTAGTCTGGAGGCCTAGTCTAATAGGCTTGTCCTGGCTGGGAGGTACATTTAACATGCCATTTAAGAGGTCACAGGGGTAGCAGAAAGCCACCCTGAAGGAAGCTGGTGAAGAGTCACACTTCCTGCTTCTCATGGAGAAGACCAGGTCACATTGCTTTTCTCCCTAATACAACCAAGTGACTCTAGAGCTGCAGGGTCACTACAGGGGATTGGTCACACTACAGAGGGTATGCAGAGTCCTGATTTAGCCCCAAATAGCCAGAGATGGATCCTGGACTTGTGCCTCCATTGACGTTGGCTAGGGATAGCTGCAGCCCTGGACCTGGGAGTCCTCGTGACTAAGAGTCGAGCTGTGCAGACCAGGCCTGGCTGTGCTAAGCTTGGCACTGCAGAAGTAACTTTATTGCCCACGTCCACCCTCACTTTGCCTTGCCCTGGGCGGCAACAGCTTCCATGGCCTTGCGAACTGTCTCTTCGTCTCCCAGGAACCTCATGGGCTTGGTAGGCTTCATCGCCTGGTCCAGCTCATACACGATGGGGATTCCCGTGGGCAGGTTCAGTTCCATGATAGCCTGATCTGACATCCCTGGAGCAAAGGAACAGTGTTCTTAGCCACTTCCACCCAATTCATAGAGTATGACCTTGGGTACTGGGGTGCTGCCAGTTAACCCATCCCTGAGAGCAAGGCCACAGAAGTGTGCCTAAAGGTCAAGGCAGATCTGCATACAGAAATAGCGTGGCAGCAAGACAACATCCCCCTGAATAGCTGTGACCTGAGTGCTACTACGCATGCTCTCAGCCCAGGGTGAATTGGCCAGACTAAAGAGGGTTGGGAAGAGTGTCATTTTAGAGGTTCTAAATTTTGAGCAGGGGAGGAACAGGAAACCTGACCCTGCCTGCTCCTGCAGCCCCTGCCTGGAATAGCAATTCAACCTTTGCTGTTGCTATCAACCCGACCCAGCCAAGCAGGAGGACCTGGGAGTGTTTCCTGGGGCATCCGGAGCTCTCCCCATGTGCCTCTCCCCAGGAGCTGGAGAAATGGGCCACACCCAGCTCCTTTCCTAGGATCCCAGCAAGCCTAAAGGTCATCCAGAGTCTAATACAGACTTCTGATGTCTAAGACCCAGTTGGGGCCATAATTGGTGACCTCCCTGTGCCCATATGGCTCCCCAAACCCGTCTGTCACCCCTTGCTCTTGAGTAGGAGCCCCCCCCCCCAAGCCTAAGATTGTTAAGTAGTTCCATAGCTCAGCACTGAGACTGCTTTTTGCCTAAAGAAGCAGTGGGGAGGGAGACTGGTTCAGCTTTGTGCAGGTGGGTGGGCTGTTTGTTGTAGCCTCCACCTGAGACCAAAGGACCTCCAATTAAAGAAAAGCCGACAGCACTATGCCAAGAGTTCTGTAGCAACCCAAGTGGCCTGTCTAGGGTTCGGCATGGCAGCATTTGGGGCTGAATGCACCGAGCTCCGGCCCTCTTTCCCTGTGGGTGCCTCAAGCCTACTCTAGAGTCGGCTCCTGTGGGGCGGGTGGCTCAGCTGTGCAGACTAAACTCGCCATCTCCGTCATAGCCCAGTATGTGCTGGAGGTGGATCAACAAAAATCCCTCTCGACTTTTAACCTCAATCTATTCCTGAGATCCTCACATCTGTAAAGTATCTGAAACAAGTCGGGGTGGTCGCCCTCACTGTTTTCTGTCTCACATCTTTCCTAAGGGTGATCCTCACCTTCTAGATGCTTCACAATGCCGCGAAGGCTGTTTCCATGGGCGGCAATAAGCACTCTTTTGCCAGCCTTAATCTTAGGCACTATCTCGTCGTTCCAGAAGGGCAGGGCCCGGGCAATGGTGTCCTTGAGGCTCTCACAGGTAGGCAGCTCCCCAGGCTTCAAATCGGCGTAACGCCGGTCCTGGGGAGAGGCACAGGGACATTTGCGGTGACTCCCTGGGTCGCCCTCCCACCCAGGCTCCCAGCCCTGCAGCTTCCCAGCGCCTGGCCCACCTTGCTGATGGTATTATGGTAGGGGTGTTTCTCATCCATCGGGGGTGGCGGGGTGTCAAAGGAACGCCTCCAGATCTTCACCTGCTCCTCCCCGTGCTTTGCAGCTGTCTCCGCCTTATTGAGGCCGGTGAGGCCCCCATAATGCCGCTCGTTGAGGTGCCAGGTACGCACCACAGGCAGCCACATTTGGTCCGTAACATCCAGGATGGTCCAAAGGGTACGGATGGCCCGCTTGAGCACCGATGTGTAGCAGATGTCAAACTCCATCTTGGCATCTTTGATGGCATTGCCCCCCCGCTTGGCCTCCTCAGCCCCCTTCTCACTTAGTTCTGCATCAAACCAGCCACAGAAACGGTTCTCTTGGTTCCACGAGCTCTCACCATGGCGAACCATCACCACACGGTGGGTGTTCATGGTGGCGGGAGACAGAGGCGCTCCAGGTGACAGCAGCTTGCTTAGTCCCTTCAGCTTTATAACAGTCTTCCCAGCCCCCACCCCAGCCCTAACTGCCAATCAGCATTCCAGGAGGTGCAGGCAGGGGCAGGTGGCCAGTAGTAGAACTGGGGGTGGGGTGCAGTCCAAGGAGCTGGACTTAAAAATAGCCTACAAAACCATCGGCTCTGCCTGGGCTCAGATGACAAGAACATAACGAGCTGGCGCCTGGGGCCAAGCTGGGTGGGGTAGACGGCGAGCCTGGGGTGTTCTCCGTGGAAATATTCCTTGACATCAGGGGCTTTCGGCGTCTCCCCCAGCCCTTTCCTGCGCAGGCAGAAACAAAACTCTCCCAGGCCCACTTCTGATCTTTAAGATGGGGTTTAGCTATGTGGCCCAAGCTGCAATCCTCCTGCCTCGGCCTCTTAACACAATAAGACAAGCTCAGGCCTGTCTCAGAAAGGACCCTAATCTAATGTCAAAATCAGCCAAGGAGTGTGTGTACTGGTCATCCATCTGAAAAGGTCAGTGCATGCGTTAATGTGTGTGTCTACAGCAGACGACTGTTCTCGGCCCAGGTGCCTGTCTCAGCACACATGCGTTGCCTGCATTAGCGTGTCGCAGGCACACACTTGTTGCCAGGAGAACACACACACACACACACACACACACACACACACACACACACACACACATGCACCACCCTTACAGCTTTGCCGTGCTCAACTTAGTAGAGAATTTCTTAGGCTGGAGGCCTTCCTCAGGCTCCTGATCACCTACCTCTCTGACAGGGCTCTCTTCCACCTTTCGTAGGCAGCCAAGCTAGGGGGGCCCTTTGGTAGACAGCGGAGCAGGAAAAGTCATGACAGAAAGAAACAGAGCAGGTACAAGCCATGCTTCAGGGAAGTCCAGCCTCGTGGAGGGCAGTGCCAGACAGCAGCGTGGGCTGAGAACCCCTCTTGGTTTTGGTTTCCAGAACAATCAAAGGAAAAGGACTTCTCCTCTCTGGGGCCCCTTGTTGAGTCTGAGCTGTTCTCCAAGCTAGCTTACCCCTCCAAGCTGAGGCCACCTCGGAAAAGAAAATAGGATTCGTGGCACTCACACGCCCATACCTCCTGGGCACAGGACTGCACCAAGTTAGAGGGGTTGGTTATAGGGTATGTCCAGTTCCCAGGGCAAGCACCCAGGGATACGCTGACACTCGGAATGGGCAGCACAGAGTCCAGAACATCTGCATTTGAGCTTGGAGGACACAGTCCCCACATCTCATCCTACCTCCCCCATTTGTAAACAAGAACAGATGGGTGGTGGGAGCCAAGGCCTTGCATGCAGGAAGCCTCCATACTGGTCCCAACCCCCACAAAAGACTCTGTAGACCAAAGCAGACCCAAGAATCCTAACAGGCAGAGTTAGGAGAACTTCTGCAGAGCTCGGGGCTTGCAGGTGGAACCCATGCCTCCTCGTGACACCACACTCAGGTCTCATTTTTTCTCTCTCCTAACCCAAGTCTGGTCTCTGTCCTTGGCCACATTAGGAAAACCACCAGGTTAACTGACTGTGACTGTGGCCCTGAAGGGCAGCATGATACCACAGCTTGACAAGACCACTGTGACTAGCTCTGGGTGCTAGGAAGGAAGGGGCGTGGCGGGGCAGGGAGGAGGGGAGGAAGGGCTGCTTTGAGGGTGCATCAGGAAGCAGCAGCTCCCTAGATGATACGCTGATGAACCCAAAGCACTCAGCTGTGAGCCCTACAAGGGAGGGATGCTAGGCTGAGGTGCCAGGAAAAACCAGCAAGCCCTAGGGGCCTAGAGAGATAGCTCAGCAGTTAAGAGCACTTCCAGAGGACCCAGGTTCAATCTCTAGCACCCACGTCACAGCTCCAGGGGTGTCCAACAGGTCTGGACCCGGTGGGTATCTGCAATAGTGTGCACATTTCCCACACACAGACACACAATTGAAAATAATAAAAATAAAAACATCTTAGAACCTGGTGTGCTTGTGCGGACCTTAATCCTGGATCAGGGAAGGCTGTTCAGCCAAGACTAGATGAAGGGCCATTTCTTTTCCTTTCTTTAAGACAGGGTCTCAAGCCGGGTGGCAGCGGCACATGCCTTTAATCCCAGTGCTCAGGAGGCAGAGCCAGGCGGGTCTCTGAGTTCGAGGCCAGCCTGGTCTATAGAACGAGATCCAGGACAGGCACCAAAGCTACACAGAGAAACCCTGTCTCGAAAAACCAAAAGAGAGAGAGAGAGAGAGAGAGAGAAGTGTACACCACCATGCCCAACATTAATGTATTTTTTAAAGACAGGGTCTCATGTAACCCACACTGGTCTGGGGCTTACAGAGGAAGGTTAGGCAAGAGCCTCACCTTACATCCCTCACCAGACTGGTCAAGTTGACTGTCTTTGGCATTTCTAGTAACAGCTATCTATCCATGACAATCGAATCATGACAGCTAACATCAGAGGTAACAATGAAAGACCAAGAAGAGAAACACGGTCCTCACGCTCCCTCCTCTAGAGAGCACTGCACTGAGGTATAAGCTAGGACAATTAAGGACATCTAGATTGAAAGGAGGAAGTAAAATTGTTTCTGTGTGCAGCTAGCCTGGCTTTATACACAGAAATCTTAGAAACCAAATATAACAATAGATAAAGCAACTACTTATATTGTTCTATTATTAAATAAAACTCGGGAGTCAGATACCAGGGTAAAAACCTGGCTGATCAGAGATGCAGCAGAGAAGCAACCAGTGATCTCCTCTCCTCCCTCAATCCAAAAGGCCCCTTGAATCTTTCTAAACTCCTTCCTACTACTTCCTGTGTCACTCTATATGTCCTGGGTCCTCCAAAACCTCTGTGGCTGATTCTGATCAGCTAATAGCTGGCTCCGCCTTCTGATTCAAGGTAAACTTTATTGGCAGTCTCAGGAGTGTCAGGGTGTGATCAGAATATATCACAACAAACAGGTGAGTTCGTCAAGGCTTCGGGAACACAAAAGTCAACTGTATTTCTACACACTAGCAATGAGTGATCAAAAAATGAAATTAACCAAAAAATTGCACTTAATACAGCATTTAAAGAATAAATGGGATTTTTCCATCTTTGAAAGAGTTGCCAGGCTCGTTTTAAATGACAGGGCTTACGCAGTCTCCCTGCTTCCGGAGTAGCTGGGACTACAGGGGTGTACCCACGCTGGGTTTAAGACTAGAGTTAACAAAAGGTGTGTACGATGAATATTCTAGAAACTTAAAACGGCCCAGCAGGCTGGCTCAGCAGCAACAGGCTATACCAGTAATCCTGCCCACCAGAGTCTAAGCCTCAAGAGGCACGTAGCAACAGGACAGAAATGGCTTCCACGAGCTGACCTTTGATCTCCACATGTATGCTGCAGCTAGTGTGCATGCACACACATGCAGAGATGAACAGGCGTGCAAAATAAATGCAAATTGAAAAAAACCTATAAAACTGGACTGGAGAGATGGCTCAGTGATTAAGAGCACTGACTGTTCTTCCGGAGGACAGAGTTCAGTTCCCAGCATGGCAGCTCACAATTGTCTGTAACTCCAGTTCCAGGGGATCTGACACCTTCACACACCAATGCACATAAAATAAAGTATAAAAAAACAATAAATAAATAAACTGGGCTGGAGAGATGGCTCAGCTGTTACATGCACTTGGTGCTCTTACAGGGGACCCAGGATTGGTTAATAACACCCACATGGTGGCTCACAACTATCCATAGCTCCAGTTCCAGGGGATCTGACACCCTCTTCTGAGCTCTGTAGGCACCAGACACACACATGGTACAGATACATATATGGGCAAAACACTCCTACACATAAATATAAAATAAAAACTATAAAACATTGTTTGAAGAAACTAAAGTATATCTAAATAACCCCATGTTTGTGGATTAGGTGTAGTGGTACATGTCTTTAATCCCAGCACTTGGAAGACAGAGGCAGGTAGATCTCTGTGAGTGTGAGGCCAGCCTGGTCTAAATAGTGGGTTCTAGGTCAGCCAGGGATACACAGTGAGATCCTATCTCAAAAATAAAAAGATTTGTTGTTAAAGTTGGTAATTTCCTGCAAATGACTAGACCTTCAATGCAGTCTCTTATCAGAAGAGTCCTAGCTGGCTACTTTGCAAAAACTGAGGACTCAGAATGGCTAGTCCCCCAAAAAAATCTGAACAAAAACTTGGAGGATTTATTCTTCCCAATTTCTAAATATTTGTACAGAACTCTGGTAACAGAGACAGTACAATCCTGTAAGATAAACAGAGGTCATGGAACCGTACTGAGTCCAGGAAACCTCCCTTCATACTATGGTTAAATGTTTTTTGACAAGTGTGCCAAAAGAACCCAATGGGCAAGGAATAATCTAACCAATAGTTTTTGGACAATGGGACAGCCACCATGAAATCCCATAATGGTGGACCCATACCTCACACCTGCCTGTACGTTTACTGAAAATACATTTACTCAAAATTAATAATCTAAATAAGAGAGAAAAAACTAGGGATTGGAGAGAAGGCTCAGCTAGTAAAACGCTTGCTTCATGAGCATGAGGACCCAAGTTTGACCCTCAGAACCCAAATGAAAAGGCAGAGCATCACGGTGCCTACTTGTAATCCCAGTCCTGGGGATGCAGAGACAAGAGGATCCCTTGGGCTCAGCCACGCTACCCTAATCAGCAAGCTCCAGATCCCAGTGAGAGCTCCTGACTCAAACAAACACGATGGCAGTACAGGAGAGATAACTTAAGGACATGGGCTGCTCTTCCAGAGGACCCGGGTTCAGTTCCCACCAACTACATGGCAGTTATCTGTCACTGCAGTCCTAGGGGATCTGACACCCTATTCCGACCTCTGAGAGCAGATGTATCTTGTGCTCATCTCCCTTTCTCTATTCTTACACACTTCAGGATCCTCTGCCCATGAAAGGTGCCACCCACAGATGGGTCTTCCCACCTCAATTAGCAGAAGGAAGACAAGAGGCGACACAAGCCATCCCAATCTACACGAGCCCTCTTGGAGAGTCTCTTCCTAGATGAGTCTGGACTGTGTCAAATTGACAATTAAAACTATCACAAAACTAAAACAAAAATAAGGGTCTAGGGATATTACCCAGTAATATACCGATTGTTTAGCCTAGATTTCATCCAAAGCACCACCACGAAGAAGAAGAAGAAGAAGAAGAGGAGGAGGAGGAGGAGGAGGAGGAGGAGGAGGAGGAGGAGGAGGAGAAGAAGAAGAAGAGAACTCTCAAACAAACAAAAACAAAACAAGCAAATGAAACCCCTCTTTTAAGCTTAACAAGAAAGAGTTAAGTAGGGGCTGGCGAAATGACTCAGTGGATAAAGGCACTTTCTTCACAAACAGGAGGAACTGTTTGATTATTTTCTTAACTAACTTTGAATCCCAAGACACCACATAAAAGCTGTACACACAGCATAAGGCTCCGTGATCCTAGCTCTGCTAAGGGGAAGTGGTAAGCAGATAGGAGACTCCCCAGCAGCTCAGGGCCAGCCAGTCCAGTGAACATAGCAGAAAAACAGCAAAAAGACCATCTCAAACAAGGTCGAAGGCAAGGATCAACACATGAGGGTGTCCTCTGACCTTCACACGTGTGCTGTGGCATGTACACAAACACACACACACACACACACACACACACACACACACACACACACACAGAGAGAGAGAGAGAGAGAGAGAGAGAGAGAGAGAGAGAGAGAGAGAGAGAGAGAGAGAGAGATGAAAATGGACAACAGACCTGAACAGATAATTCCCTAACAAGAAATGGCCCATATGCTCAACACTACTAGCCATTTAAGAGGAATGCAAACGAAAAATCACAATGAACTACACTTCACTCACTCAGAGAGCTGCAATTAGCCAGGGTGGTGACACATGCCTTTAATCCCAGCACTCAGGAGGCAGAGGCAGGTGGATCTCTTTGAGTTTGAGGCCAGCCTGGTCTACAAAGCTAGTTCCAGGACAGCTAAGGCTACACAAAGAAACCCTGTTGCAAAACAAAACAGAGAGAGATAGAGATAGATAGATAGGTAGGTAGGTAGGTAGATAGATAGAGAGATAGAGAGATAGTGCTGCAATTAGAAAAGCAGCTGCTGGGTCAGTAGTAGAGCACTTGCCTAGCACTGGCCGGTCCCTTGCTCAGTCCTCAGCACCACAAAACAAAATGATGGTAACAGCTATAACGAGGCTATAAGAAACTAGAAGTTTCTTTCTACCAGGGATCTGCAAACCCTTAGCCAAATTAACTAAAAGACGGAGGAAGAAGATCCAAATCAATAAAATTAAGGATGAAGCCAGGTGGTGGTGGCACATGCCTTTAATCCCAGCACTCAGAAGGCAGAGGCAGGCGGATCTCTGTGAGTTCAAGGCCAGCCTGGTCTACAGAGCAAGACCTAGGACAGGCACTAAAATTACACAGAGAAACCCTGTCTTGGAAAAAAAAAAATAGAGATGAAGACAGGGTCATTAACCAAGCATGGTAGTGCATACCTTTAATCCTAGTACTCAGGAAGCAGAGACAAGTGGATCTCTGGGAGTTCAAGGCCAGCCTGGTCTATGTAATGAGTACCAGGAAAGACAGAGCTACAGAGTGAGACCCTAACTCAAAACAAGCAACCCAGAGAATGATGACGTCATTTATACATCTATACTTCCCAAAGTAGAAAACCTAAAAAGAAACGGATTGATTTCTCGATATGTATGACCTACCAAAATTAAATCAAGACCAAAAAAGCAATTTAAACAGACTCATAATGCTTGGTGAAACAGAAACAGTAATTAAAAGCTTCCCAAGCAATAAAAGCCGAGAGCCAGATGGATTCAGCACGAAATTCTACCAGACCTTCAAATAACCAACACCAGCCCTCTTCAAATTGTTCACAAAATACAAACTGAAGGAATATTTCCTAATTCCTTTTATAAGGTCACTATTACCTTGATACCCAAATCACACAAAGACCTAACAAAGAGAAAATTATAGGCCAATATCCCTTATGAACATATATGTAAAAATTCTCAATAAAATACTTGCAGACCAAATCAAAGAATACGTCAAAAAAATTATCCAGACCAAACATGGTAGTGCATGCCTTTACTCTCAGTATTTGGTAAGTAAAGGCAGGTGGATCTCTATGAATTCAAGGCCACCCTGGTCTACATAGGGAATTCTAGGACAGTTAGGGGTGTATAACAGAAAGACACTGTCTCAAAAAAAGAAAGAGGAAGGAAGGAAGGAAGGAAGGAAGGAAGGAAGGAAGGAAGGAAGGAAGGAAAAAAGAAAGAAAGGAAGGAAGAAATAATTATCCAACACAATCAGGTGGCTTTATCCCAGAGATGCAGAGATGATTCAACATATGTAAATCAATAAACATAATACACACAAAAACAGACTAAAAGAAAAAAACCACATGATCATCTCATCAGATGCAGAAAAGGCCTTTGACAAAATCCAACATCCCTTCACGATAAAAGACAGAAGAGACTAGGGATACAAGGGACAGACCTCAACACAATAAAGGCAGTTTACAGCAAGCCCACAGCCAGTATCAACCTAAACAGAGAGAAGCTCAAAACATTTCCACTAAAATCAGGAACAAGACAAGGTTGACCACTCTCTCCAACCTATTCCATACAGTACTTGAAGTCTCGGCACTAAGACAACTGAAGGAGACCAAGGGGGCACAAACACCAAAGAAAGCAGTCAAAGTATCTTTATTTGCAGATGGCATGATTTTATACACAGATGACCCCCAAAAACTCCATCAGGAGACTTTTACAGCTGACAAACTGTTAAGGACACAAAGGTCCTCACACCCACAGAGTACTAGGAAACCAGAAATGTCGATCACAAAGGGGCCTCTCCTTAAAGGAGAAATTAACCTGTTTTCCACCCAGAAGCCTGGGAGTGGATATTGTTGATGACTTTGTGACCCTTTTGCTATCTGTGGAAGCAGACCTCACCCACCTTTTGCTATAGAGACAAACCTCACCCAAATCCACCAGAATGTTTATTCCAGACTCTCCCTCCCTAGACCTTTATCTTTATCTCCCAGTTAATAGAATGCATCCTTAGGGGAGATGTCATATGTATTTTATGGCCTGCTGACCTCTGTGGTGTCCCGGTCAGAGACCACACTAAATTCTAGGTCCTTTAGCTAGAGAACCCATCTTCATGGTCACACGTACTTTACAAAGAAGTTTCTAAGTACTCACACCCGAAGCTTCACTGTGTACCTAAATAGGATGGGTTGTTGCCTAGAAACCTGGGATGGGAACGATGATTGCTGCCTGGAAACTTTCTCACAACTTGTTCTGTGTTTTAAATATGCTGACAATGAACAGCCTGGCTTCAGACTATCCAGTTAACAATGGCAATCTGAACCAAGTTTTCATCTTCACCCCTTCTGAGGTTTGCTTCCCTGCCTGGGCATCTGCAGGGTCTCCCTCAATAAACACTTTCCGCAAAGCAACAGGATACAAATCAACACACACAATTCCATAGACACTGTGTCACAGCGCCTAAGAAGCACACCTGGAGCGTTCCCCATCCTGACAAGCCAAAAAGTTGAAATCACACAGATTGTTTTTCAGATCCTAAGGGAACTAAACCTAGAACTCTGAAAGATTAGTGGAAAAAAATCTAACAATGAGAAGCAGAACAAGCAACGCCTTTCTAAGTAGCCCTTGGATTAAAGAAGAAACCTCAGGGGAAACAGAAAATGTTTTGAGCTGAAGAAAAAGAAAAAGAAAAATACAGCTTATGATGGCACATGCCTGTAATCCCAGAAGTAGAGAAGCTGATGTAGACAATTGCAAGTTCAAGGCCAGCCTAGGTTATAGAATGAGGCACAGTCTAAACAGACCAACAAACAAAAGAGGAGTAACCGGGCTGGAGAGACGGCTCAGTGGTTAAGAGCACCTGCTGCTCTCGCAGAGGACCTGGGTTCAGTTCCTAGCAACTGCATGTTGGTTTCCAATTATCTTTAACTCTTCTTGGCTTTCAGACCTGCCCCTTGGGGACCCACCCAACATTCTGACGTCATCTTATGTAAAGTCCCCTTTAAGAAAAAACCCCTCCCTCTTCCCCCTCTTCTTCCTCCTTCTCTCTTGCTATGAGGTAGTGTGCACTTCCTCTCTTCCCTTTTCTCTTTCTCTCCTTCCCTCTCCTCCCTTCTCCCTTCCCCCCATAAAACTTTCCACGTGGATGCCGTGTCTGCATGGTGTAACTTTCCACTGTGCCATGCTGCTGCCTGCCACGTCTGCACGTTGTGTCTCCCTCACCTGCCGTGCCCCTTGGCTCCACCCTCCAAGGCCATTTTACAACCCTGGTTCCAGGGGATCTGACATCCTCTTCTGACCTTCGAATGCACCAGGCAGGCATGTGGTGCATATACATACATGTAGGCAAAACACTCATACACATAAAGTAAAATCCAAATATCAAAATCAAAAACAAAAAGAGTAACAACAAACAACCACCCTGATTTCCCCTCCACTACAACAGAGTAAAAGTGTGAGGCAGTAAAATCATGATCAGAGGTAAATTTCCACTGTCACATGCTTACCAGGGGAGGCATGCCTCAACTAGGCTTCCACTGCAAAGGAGAGACCAGAGAAACTGATGAACGAGGGGGAAGTAAAAGCAACGAAGAAAAAGAATGCCAAGAGACCAAGAAAAGAAGACGCTTATCATCCCAGGAAGGGGAGGCGGGGCGGTGAGACAACACAGACCCTGAAAACTAAGAGCACACCACTGCCAGCCCTACAAGCATTCAGCAGGTTTGATGAAACAGACCCATGGTTTTAGAAGTCACAAACTACCAATACTATCCCCAAGAAGATAGAACCAGAATCATCCTGGATCTACTAAGAAAATTAGATTCATAATTTAAGACCTTTCGTAAAAGAATCCACTTGTCTGCGGTGGCGCACGCCTCTAATCCCAGCACTCAGGCAGAGGCAAGTGGATCTCTGTGAATTTGAAGTCAGACTGCTCTACATAGCAAGTTACAGGCCATTCTCGAGAAAGGGAGAACTCTCTAGAACCTACCAGTTTCACTAGTGAGTTCTAAACATTTAGAGAATAATAATTTTTTATAATCTCTTCCAGAAAATGAGAGAATCATACCTAAGCAATAACTCCATCACCAAGAACCTGATAGTCAAGTCCAACACAACTACAACAGTCTTCTTCACAAAGACAAACACAAAAATCCTCAGCAAATACTAGCAAAACAATCCCAGCCATGGGGGACTAGAGAGATGACTCAGAGGTTAAGAGCACTGGCTGTTCTTCCAAAGGTCCTGAGTTCAATTCCCAGCAACCACATGGCGGCTCACAACCATCTATAATGAGATCTGATACCCTCTTCTGGCCTGCAGACACACATGCAGACAGAACACTGTATACCTAATAAATAAATCTTAAAAAAAAAAAAAAAAATCCCAGCCACATACAAGAACATGCCCAACACAAGGGAGCTTGTCCCAGGAACTGAAAACTAGCTCAGTATTCCAAAACCGACAAATATTGACAGGCTAAAAACAGAATACTCACTGAGCAGTGGTGGCACATGACTTTAATCCCAGCACTCAGGAGGCAGAACCAGGCGGATCTCTGTGAGTTCGAGGCCAGCCTGGTCTACAGAGTGAGATCTAGGACAGGTACCAAAACTACACAGAGAAACTCTGTCTCAAAAAACCAAAAAAAAACAAACAAAAAACCCAGAACATACACACAATCATACTGCTTGAGGCAAGAAAAGCAGCTACCAAAGCTCAACACTCACTCATTATAAAAACTTTGAGGGCTGGTGACTTGGCTAAGTGAGGAAAGACACCTGTTGCCCCAGGATCCACAAGGTGGAAGGAGAGAACCAACTCCTGAAAGTTGTCCTCTGACCTCCACATGTACACTGTGGCATTCATGTGCCCACACACAGCACATAAAATTAGATGTAATAGGCCAGGCAGTGGTGGCACACACCTTTAATCCCAGCACTTGGGAGGCAGAGGCAGGCGGATCTCTGTGAGTTCGAGGCCAGCCTGGTCTACCAAGTGAGTTCCAGGAAAGGCGCAAAGCCAACTACACAGAAAAACCCTGTCTCAAAAAACAAACAAACAAACAAACAAAATTAGGTGTGATAATATTTTTAAAAGCTTTGGGGGAAACCTAGTAATAAAGGGTAATTACCTTAACTTGACAAAAGGTGTCTACAAAAACCCAATTTATGGAGCTGGACAGATGGCTCAGTGGTTAAGAGCACTGGCTGCTGTTGCAGAGGACCTAGGTTTGGGTCCCAGCTCTCACATGGCAGCTCACAACCATCTGTAACTCCAGTTCCAGGAGATCCAATACATTCTCCTGGCCCCTACAGGCACTACATGCAAGTGTTTGAGTATTTGCAGGGCTGGTTACCTCACAGTGTAAACATGAGGACAATATATACCAAGGCAAGACCCCAGAAACACACTTCCTCCAATGAGTAGCTTCCATGCCCCTCCCCAAGTAACACCATCGAAGTATTAATCCATCAATGAATTAAACCACTGATTATCTCAGGCATCTCATGATTAGTCAAATTTCCCCCAAAGCCCCATCTCTGAGCACCTGCATTGGGGACCAAACCTTCAACATGTGAGTTTTGAGGGGTACGTTGTATACGTAAATGAACGACTGCTTCAGCCCCATAAGACCAGCTCAAATAAACAGGGAAAATATCCAGAGACACAGCCTCCTAGGAGACTGTTAACTTATATGGATGACTCACGCTGTGACAGAGCCAAGGTTCCTCCATCTTGTCCCTGCCTGCAGCAGCCATCTAAGGTCTGACTCAGAGCTGAGCCCCAACCCCCACCCCACTTACACGGCCTCCTGTGGGAAAATCCCTTAGAAAATCAACCAACCATGTCTCAGGGGCCTGAGGTTAAGATGCCCCAGATAACTGCTTGTTTTGCTGTATTCCCGCCCCCCGCCGCGCCCCCCCCCCGACCCCCCCCCCGACCCCGGCCCCGCCCCCCCCCCCTGCAGCTGCCAACCAGGATATGGTTTCTGCTTTTAAAACTCCCTGCACACAGCAGTCAGCAGTCAGCGTTGCTCTGGGAGAACGGTTTCCCTCCAGGCAGTTGCCGCTGCCGGCGTAATAAAGACTCTCAAATCGGACTCTGGTCCTGGGGGTCTTTGCCCAATGACCACACTGCCAATGAACTGCAAAATGGCGCAAGCATGCCGCACAACAGGCTGTTCTTATAAACTTAAACACAAACTTGCCACTTGCGATGGCTACTCTTCGTTGTCAGCTTGACTACATCTGGAATCAAAAACTCAACAGCTAACACCTGGGTACACCTGTGAAGGTTTTTTTCTTAATGAAACAATCGATCTTTGAGGTGGAAAGATATGCCTTTAATCCAGATCTTTTGAGGTGGGAAGACCCACCTTTAACCTGGGCCATGCCTTCTGCTGGCAGCCTCTATGAAGGACATGGAAGAAGGACATGCTCTCTCTTTGACGGCTTGTCCTTGCTCTCGTTGGCAAGTCCATTCCTTCACTGGTATAGAGCCTACTTATGCAGGATTCTGGTGTCTACTGAAGACCAGCTGAGAAATCCAGCCTAGTGGACTGAACAACCACTGGATTCTTGGAACTTTTGTTGGTAGACAGTCATTGTTGGACTAGCTGGGCCACAGCCTGTAAGCTATTCTAATCCCCTCTCTATAAGTAGATAGATAGATGGATGGATGGGTGGGTGGGTGGGTGGGTGGATGATAGATTCTAGAGCAACAGATGTATAAGGATGAATTTTGTTAAAGTATCTGGAATAGGCTCTCTAGTTTGCCACCATCTACAGACACTGAAGCCTCTCCAGAAGCTCAGAGTGTGTTGAAAGCCCATGGTGTGAACTATTTTACAACTACAAGGAGACAAATGCATTTGATTATCCTGATTCACCAATTGTGAGAGGCAACTTTTGACAATTTGTGAAAAAATAAGGAAAATGATGGTGTTGGTTGGTTGTTCCTAGCGTTTTTGGATAAACTGACAAAGAAAAAGCATGCGCTCCATGATAAAATTAATCCATGTGGAGGTCTGAATGAGAATGGCCACTATAGGCTCATAGATTTGAATACTGGGTCACCAGAGAGTGGCACTATTTGAAAGGATTAAGAGGTGTGGTCTTGTTGGAGAAAGTATGTCATTTGGGGTGGGCTTTCAGTTTCAAAAAGTCCATTCCAAGCCCAGAGTTTCTCTCTTCTTGCTGCCTGCAGATCCTGATGTAGAACGCTCAGCTACTCTCCAGGACCATGTCTGCCTGCATGCTGCCATGCTCCTGCCATGATGATAATGGACTAAACCTCTGAAACTGTAAGCAAGTCCCCAGTTAAATGCTTTCTTCATGAGGGTTGCCATAGTCATGGTGTCTCTTCACAGCAACACAACATCTAAATCTAAGACAACCAACTTTTAGCATCTCAGAATATGGTGAAGGACAACAGTAAACTCAGAGATAAAACTGACCGACTCCAGATACACAAATAGTCTAAAGGTTTCTAAGTGTGCCCTGGAAGAGAACCTTCTCAGCAGCCACAGAGCTCAAGTTCAGAAAAATCAAACCAAAGCCTGCATTATAAAGTTAGCTAAATTACAAAGAAAATCCAAGTCCCAGGCTCAGAGGGTATTGACGGTTAAAATAAGGACATTAATTGGTAACAAACAGGATCCTGTAACTTGGGGGAGGACCCTATTGAGGCTGAGAGCTTTGAATTCTCAGATTCTCAAGAGTTTATCTCTCCACCCACAGCAGAATATGTACTCCCGCCTCCATCCTCTGAAATATTTCCTTTCCCCCCTTTGACTGAGAGAAAACAATCCTTCATTGTATGCTAAACCAGCAGTGATTCTTCCTGAAGGAGACACTCTGCCAGACCTTTTCTTTCGGGCCACCATCCAGCTCCCAAATCATGACACGGAGACTTCCTACAAGTTTTAAATGCTTGGCCTAGCTTAGCTCTTTTCTGGCTGGCTCTTTTAACTTAAATTAACCTGCTTCTCTCCATCTACCTTTTCCTCGGGTTTTTTTTTTTTTTTACCTTTCTTTCTTCTGTATGTCTTCCTTTGACTGCTTCTCATGTCTGCTGGCTGGCGTCTGCTTCTCATGTCTGCCTGGCTTCTGGCCCCAGTTGTCTCCAATTTCTTCTAAAGCCTAGATTTCTCCTCTTTATTCTCTCTACCCGCCAGCCCGGCCTATCCTTTCTCCTGTCTAGCTATTGGCCATTTAGCTTTTTATTAAACCAGTCAGGTGTCTTAGGCAGGCAAGGTGAAACAGATGTAACACATCTTTACAGAATTAAGCACACATCCTTACATTGTTAAACAAATGCAGCATAAACAAATGTAACACACCTTTACACAGTTAAAGTAATATTCTGCAGCATAGATAAATGTAACTCATCTTTGCCAGTTAAAATAATATTCCACTGCAGGACAATATAGATGTCTCTCAGGGCCCACCAATAGTTGCCTCTGAGACCTATAGCCAGACTTAAAGCAGGCTCCTAGAGGGGAGGTAAAGAGTGTAGTCCATGGGGAGATGCACTACACTACTAAGAAGCTTAATGAGTTTACTAATTAATTCAAGCAGAAGTCTGGGGAATATGTGCGAGAATGGATTTTAAGAGTATAAGGTAATGGTGGAAGGAACATAAACCAGATAAGGCTGAGTTTATTGATATTGGCCCCCTGAGTGGAGATTCTAAGTTTAACAGAAGCTTGCACAGTTAAAAAAAAAATGTTGCTGGCTGGTGGTGGCGCACACCTTTAATCCCAGCACTCGGGAGGCAGAGCCAGGCGGATCTCTGTGAGTTCGAGGCCAGCCTGGGCTACCAAGTGAGTCCCAGGAAAGGAGCAAAGCTACACGGAGAAACCCTGTCTCGTAAAACCAAAAAAAAAAAAAAAAAAAAAAAAAAAGTGTCAAAGGTTTGTTTGAATGGTTGGCTGAAGCATTTGTCAAAAGATGGCCTAGAGAAAAGGAGTTGGGGATGCCTGATTTCCCTTGGCTTAGGGTTGATGGGAGGATTTTAAGA
Source organism: Peromyscus leucopus (assembly GCF_004664715.2). Taxonomy (NCBI): domain Eukaryota; kingdom Metazoa; phylum Chordata; class Mammalia; order Rodentia; family Cricetidae; genus Peromyscus; species Peromyscus leucopus. The sequence goes on along the minus strand of NC_051069.1, from coordinate 113,649,523 downwards.
CTCAGGGAAATTACAACGCTAGAGTGGGTGTGCTGTGTAAAACCTGATCGTCCGTCCGTGATGGGAAGACCCAGAAGAGCCCTTCACTGATCCTGTGAGACACAAATGGTGCGGCGGGCACCAGCTCATTGAAGAGCCTGGTTGTTGCTCTTTTCCTTGTGCCGGACCTTACGGTTGGAGATGCTGCTGCTCAGATGAACGGGATACATTGGGTTTAACTGAGCCTGACGTAGCGGGGCCCAGGTGGCAGCCCTGAATATTCAAATCCGAGGTGATCATAGTTATCATCACCGGCAAAGCAGTGTCCATAATAGCCTGACCCCTAATGGGCAGCACAGGCTAAATGATTTTCAAGGTGGTATGACTTGTGTGGACCTTTGGTTCTGGCTAATTAATAATGGTGTTTCCAGGCATGAAACAGACCTGAGCCAGTTTGCAGACCTAGGACCCCTTGAATAGACAGACAACTTTCCCTGAGGAAGGGCCTTGATAAAAATATCCAAGAGTTTTATTGTTAAGATTTCTCCAGTCCTTCCCCAGGGGGACCTATAGCCTTTTACATGGGTAACTGTACACTGGGGGAAAGGAAGCAACCAGACTTTCCAGTGTCTACTGGTGTGGTGGTTTGAATAAAAATGGCCCCCATAGGTCCATAGGGAATGGCACTATTAGGAAGTGTGGCCTTGTTGGAGGAGGTGTGGCCTTGTTGGAGGAGGTGTGGCCTTGTTGGAGTAGGTGTGGCTTTGTTGGAGGAGGTGTGGCTTTGTTGGAGGAGGTGTGGCTTTGTTGGAGGAGGTGTGGCTTTGTTGGAGGAGGTGTGGCCTTGTTGGAGGAGGTGTGTCACTGGGAGGGGGTGGGCTTTAAGGTCTCAGAAACTCAAGCCTGGCCAGGGTGCCACTGTCACTTCCTGCTGCCTGAAGATCCAGGTGTAGAATTCTAGCTACTTCCAGCACCATGACTTCCTGCATGCCACCATGTTTCCCTCCATGATGATAATGGTCCAAACTTCTGAACTGTAAGCTACCTCAATTAAATGTTTTCCTTTAAAAGAGTTGCTGTGATCACTGTGTCTCTTCACAGCAATAAAACCATAAGACAATTACATGCTGGTTCTGAATTGATACTGATTCCAGGAGACCCCAAGTAACATTGTGGCCTCCAGTGGAAGTATGGCTAGTGGAGTTCAGGTGATTAATGGAGTTTGGCAAATGAAGACCAACTTAATAGGTAGAGTGGGTCCCTGAACTCACCCTGTGGTTATTCTCTCAGTCTCACTTTAGCATGGTCCCTGCCAAGAAAAACAGTGAATTAAAAACAGTATCACTTTCCTGCAAGAATTGTTGCAATCAGTGCCACCATTGAGGACTTGAAAGATGCAGGGGTGGTGGTTCCCACCACATCTCTGACAGATGGATTGTGGAGAATGACAGTTGACTATCAAAAACTCAATTGAACAGTGACTGCAGTTGCAGCTGCTGAACCAGATGTGGTGTTCTACTTGAGCAGACTAACACATCTACCTCAGTGGAATTCTTAGGAGCCCAGTGGTGTGAGGCATGCAGAGCTATTCCTTCCAAGGTGAAGGGTAAGTTATTGTATCTGCTCCTCCCACCACCAAGAAAGAAGCACAGCATTTAACAGGTCTATTTGGATTCTGGAGACAGCACATTCCCCACTTGGGTGTGTTACTCCTGCTCATATACCAAGTGACTCAGAAAACTGCTAGCTTTGTGTGGGGCCTGGAACAGGAGAAGGCTCTTTGACAGGTCCAGGCTGCTGGGCAGGCTGCTCTACCACTTGGACCACATGATCCAGCAGAATGGATAGGACTTGAGATGGCAGATAGGGATGCTGTTTGGAGCCTTTGGTACATCCCTATAGGTGCATGGCAGAAGAGACCTTTGGGATTTTGGAGCAAGACTCTACCATCATCTGCAGACAACTATTCTCCTTTTGAGAGACAGCTCTTGGCCTGCTATTGGGCCTTAGTGGAAACTGAATGTTTGACAACAGGCTAAGTTACCATGTGACCTGACCTTTCCATGTTGTCAGACCCATCAAGCCATAAAGTGGGACATGCACAGCAGCAATCTATTATTAAATGGAAGTGGTATATATGTGTTAGGGTCCAAGGAGATCCTGAAAGCACCTGTTATAAGAAAGTTACATGAAGAAGTTGTCCAAATGTTATGGTTTCTACTCCCAATACAATGCTGTCTGCTGCTAAGCATGCACCTATAGCCTTATAGGGTGTTCCAGATCAGTTGCCTAAGAAAGAGAAGACCATGTGACCTGTTGCAGAAACAAGGATTATACTTGACATGAGTGTTTCTGTTATGTAGCATGAATCCTAATTGGTCTTAATAAAAACCTGGAGGCAGATATTGGGGTAAACACTGAAAGATCAGAGAGACAAAGGAACAAGCCATAGCCACCTCTTACCTCACCAACGCCTCAGCTAAAAGATCTGAGCTCCTGTCTTCTCCCAACTTATATTCCTTTCTCCCCCCAATTCATATCACTTCCTGTCTCCACCTCCCTAGTGCTGGCATTAAAGGTGTGTGTGCCTCCCAAGTACTGGGAGCAAAGGCATGAGATCCCAAGTGTGGGGATTAAAGGTGCATGCTACCACTGCCTGGCTTCTATGGCTAACTAGTGGCTTAGCTCTGTACTCTGATCTTCAGGCAAGCTTTGTTAGATCACAAACAAAATATCACATTTCCCTTTTTTTTTCTAAAATTAAAAAAAGGTTATAAGAAAAACTATATACAATAAGTACAATAACTATATACAATATATAGGCAATAAATACATCAACAATGTCTAGTCCATTTGCATTTGACAAATTCAGAGAAAATACTCCATTATCTATCTTATCTTGGTGAGTCTAAAGTCTTGTACCTAATTTACTTTCTATCCTAACTTGCATTATCATCTAAAACTATCTTTTGATATCTCTCAACCTTATACATTTTACATCTCTTTAGTGAATTTCTTTTCTAAATCTGGACAAGAAAAATTATAACTGTAAATATCTAGTCTTCAAATCACTCAGAGATGCCAGAAGGAAATAATATTACCTGACAGGAAGTACAAGCAAGTGACTTCCAAAAAATGTGAGAAATGACAGAAACAGATGGCTGCCTGGACAGGTGACTGTAATGTTGGGGCAACCATCTTCCACCTACAGGCCTGGAATATCTGACAGACTTTTCTGTGAAATAGGATATTCGGAAGGGCTGTCCTACCTTGTCTTGGCAAAGTTCAGTAGTCCTTTATTTCGTGCCCTGCTTGTCCCATTTGGACAGTATACTGTCAGCAGTTGAGGCAAGGGCATTTTCTTGCCCAGTGGCTAACTTTTGCCACAAATCGCTTCTGGTGGCCCTTATGGAAAGGTATCAAGAAAAAGGTGTTTGCTAGATCAACAGCCACATACCATGTACCAGGAAATGTGTTAATCTCCATATGGAGTTTCTTTGATGCCCATCACCTTCTCTAAAGTAGATTGATGCTGCCAGGAGCAGACATGTCTCACTGTCATTTAAAAAAAAAGAACCTATGTTATTAAAACATCTTAAATGCCACATTCTGTATATACTGAAGTGTTTGAAGACAACCTATCTAAAATATATCTGTTTGGCCTTGAAAACATACCTAATATGACTATGAGCTTGATTGTAATAGGTGACTAATTACTAACCTGCATTTATTTATTATTTTAAATAGTTTTTTTTTAAGATTTTATTTATTATGCATACAGTGTTCTGCCTGCAGGCCAGAAGAGGGCATCAGATCTCATTACAGATGGTTGTGAGCCACCATGTGGTTGCTGGGAATTGAACTCAGGACCTCTGGGAGAACATCCGGTGCTCTTAACCATTGAGCCATCTCTCCAGCCCCCTATTTTAAATAGTTTTTAATAACTTTTAAGAACTAGCAATTTTGCATTACATTGTTAAATGAGAGGTATAGGTACAATACTTTGAACAAGATTAGAAATGTATGTACAGTATGTTCTAACAAAAATAATCTCAACTTTGTATTAATATACAGAGATCCATATCAATGTAAAATATTTAAAACTAGTACATGTTTTTAAAAAGTAGATTCAATTATCTATTGTTTTATACTATCATACCTATATCCCTACTTTTCTTTTCAGAGTAGATTCAATCTTTCATCCTATCATATCTGTATGCCCCTCTTTTCTTTTCAAAACAAGAAACCTAAATCTAATCTCTTTTGTTTAGTTTTTTTCCTGACCATTACCAATAGCAACTTGTAACCAACCACCTTAAATGATGACAAATACCCATAACCCGTTGAAAGGCCAAAAACCACCCACCCCACCTCTTGAGAATGTGGGCATCATGTTCTTAAGTTTATGTCCTGCTGTCTGGGGGTGATGGCATCTTTAGAGGACCCTGAAAAGAAATATGTGGGTTAACTGTCAAGTACTGGGAGAGGTAGCTGTATCATTTGTTGTTCAGTCTCTACATAATGGGAAAGTGCATGGCTTGTCTCAAGTCCTGGCTAGAATAGTCTGTGAGGCTAGATCATCTCAGCTAGCCACTTCAAGATTGTCCTGAGCAGTTCATAGTCCAAAGCCTATCTTTAGGTGGTGTTTGTCAGGTTAGTGGCATTAATTATCATAGTCCATGTGGAATTATCGTTGCAGGACCCCATCATCCTTTTGGAGACTTCAAAGGTCGCTGTTAGATGTGTCATGGTTCATTGCAGAAAACTTAAACATTTTAAATGTCATATGCAGCAGATCTCAAAAAGGTTAAAGGATCAATATTTGTCATGTGTATCCAGAGTTAAAAATCTTAATTCCTAGTCACCTGATAGAGACTCAAACCTGTCATCATGTACAGGAAGCTAGATGAAGCCTTTTTCTAGAATTAGTTAGTACTCTATATGACTATTAATATCATGACAAAAAGTTTAAAATATAGTTTATATTTTGATAATGTTTGTACAGATATTTACATTTTCTTTATCATGAAATATAACATCAATAAGAGATAACATATTTAAGTTTTGAGATTCCAGCTGGGCTGTGGTGGTGCATGCCTTTAATCCAGCACTCGGGAGGCAGAGCCAGGCGGATCTCTGTGAGTTTGAGGCCAGCCTGGTCTACAGAGTGAGATCCAGGACAGGCACCAAAACTACACAGAGAAACCCTGTCTTGAAAAAACAAACAAACAAAACAAAAGTTTTGAGATTCCAAAAGAATATTTCTCAAAGGACTTTGACACTTATTCTAAAATTTATAATGTGTTTGCAGTTCTGTGAGGGATAGTTATATCATGTTAGGTGTAGTTATGACCTGGTTAAATATATAATACATTTACAATTGTATGTGGGATAGTTAGACTATATTAGGCATAATTATGACCTGCTTATTGTTTTCATTTGGAAATTAATCATGACATAAGGAGGTACAATTGTGTGTCAAATTGACAAGGGGTAGATTTATGATGGGTGTTCTTGCTATATCTGGAATGAACTAAACCCCAAGTGGCTGGGTACATCGGTGAGGGATTTTTTCTTCTTCTTCTTCTTTTTTTTTTTTTTTTTTTTTGGTTTTTTTTCCAGACAGGGTTTCTCTGTGTAGCTTTGTGCCTTTCCTGGAACTCACTTGGTAGCCCAGGCTGGCCTCGAACTCACAAAGATCCACCTGCTTCTTCCTCCCAAGTGCTGGGATTAAAGACATGCGCCACCACCGCCCAGCTTTTTTTTTTTTTCTTTTTGATCTCAAAAAATTTTTATTCAAAGAACATTCATGGTTTTCAGTAAAGTCCATTCGTGTGTGTGTGTGTGTGTGTGTGTGTGGTTTATTTATTCTCTAAGTAGCACTGGGCTGTCCTAGAACTCACAGTGTAGAACAGGCTGATCTTGAACTTAGAGATCTGCTTGCCTGTGCCTCCCAAGTGCTAGAGTTAAAGAGATGGGCTACTATGCCCAGCTGCATGTATAGATTTGTGTGTGTGTGTGTGTGTGTGTGTGTGTGTGTGTGTGGTTTTTTTTTCTTCTTAATTTAATTATTTTAAGTGGGAAGACCTAGTTTTAATGCTGGATCTTTTGAGGCAGAAGAAAGACCCATTTTAATCTGGGTCCCTCCTTTTGGTGGCAGGACATGGAAGGAAGCTCTCTCTCTCTCTCTCTCTCTCTCTCTCTCTCTCTCTCTCTCTGATTTCTTGCTCTCACTCTTTGGCAAGCCCATTTATTCATTGACATTAAAGGCTACTTCTCTGGTATTCTGGCATATACTGAAGACAGCTGAGACATCCAGCTTTGTGGACTGAACAACTATTGGGTTCTTGGAGCTTCCTTTGGTAGACAGTCATTGTTGGATTACCTGGACCAAAGCCTGTAAGCCATTCTAATAAGTCCCTATTTTATATATATTCATTCTGTAAGTTTAGAGATCCATGACTAATACACATGACCCCATAATCCTATGCCTGGCTATTTATCCAAAAGAAATGCAAATATATTTGTGATGTTGAATATTGTCAACTTGACAGCACTTAGAATTACCTAAAAGACAAGCCTCCAGGCATGCCTGTGAGGGATTACCTCTATTAGGTTAACTGAGGTGGGCAGACCCACCCTGAATGTGGATGACACCCTTCAGCTTGCTAGTGCATAAAAAGACTAACTGAGCCGGGCGGTGGTGGCGCACGCCTTTAATCCCAGCACTCGGGAGGCAGAGCCAGGCGGATCTCTGTGAGTTCGAGGCCAGCCTGGGCTACCAAGTGAGCTCCAGGAAAGGCGCAAAGCTACACAGAGAAACCCTGTCTCGAAAAACCAAAAAAAAAAAAAAAAAAAAAAAAAGACTAACTGAGCATGCACATTCATCTCTGCTTCCTGGCCAAGGAGTCAATGTGGCCGAGCTCCCTCAAGCTCCATGCCTTCCAGGCCATGATGGACTGAACCTTGAACTGTGAGCCATAATATAAGTCCTTTCTCCCTTAAGTTGCTTTTGTCGGGGCATGTGACCTCGACAACAGGCAATGTAACTAGGACAGCACTGTTCACACAGATACACTTACATGCGTGCCCACAGCAGCTCTAGTTACAATCACAAAGCCAGTGTAAACCTTCTGGAGCTGGGTGAACAGTGGGAGGCTCACAGCGTGCAGCAACAGGAGAAACAAACTTGATACATGTGACAATTGCAGGAGCCTCCAACAATGGCTTACATAAAGCTTAGTTGCACTGCTATGACATATCTGTAGGGACAAAACCAAATGAGTGGTTTGGGCTAAGCCTGTCACCATACCAGCATGCTGTAAGGCAAGGTTCTGGAGGACAGAGCTGTCGTGCACTGATGGGGGGTGTGTGTGTGTGTGTGTGTGTGTGTGTGTTAAAATGCCTAAAACTATACTCCATAAGAATTCATCAGGGCCTGAGGGATGGCTCAGAGGTTAAGAGCACTGACTGCTCTTCCAGAGGTCCTGAGTTCAATTCCCAGCAACCACGTGGTGGCTCACAACCATCTGTAATGAGATCTGGCGCCCTCTTCTGGTGTGAAGGCATACATGCAGGCAGAACACTGTATACATAACAAATAAATAGATTTAAAAAAAAAAGAATTCACTTTATTGAATGTCGATATTTAAAATAAATACTTACAATGTGGCGATTGGTCTGGGAGGCTCTCCTCTGTCAGGGAGAGTGGGCAACTGGGTGGACAGTAGGCGGTGGACAGTAGGCAAGGGCAAGGGCCTTCTGAGTCAGAGGGTGCCGGGGGTGTGAAGGAAATGGAGGACATTGTGCCGAGTCCACGTCAGTGGTTCTGCCTCAAGTAGGTGAAGGAGTTGGTCACAGAGGGTCTGCAAACAGGGACAGGAAGTGAACCGGGAAGGGGGCGGGGCTTAACTAGAGGGATACAGCTGAGACTGGAAGAGGTGACAGAAATGCCAGAGCCACGGACCCGCCTGAGGACTGCAGGTTTGGAACTGCTGCAGGGGCTGTTGGAAGTGGCAGAGCGACTGGTTTTGAGAGACAGGACCGGGGAGCCTGCACCTCACAACTCAAGACAGCAAGGGCACTTGGCTGCGGCCCACTGATCTTGCCGGTTTTCAGTATTGCTGCCAGGCTGAGCTGCACAGCCTCTGTCCCGGGATTCACTGTGGGGCTGGGGATGCACAGGGGACTGTGGGTAGGCAGGCTAGGCTCAGCCCAGGCTGGAGTGTGAAGGGGGCAACAGCTACGAGTGGAAGAGGACTCTGGGGCTGTGCCACTTATGAAGTCTGGGGCCCCGCTGTGGGTGGTGGCGCCCGGCAGCCCCAGGGTGCTGTCTTGGGCCACTTCCTTCTCCAGATTCTGCACAGCCCTCACTCAGGTTTCTTGTGCATCACCAGAATTATACTTCCCATATCAGCTCAAGCACAGGGCAGGCACACGGGTCCCTTTTCCAGCACAATGAATAGGGTATCCAGCAGACAGCAGCTGGACAGACCAAATGCTCACACCAGGACCAGAACCAAGACTTCAGACGGCCATAGTTCCATGATCTATGAACTGCTCAGAGCCCCCAACCCTGGGGAGTGTGGCGGTTGTAAGCTGACTCAGGGTCACCCCTTGCCAATGTCCCCGCTGCTGCTGCTGAAAACTCCATTTGCACAGGTGAGGCCATGGGGTGGCAGTGCACCTTCTGTCCACAAACATCCTGGTCAAACGTGAGGCGACCCCTCATTTTTTGTGCGTGGGTGTGGTGGCCAGCAGGCAGGATCAGGCGTTTCTCTGCTCTGGAGGAAGGTACTTGAGGCCCAGGAGTCTGAAAATGTCTTCCTCAGAAGTTGCATGGAAAAATGTCTTCTGCAAGGAACAAGAGGGTCAGTGGCTGGGGCCCAGATCAGGCTTCCATGCAGTGTGGCTGGCCCAGGCCATGCTACGATCCAGTGCAGCTGGGCTCACGCCATGCTACGATCCAGTGCAGCTGGGCCCAGGCCATGCTACTATCCAGTGTAGCTGGGCCAAGGCCATGCTACTATCCAGTGCAGCTGGGCCCAGGCCATGCTATGATCCAGTGTAGGTGGGCCCAGGCCATGCTACTATCCAGTGTAGATGGGCCCAGGCCATGCTACTATCCAGTGTAGCTGGGCCAAGGCCATGCTACTATCCAGTGTAGCTGGCCCACGCCATGCTACGATCCAGTGCAGCTGGGCCCAGGCCATGCATGGCAGGGCCAGGTCCATGTCATTGTGCAGCGTAGCTGGGACCATGTTATACTCCCTGGCAATGTACATTATGTTTGAGATTGTGGACCAGGACCCAGGTTATAGGAACCGTTTTTCACCCTGGTTTCTGGCAACTTACCCGCTCGGGATCAAACAGCCCATGGCTGTTCAGCCACAGCCCCTTCTCTTGCCGGCTGAAACGTCGTAGCTCCCGTTCAAAAAGCTGGGGAGGGATGGGGAGGACACGTGCCTTTAGCCGGGCCAGCCCACCACAGGCCCAGCCCCCCCAAGGAACACAAGACCTACCTGGGAGCCAGTCCAGCCAAGAAGAGCGAAGGGGAACTGACTGTTGGGGGTGACCACAAGATCGACCCTCACGGCTCTCCGGGCTGGACAGGGCTGCAGCCCCCCGACTAAAGCTGCACGCGGGGGCTGGGGCAAGCACAAGATGCAGAAGCTCCTCTCGAAGGCGTCCATGGTGTAGTTCTGCCGCAGGAGGCGGCCAGAGTCTAAGTGGCTGCGATGATATTGGTGATAGAGGACAAGTCCCTGCGAGAGGGGAGGCAGGTGTGGCCGGGTGCTGCCCTGGTCCTGGGAGGGCAGAGGGCTGGTCAGTCGTCACTGCTGGGCAGGGTGCCGGAGTTCCTCACCTGCCTCTGCAGTTGGCTCATCACTCGGGGCAGCAGCCCCACTTCTTGGCCCTCCTCAGGGTGAGTGATAAGGAAGTCCACATCATGACCTTCTGACTTCCCCCTGAAAGAGAACGTTTGATTCTCTGGCTTCAGCACAAGGCCATGTTCCCTTCAGTGAGTGGAAAGGCCACCTCGGCATCCACAACTCACGTCCCTACCTTAGGGAGGAGCCTAGGGTATCCTCGGAAGGGACCGTGGGCCCTCTTACCTCCGGAAACCGCCGGTCAGCGTGACGGTGGCTCCAGGCAGGGTCTGTCTCACAGCGGCCTCCACCAACTGCTGCAGGGCCTCTGCGTCAGCTCGCCCAACTGGGGTGCTCAGGTCCTCGTAGTACTGGAGCCCTGTGGGCAGCACAGCCCGTCTTCCTCACAGAGCCCCACCCCCCCAGACGCAACAGCCACCACAGCCCTGTGGCTGTAGGAAAGGCAGAGGGAAGGGTTGGAGCCGGAGCAGATCGAGATCCTTATTCATGGTCCACTCCTCCTTTTAAAATAAATTCTTATTTGGGGATAACTATAGATTCTCATGCAACTGAAGGAAACAAGATCCCTGGTGCCCTTTACCCAACTCCCCCCACAAACTTAGTATCTTGAAAAACTCCAGTGAGTTTGAGACCAGCACGTCTATATATAGAGTTTCAGGCCAGCCATGGCTACATCCCAGAGAGCTGGGCCAGAGTTTAACATGTGCCTTATAAGGCCCTAGGTTCAATCCCCAACATTACAACAAAACAAACCAAAAAATCCTTCACAGAACTACATGGCACAATGAAGCTAACACAGGCAAGACACAGCCTGCCCGTCCTAGGTTTCGGCTTCTCCACTAATCAAAGGCAACCAAAAGGTGATTAAAAAAAAGACGTGACAAAGATGAGTCCGCTCCTAGCCACCTCTCCTTTGACCCATTCGTCTTCTGGCCTGTCAAAGGCACTGCTGTGCCCTCCATGCCCAGTTCAGGAGGTTTAAGCATGAGAAACGGCAAAGCCTTGCACACAGCAAGCTCTTAGTAAACACTGCTGGCCATCCTGTCTACCCTGCCCCCCCCCCCCCCAGGGAAGAGACAACTGAAGCATGAAACACCCCGGGAAGGACAATGGCAGGCCGTGGCGCCCTTCTGCAGAGTCTCCAGCCAAGACCACTGGAGCGACCAGGCAGGCTACACAGACCAAATGCCTGCTCATCACCTGCTGGCTTCCAGAAGCACTCACGAGTTTCATGCTATCATTTCTCTGTGTTTCCCAGAGAAGGTAACCAAGACTCATAGAGGTTAGTCCTGAGGCCATGGTTACATACCATGGAGAGGAGAGGACCCAAACCAGGCATAACAAACCCAAGGCTTATGCTGTTTTCCACTCATGGTGGCACCTATACCCCAAGACTATGTACACCAGGCACCACTTTGGACAGGCAGGCCCAGACCAAGACTGTCCTCAACACAAATTGAGATCAAACAGGAGGAAACATGAGGCCCAGATGCCACAGCAATGTTATAATAACAATCACTGAGGAAGAGCCATGGTAGACCCCAGCTCCGGGGAGAACACCCCAGGGAGCCCATCCACTTGCTACCAGGATCCCTCTGCACCAGCTGCTCCCCGGCACTCAGGCAGTCAGTCAGCATGATCCCCAGCAGAGCGAAGGGCTTCCGTGTGTAGGGCTCCCCAGGTCCAGGCGGCTCTGGAAAGTTCACCTGCTTTCTGCTGCTGGGTCAGTCTCTGGGGCTGCCCTCTGAGCTCATCCAGGGTTCGCAGGCCTTCCTGGTACCACCGGTTGGCAGTCTTCACACCAACCCCAAAGATTTGGGTGAAGAGCTACGTGGAAGAAGAAGGGGTGGACAGGTCAGGGGCAAATTCCCTGGAAGGTGTCCCTGAGAACGCTGCCTTCATGCCCAGTGCCACAGGAGGAGGACTCGATCCTGGAGTCTGGCCCACCCAGACCACTCTCACAGGGGACTGGACCCACATACCCCGAGAGTAGCCCCACTAGGGACAGCATATTTCAGCAGCCCAACCACCAGAAAACTTCAGGAAGCTCTCTCTTCACCCCTTATAAAAGGTCTGTCCCCTTAATGCCCAGGCCCAGCCTGAGTGGAGTTATCCTGATATACTGGCTCGCCAGGTTTTTAGTTCACTGGGAAAATGCCTCCACTTACTACAGCTGGGATTTACTGTGTGTTCCCTTCAACAGCCAACTCAAGGAAGAGTGAACAAAGAGGGCGGGTTCAACAGAGGCACAGGAGGCCTGGCCAGCCTCTACCACAGCAGGTGTGGAGAACTTGCTCCCAAAGGTTCAGATGCCAAAGGGTCCGTGGAGCCCTGGACTAAGAAGCATGTTGTCTGCCTTGGGCCAATCATGGAGAGACTCTCCCAGGAATTTTGGAATGAGACTAAGGCCAGCCCACACAGTAGTCGAGATTGTATACATGGTCCAAACTCTTCTGGGGCTATGTCTCCTAGCAGCGGAGGATACCCATACATATCAGGAGGATGAAGGCCAGGTGTGGCCATGCACGCCTGAGACAGATACAGGAAGATCTTGGATTCTAGGGCAGCCTCGAATTCTATCACAAACAAACCAAATAGAGCTGCCTTGGAGAAGAACTGTCTCAGCCCTGCCCTTCCTGGGTTTTTCCCAACCCTGTTTCCTTGATTCTCTGAACTCACAGTATAAGACAGAACCTGGCTTTCAAAATCTGGTACTAGCTCGGTAGCGGTGGTGGCACACGCCTTTAATCCCAGCACTTAGGAGGCAGAGGCAGATGGGTCTCTGAGTTCAAGGCCAGCCTGCTCTATAGAGCAAGGATAGCCAGGGCTATACAGAGAAAGCTTGCCTCGAGAAAACAAAGACAAAAACAAAAAAGATCAAGTACCACTCTTGCAGAGGACCTGAGTTCAATTCCCAATACCCAGGTCAGGGAATCTACAACTGCCTCTATCTCCAGGAGATCTGTCACCTCTGCCCACCTCACTCACCCATACTCGTGAGTGTGTATGTGTGTATGTGTGTGTGTGTGTACATACATGCACACCTACCCATGCATGCATCTGTGTAATTTAAAGAATAAACCTACAAAAAAACTAATCTGACACGATTTGAATAAGGCAGTGCATTCTGGTATCTCAGCATCTGGGAGGGGAGGGCAGGGGGAAGGTGGGCTCAGCTACAGTGTTCTAGCCCAGCTTGGGCTGTGTGAGATGCAGTCCACCAAAACCAACAAACCAACCCCTGGTGCTGTGGCACTTGTCTGTAATTCTAGCACTTGGGAGACTGAGGCCAGCCTGCACTACAAAGCAAAACTGTCTCAAAACAGATAGATAGAGAGACAGACAGAAAAAGACAGACAGACAGAAAGACAGATGAATAGATAATAGGCTGGCGAAACTCAGCAGGAAAGGCAGGACTGCCAAGCCTGGAGCTTTGAGTTCCACCTCTGGACTCTACCCAGCAGAAAGGGAACTAACACTTGCAAACTGTCCTCTAACCTCCACATGTGCCACGGTGTGTGCCTTCCCCCAAAGAAATAAACAAAGATTTTAAAAATTAAATATGCTAGGTCAAGAGCACCGGCTGCTCTTCCAGGGGTCTTGAGTTCAATTCCCAGCAACCACATGCTGGCTCACAACCATCTATAATGAAATCTGGTGCCCTCTTCTGGCCTGCACCAAGAATGACACCTGAGACCACAGAGATGGGGTGATACCCACATTTTGTTCAGTGTGCTCTTTAATACATACAAGAATATTCCATCAAAAAACCAGATGGTACTGCGTAATGCAGAAAATTCCCTGTGCTCAAAACAGCCTCTGCCTGCATTCCCCGTGGCAGCCTGGTGCCTATCAGGTATCAGTTTAGCTACCATTTCTTAGTGACCCACTATGACCCCAGGCGGGGCGAAAAGGCCTTTGCTGGCTGCTTGCTCATGCTGTGGATTATGCTATGCAGGGTCCTAGCCATCCCCCCCCTCCCCACCCCCCGACACACCTTCATGGTCTGGTGCCTTTCTGAGCTGCGGACTTGTTCCACCTCCTCACATGTTCCATGTTCCAGCAGCTCCTGGGACAGGAGACAAAACAAAACTCTGAGCCCGAGGGTGAGGCAGTTCCCTCCACACCCCGCGGAGAGGGGCTCTGTGATATCAGGGACCGGCAGTACTTGGAAGGGAGACTGCACCCAGGGAGGTAACCACAGCTGCAAGGCACAGCTGGGGTGGCAGGGCTCCAGCCACAAAGCTCTTCAGGGCTGGAGTTGTAACAGTCAACGGGACCTGTGATTGGCTCACTCTTCATGTGAGTCCCAGGATATACCAATGTTTACCTTCAGAAACATATATGACTTCATCTAAGAGCGGCTTTGCCACAATGGGTTCTTGAAGGAAAAGTATCCAAAAGGTCGGTTCAATGTTGGGTCCTCAAAAAACCCAGACATCCTGGCACTAATGATGGCATCAATGCAGCAGCAACCTCCACTGAATCTGCTCATCCACCCTAGGGCGGGGGAACAGCTCACGTACCCGTGAATCTGCGCTGGAGATGGTTTATTGTGGCCTCGAAGCGGCATCTGTGTGCATGCCCATACTTCCAGACTGGGCTCTGAACCACCAACTCTCCTGCTACCCCACCAGGTCCAGGGCCCCCCACTCCACACACTCACCCCACTCAGTACGACAAGCACCTACCTGGATTACTCTAGAGGAGTGTTCTCCAAAGAGGGGCAGCCCCTGCAGCTGGCTCGGGGATGTGACAGGGCAAGGAAGAGACTTGAGCACCGAGGCGGCTCTGGAGAAGGAGAGAAGACGGCCCTGGTTGCCTTCAAAACCTGCTGCCTCTGCCAGGGTCTCCAGAGCCTCCTGCGGGGAGGGCCCTTGGTTAAGGTACAAGGTGGGCATGGGACCTTGCCTCAACCTTTTAGCGACCAACCAGCTTTACCCATGTCCCTGCTCTCTGGGGCAGGGATCTGCACACAGACGCAGCTTACTGAGAGGGTAGTGTTATGGTGTGTGAGAGGTGTGGGACGCTGACAGGCGTAAGTTGGCATCGTCACTGAGCTTGGGGGCTCCTTCCTGGGTTCAGGTACCTGCAAAAGGGCAAGGCACGGGTCATCATGAAGCCGCAGGACCGGCATGTCCTCTACCCGTCAACTCTATATGTGTTGGCAGAGAACTGAGGTCTCAGAAGCGAGGGAGCTTGCCTCCTGTCTCCTAGCAACCTGGCTCCCGAGCATCTGGAGGACAGGTTCCTGTCAACTCAGTTCATCCCAAGTACTAAGGAAGAAACACCTAAATATACCAGAAGTTAGTAGGTCCCAAATGCTCACAACAGAGGTGGGATAGTCTAGCCCCCAAATCCCTGCTATGGTCTCTATCGGTTTCTCAGTCCCCACCTGCTCCTGAGGACACTGAGGCACTGTCACAGCTGAGCTAGTCCTTCACTAGCTCACCTCCAGGTGGTGCCGGACCTCCTCAGGGACAGGTTGCCCTGCCGCCATGCTCTCTGTAAACCAGCTGATGTCCAGCAGAACTGGCTGGGGGCGGCCTGGGAGAAGAGCATCCATGTTCTTCTGCCAGCAGATGGCCTCCTCGGCTGAGGTCTGCTCCATCACCACATGTGTCACCTCCGAGCTGGGGGGGGGAAGAGGAGGAGAATGAGACCCAGGGCCTCTGCTGCTCTGCCCTTATACCAAGCTTTGCTTTTGTAGTGCCCTCTACGGTGACTGTCCTGCTTTCTTCAAATGCCTTCTTCCAGAAAGCCTTCCCAGCCCCTCCTGAGACGGATGCACCCCTCTCCATTCTTCTACCTGGTTCTTAGTGCAGGGACACTCACCAGCCAGTTTGGTTAACTTGTCTGCCAGGGCCAGGTGGTTCTGATCTCAATGCTAATTGTTTGGAGACTTGCTATGTAGGACAGAACTCTAGCACCCTTGCAACCAGGATTACAGGCAGGCAACCCACCCTGCTAAGATTTAAATACAGACACAAGAGTCTTGCCCTATTTGTTCAAACCCCAGTGGGCAAACCCTTGCCGCATGCCCCAGGGAAAGCATGGTTTCTATATTTGCTTCGCATTGGAGAAATCCAATGTAAACTCTTTTGTCGGGCTGTTGTAAAAACGTAGAGCCATGTGCAATCCAAGTTGTTTTCTTCACTCTTATGTGAGTCTGGTGCACTAGTCTTTAGGGATGTTTCATTATTTGGGGGCAGGGTGCAAACAAGCTAGCCAGACTAAGGGGGCCAGGCTCCAAGTTCCTTTATTACTCTCAGTCGCAGAGTTACTCCATTGCCCTGGGCATGTTCTCTACAGGAGCTGGTTGGTGACTTCTGCAAACTCAGGACATCCTTGACCACTGGCTCACTGGGAGGGAGAGCAGCTAGCAAATATGGCTCACTAACTACTTTTCCTTGTATGGCTCTTTAAGAAGTCTCTGGCTTGATGGCACCGTCTTAAAAAAGAGGAACTCCGAGTTGGAGGAAGGTACTGTGACCGCGAAGTGCCAGGGTTGGCTTAGGTCCCAAAGCCGCAGGTGCTGCCGTCCGCAGCTGCGAACCATCTCCCGCCCTGGGCCACGGGTGGGTCCATACCCTAGGGTGGCGGGCTTATACCAGCCCCCCGCGAGGCTGGCACCCCACCAACACCGGGCCCTCGCGGGAGCCGCACACCTGTAGGTATCTAGGATGCGGAAGCCTTTGGACCGCGCCAGACGCGCGAGGAAGGCCCGGCGGCTGCGGCCCATGCGCGGCTCGGCCAGGTAGATGGCCACGCCCGGGAAGCGCACCGGCGGCGGCGCGGAGGAAGCACCAGCGCGGTGTGGGGACTCAGGCCGCACTCGCCGCCGCTTGGGCAGCATCTGGATACGGAACTCAGGAGGCACGGAAGGCCGCAGAAGCGAGGGAGCCGAGGTCCGGAAAGAAGGCGGAAGGACAGCGAGGAAGCTGGCGGGGAGAGGAAGCGGTGTCCGCTCCACTGCGGGGGGTGGGGGACTCGATGCAAATGAGGCGCGCTCGGGGAAGGGTTGGCTCCGCTCCTGAGGCCCCACCTCTATGCAAATAACGCCCGAGGACTCGTCTGCGGCTGTGGACCTCCTCCCTGGGAAAGCACCATTGGCTTCGCAGACCTTAGACGGGGAGGGCCTGGGTCCGTGGGCGGGGCTTCTTCGACTGGGCGGGCCTTTTTCTTCGCTAGGGGGCGGGGTCTTTACCATCCCTTTCCTATACTCCCCCCCCCCCCCGCAAAGGGCGGTGCCTCAGCTTACCCTGGACCAGCTGCCTCTGTTGGTGACACTGCGCCTGCGCGGCATCCTCTGCGTCTGCGAAGGAGAGCAGATATGTAGTCTGCGAGTGAGCTAACGGACTGTGAAAAAGTTTTCCAATCTAACGGCATTGGGACCAGCTGGCCGGCCATCTGGAAAAATAGAAATTGGCCCCCTCCCTCGCTGCTTAACGTCAAGTAAACCCCAGATGGATCAAACATTTAAATCAGTCTGAAAAGAAACCAAAACTGTACTGGCAGAAACTCGATTTTTTTTTAAGTTTCTAAAAATTATTTATTAAATTTATTTACTTTGTTTTATGTGTATACGTGTTTTTGCTTGCATGTGCGGCTGTATAACACGTGGATGCCTGGTGCCTGCCGAGTGAGAAGAGTCAGATCCCGGGAAATGGTGAGCTGCTGTCCCTGTGAATGCTGGGAACCTAACTCAGGTCCCCTGCCAGAGCAACAAGTGGTTCTTAATTGTTAAGCAATTTCTCTGGTCCCTTAATATTTTTTTTTTTTTTTAAGATTTATGTGCTTGACTGTTTTGCCTGAATGTATATATGTGTACCACATCTATGCCTGTAAAGAACCAGCCTTCCGCTGGCCGGCGGTGGCACATGCCTTTAATCCCAGCACTTGGGAGGCAGAGCCAGATGTATCTCTGTGAGTTCGAGGCCAGCCTGGTCTACAGAGTGCGATCCAGGACAGGCACCAAAAATACACAGAGACCCCCCCCCCCAAAAAAAAAAAAAAAGAAGAACAGCCTTCCTCCATTTTAGGCTTAAAAGCCATCTTATAGTAGAAAACAAACTAAGTCTGTTCCTGTTCATGATAAAACTTATGTTTCTCAAGGATTGGGCTATGCCCACCCCCAACCTTAACTACAATGGTTCTGTACTGCCTGTACAGAATGGCAATCATGTCTTTTTTCACAAAGTTGTTTATAACCATCTTACAACCCTACCTGTGTTTCAAAACATTATATGACTACCTGTTGTGATGACCTTGTTTTGGCCACATGTTCCATTCTGCTCCTATAACCCCACCTATTTTGCCGGTCAAATCTCCCATTTGGAAATCCCCTACCCATGAGCTGTAAAAGCCTTGTCTTCCCTAAATCCAATGCTGACCTCTCGAACCCCACCTTAGGGGGAAGCAGCCCGTGTTCATGAATAAAAAAGTTTGCTTTAATTAATTGCTTGCTTTAATTAATTTGCCCATGATGATTTGGGTTGGTGGTCTTTCTCCTCCCATCTTGGGGATAACACCTGGTGCTGGTGGAAATTTGAGGAGCATGCTAGATCTCCCTGAACTGGAGTTAGGGATGGTTGGGAACTGAACCCAGGCCCTCTGCAAGACCAGCAAGTGATCTTAACTACTTAGCTGTCTTTCCAGCTCCACTGGAATATTTTTGTGATCTCAGTAACACAACCAACTTGGTAATACTGGAGGGAAAAGGTGGCAAGTGGAACCATATATAAATTTACAATTTGGCCTGGTGAGGTGGCATGCCTCTGTACTGTCCCCACTCCAAGCTGAGAATGGAGGGTCTCCAGTTCGAGAGTAGTTTGGGCTAGCTGTGGGTTGTAAATACTGAGTGTGCTATACATATGTGTGTGCCTATTTGTGTCCCAGAGCATACCAAAGAACAGGTCTGTAATCTTCCTGGGACAGGGGGAGAAGGGAAGGGCTCTTTCCTAAAATGCTGGGGAACCTGTTTGAGACTCCCCGGGTCCTGGAAGTAGCTTTGACAGCAGGGCTAACAGTAGGAAGGATGTGTAGTCATGGGGTAGGTCTTGGACTCAGTGAGACTGAGATGCGCTTGAATGGAGTTGCCGTTCTTGGAGAGCAGTCCTTGGACTGTAGTAAGGACTCCACAGAGTGGAGACTTAAGATTCATATATTTGGGGGGTGGGGGACTGGAGAGATGGCTCAGTAGTTAAGAGCACTGGCTGCTCTTCCAGAGGTCCTGAGTTCAATTCCCAGCAACCACATAGTGGCTCACAACTATCTATAGTGGGATCCGATGCCCTCTTCTGGCATAAAGTCGTACATGCAGATAGAGCACTCATACCTAATATATACATATATATTCATGTATATACATATATATTCCATATATATGGAAATTGTCTTTACGTTTCATTCCTCAGTTGAATTAATCGCCCCACACAGTTCTTCTGTGGTAGTCACTGTAGGAAGGTGGTGGAGTGAGTCTGAGAAGGGGAAGGACAATAGTGAGGCATGTCACCTCCTCTGTATATATCCAATACTAGGTGGCCTTAAGATAAAAGGGATGTGTGTGGTACAATAGCCTGGATGAGTCTAGAGAGCATAAATGCTAAGTAGAAAGAACCATGCCGTGTGGGCTCCTTCTGCCTACATATATACCCCAGTAGCACGGGCCCACAGAAGTTCTGTTACTGAGGGCAGTGGCTCTTGGGAGGCAGGCCTGAGCCGAGGGCAGAGATCTGACGTGGGGGTGGCGAGTCTCTGGCCTCTCCTTTCCTGACCCCCCAGGCTGCTCTTGTGCCTCTCTGGAGACAGCGACATCTGACTTGTTTGGGTGGTCTGTTCCAGTGAAGTTAGTTCAGAGGTCCCATCGAAGTCCCAAGCCTCCCATTCCCCTCTCTGAGACCCCCACAAAGCAGAGAGCCTGCACAGACTACCTCGTGGCTGGGCTCCATCAACTGCTCTGAGGCTTGCTGTCCCTTTCCCACCCCCTCCAGGCTGGCTCTTCCTGCCCGTCTCAAACTCATGTTTGGATTACTTTTGCCCCAGCTGTATGAACTGGTGTTTTTCCAAGATGAATCTCCTGCTCCAGAAGACCTTGGCATGGTGTATGTGGGTATGTGTGCGTGCGAGCATGCGTGCATGCCTGTGTGTGTGTGTGTGTGTGTGTGTGTGTGTGTGTGTGTGTACTACTCAGTCCTCACAACCTTCCAAAGCGGCTCAACCCTCGCCACACCTCTGTCCCCCGCCTCCACCCCCCAGCATCTGTCTTCAGGTTCTCTTTGATGTTCTTTACACCTGGGTGGGCTCCTTCCAAGGCCCGAGGGGCTGGGAGTCAGCTCTGCTCCGGCACTTGCCCCTTCTGTCTTGATCTCTTTCCCCTACAGGCCACTTGCCAGCAGCATTTGGAAAGCCCGTGGTTAAACTCCTAACGCTGCTGGACCGGGGCTCCCGGGGATTGTCGGCCTTTCATGAACACTGGCCAGGACCTTCAAGTGCTTTGACATGTTGTAGTCATTAAGCCCTGTGTGCCTGTCCCATGACTGCTGTAACAAATTGTCACAAGTTGGGCAGCTTGAACCAGTAGAAACCTACTCTCTCCCAATTCTCAAGGCCAGAAATCAAACAAACAAACAAAACCCAGGTGTCAGCAGACCCACGTGCCGAAGTCTGCCACTGAGGCCCCTGCCCACCTCTTCCAGGCCGTGGCTGCACTGGCCTCGTCTCTGCTGTCACCTTCGGCGGCTGTCTTTCCCCTGGGCTCTTCTGATGTGTGTCCTCCTCTTTCCTGAGAATGACACAGGTCAAGAAACATTTCTCTAATTCAGGAGGATATCACCTCAAGGTTCTTACCCTAATTATATCAGCAAAAGACTCTTATTCCAAAAAAAAGTCTGGAAGGACAAGGATGTTTGCAGGGGAGGGGTGTTACTCTTCAATCTGCTACCTGGGTCTAGCTTATGGATGTGTGTGTGTGTGTGTGTGTGTGTGTGTGTGTGTGTATGTGTGTTACTCTTCAATCTGCTACCTGGGTCTAGCTTATGAATGTGTGTGTGTGTGTGTGTGTGTGTGTGTGTGTGTGTGTGACTCTTCAATCTGCTACCTGGGTCTAGCTTATGAATGTGTGTGTGTGTGTGTGTGTGTGTGTGTGTGTGCGTGTGTGACTCTTCAATCTGCTACCTGGGTCTAGCTTATGAATGTGTGTGTGTGTGTGTGTGTGTGTGTGTGACTCTTCAATCTGCTACCTGGGTCTAGCTTTACTGCTTTCTCTGATCTTTGTATGTAGATCTATCAGAACCTCAAGATCTGCGTAATTTTATTTTTTGAGACAGGTCTCACTATGTAACCCAGACTAACCTCAAACTTCCCGTACCCTGCCTCAGCTTCCTCATTGCTGGGATTATGGGTGTGTGCCACCGTGTCTGGCTTAGATTTGGATTTTTGGCATTCGATGTACTAATGCTGGAGCTGGGGCTTGCCAGGGCCTAGCTGATTGTGTAACAAATACAGAAGATTTATTTTTGAGAAACATTTGCTGCCTTTAAAGGAAGGTTTGTGTCTCTGCTTCTGGACAGGCACCACCCACAAGAACTGGGTGGGCAGCTGGAGGCCCAGGATGGGACCCCATTGGAATATAGGGGTGGGGAGAAATCAAGAAGCACCAGGACCCCAGGACCCCTTTCTGCCTTGGGGTTTGGCCAGAGGATTGTAGCAAAGGGAGCATCCTTAAATGAAGGTTCATTGGGTTTATTTGTCTAACCAACCCAGGCATAACTGGCAATGAGGGGCCTTGGAGGCCCAGAAAAAGGGAAAGACAAGGGGGGCTTGCAGACCCCAGCCCCACTGCTAGTTAAAAATCCAAAAATGGCCAGGTGTGGTGGCAAATGCCTTTAATCCTAACGCTCAGGAGGCAGAGGCAGGCATATCTCTGAGTTTGAGGACAACCTGGTCCATATAGAGAGTTCCGGTCTAGCCAAGGCTACACAGTGAGACTCTGCCTCAAACAAACAAAAAATCCAAAGATGAGTTCATTCACACTACTGCAGAAGCTGACACTATTATATTTTTTTAGTTATTTTCTCATTTACTGTGATTACTATTGAAATGAAACAGGGATACAAATTCGGGGGAGGGAGGTCCCTGGTTTATGGACACTGAGTTAGAAAATCTTGCCATCTCTCCTGGTTTCTGACCCACGGTGTAGGTAGGTGGAGAGTCCCGAGAGGCTGGCTGGGGAGGCAACAAGGTCCCCCTGAGCAGCCTCAAGCTAAGGTCAAGGTCGAGGGAAAAGGTGACAGCAGCCAGGAGGGTTTGTGGAAAGACCCTGGAGTCCCCGTCAGGGGCAGGGCTGCCCCAGAAGTTGAGAGGTCAGCTGGTAGATCAGGTGGGAAGTAACAACTGTCAGATGAATGGAGGACTTGGAGGCATCTGCATACCGTGCTAATGACATATTGAGTTTTTGATTTCTTTCTGAATATGCTGAATTGCTTGTAGAGGTCCCTTGGCCTGTGCTGGGGCTACGCACCATAGGCCCATGGCAGCTTGGAAATCTTACCGGTGGAGAATGACTTGATACCCAGTCCTACAGAGCACCCAAGCTGAGTGGTACAGCACACGGTAGGTCAGTGGCTATTTCACCTCCTGGTCCAGTGCTCATCATTGCTTTCATCAAGTACTGCACGCTACTTATCTGGGAAAATACACAAATGCAAAGTGTAATTTCTACTGAACATAGTTGTCATACCACTGTAGACTTGAAAATTTGTAAGTCAAACCACCATAAGCTGGGACCCTTTGCACTTTGGGAGTGGTGGCTTTCTATCTATCTATCTATCTATCTATCTATCTATCTATCTATCTATCTATCTATCTATCTATTGGTTTTTTGAGACAGGATTTCTCTATGTATCCCTGGCTGTCCTGGAACTCACTCTGTAGACCAGACTGGCCTGGAACTCAGAAATCATCCTACCTCTGCCTCCCACGTACTAGAATTAGAGGCGTGTGCCACCACACCCAGCTTGGTTTTATTTTTATAGTTTTTTTAAAATGTGTATAAGTGTTCTATCTGACTGTATGTATGTTCACCACATGCATGCAGTGCCTTCAGAGGCCAATAGAGGGCGTTGGATCTTCCAGAAATGTAGTTACAGCCCCCTATGCCGTGTGGGTGCTGGGAACTGAACCTGTGTTCTCTGCAAGAGCAGTCAGTGCTCTTAACCACTGAGCCATCTCTCCAGCCCCTGCTGTTGTTGTTTTGACAAAGTCTTGCTGTGTGGCTCAGGGCTGGAACTCCTAATCCTCTTGCCTTTGCTTCCAGGGGAAAGAGAAGGGAAGGTACAAACTACTACACCTGCTTTCACTGCCAATTTCCCCACATCCAGAGCAAAACGAATGTTTCCAAGGTTGCTGCAGCCATAGAGGCAGAAACATGATTTAAGTACACAAACACATATATAAACTATAACTTAGACTTTGTGGCTGAGGTTATAGCTCAATGTTAGAACACTTGTCTTATCATGCTTGAGGCCCAGTCAGAGCAAAAATGCAATCCCCACAAAATAAACACACACACACATACACACACACACACACACACACACACACACACACACACACACCATCTAACTAGCTAGCTATTTAACTTTAGACCATTCATTCAACAAACACAGCCTGCTGTGTAAGCACATGGAATACAGTGTATGTGGCATACCGAAGCCACTGTCCACATGGTACAAGACAGACAGGGAGAATGTACATTGGACCAGCAGTTTAGTCAGTGACAGTGAATGTGGCCCCAGGAATTCTTATCACCTACTGCTTTCCTGTAATGACGTTGATGTCTGCTTCCCCTAGAAAGAAGTAGAGGCTTGCCTCTGTGTGTGTGTGTGTGTGTGTGTGTGTGTGTGTGTGTGTGTGTGTGTGTGTGTGTGTGTGAGTTCTCTCTTCTATCTAACTGGGGTCGTCAGGCTTGGTGGAAAGTGCCTTTTCTAGCTGAGTCATCTCGCTGGCCCCTTTTGATTATCAGCTGGTCCTGAAACTTGCTTTGGCCAACACAATGCAGCAGAAGAGACTTCGTGGCCCTGTGTGTTTACACTTACAAGGTCTCACAACTGTCATGTCAAGAGGCTGGTCCATTTATGGGTAACAAGAAGCCATGTAGACAAGGATCACAGCTCCCAACACAGACTTGGGCTCCTGCTGACCACAAACAGAGCAGGAACTCACAAAACTGTATGTATCAGTAGAGTTTAAAATCAAAACCAGGGAAGGGGCCAGAGAAATGGTTCAGAGGTTAAGAGCACTGACTGCTCTTCTAGAGGACCTGGGTTCAATTCCCAGCACCCACATGGCAGCTCACAACTGTCTGTGACTCCAGTTCCAGGGGATCTGACACCCTCACACAGACATAAATATAGGCAAAACACCAATGCACCTAAAAAGAAATAAATTGTAAAAAATCAAAACCGAGGGAGAAGGCATGCCCAGGGCGGGAAGATGAGGTCTGAGCAATGCTCACACAGGCAAGCAGGCCTGTTGTGGACAGGGAGCTAGCAAGGTGAGCCTGTGTTCTGCATGGTCAAGAAAGGAAGCACCCAGGCAGCTGGAGCAGAGCACAGGGAAGAAGGTCAAAACGTGGTCAGATCATGTGGCCCTGGTGGTCACCTGAGGGTCTTTGGCTTTCACCCTGAAGTGGCGATTTCAAGCAGAGGTTCAAAGTAGGACTTGACCCTTGTCAGCTTTAACATAAAGGGATAATGGTAGGAGAGACCCCTCCTACAGGTGACTGTCCTGCCCCAGGTGAGGAAGGCAGACTTCTGGCTACACCACGATCTGAACGGATCTGCTCCAGCGGCAGACAGGCTGGACCTGCCGTCACCTGAGAGCAGAAAGCTGAATGTGATGTAAGTGATGGTCCTGAGACCGACAGGGACATCGAGGGAAGAGGGTGAGGACCACCTTGCTCGATGAGTCACAACCTTGGAGTAGTGAGGTCTACAGCTGCAAATGAGGACACTGTCAGGAGCAAGGAGACCAGCAAAGGAGGGACACAGGTGCAGATGGGAAGGGACCCAGTGCAGCTTCCTGCTGCGACAAGAAGAAACACCGAAGGTGATATCCAGAAGCAAACATGAGGAGGAGGGTGGAGAAGCTGGCTAGAGTTGGTGGGTACCTGAGAACCATAAGGTAACCCGTTCTCGAGGCCTCACCAAGTTCTGCTGGAGGCTGAGGGGTCAGGGAGCCTCCTGACCAGAAGCTGACCCTGGAAGAGTGGCCTCCATCTTCCATCCACTTGAAGGTGTCGCTCCGCCTGTCACTTAAGTGAAATGACAGCTTGAGCTCTAGTTTCCTCCTTCAGGAGACAGAATCCCGAGAGTCCTGCAGAAGCCGACATGCAAACTGTAAACTGACGGACAGGAATTACACTTCCCACCGGGACGGGACATCCCTTGGTTACTCATGGCGACACTGTGTGAGATGTGGACGGCTGAGCACACGCCTCTGGACACAGCGACTTAAGGACCAGATTCCTTAGCTTGACTTTGCCTTCTGATGCCCTGGAGGCCAGGGGGAAGGGACGAAGGCATCCTTGTAGGACTGCAGCAGGCCGAGTGCTGAACTCAACTCGAAACCACTCAGGGAAGAGTCCAATTGAGTTTCCAGCGTTCTCCAGTGTTGGGCTGAATTCACGGACACAACAAATATCACTGCATTTGTTTCAGATGTTGGGTGTGGAAAGAAGTTCGCAATATGCAGGCCTTGAGAAGCTTCTAGAGAAGCAACCTAGATGCAGTTAGCTGAGGGGAGCCCCAGGGAGGAATCCTAGCCCATGGGTCTCAGGCGAATCCGGATTCAGATAAACCGCGAGCACAAATGAATGGAGCCCTTAGGGACGTTTGTGCTCTGAATGAATGTGATTGTGTCTTCAAGAGAGCTAATAGATGGAAAGAGAGAGGGAGAGAGTCTGTTTACTCCCTGGGGGGAACCTTATGATGATGCCTTCAGGAGGAAGGAGGGAGGCAAGCCGCGGAGCAGGTGGGCCAAGAGTCGTGAACTGCAGGCGAGGCGCCAGGGCAGGCAGCCTGTGCAGATGACTGGAGTTTCCACAATAAAATGTTTCTAAGGGTGTGCACATCTCCATAATGAGGTCAGCCTGGCTAGTGCTCCCTGCCAGACTGCTCCAAGCACTCCACACATGTCAACTCTTTAATGTCCCGTCAGAGGGGGTGACATCAATACCCAGCTCTTGCCGGGGAGGGGTTGGAGACGGAGAGGGCAAGCAGTGATGGAGCCGTGCTGGGCTCCCTCAGGTGTCCCCAGGTCTAAACACAAACCTCTGGAGGACTGTCGCTGCTCGCCCTGGTGGGGGAGGGGCGGCCTGTACTTTGATAACACTTATCGATAGTTTTGTTATTTGGCCTGACGTTTTCTAATTTTTCTAGAGTGAGAGCACAGTACTTACACAATAGAAGTCTTTTGAAAGAACCGTCTTCTGCAGAGTGCAGCCAGCAACTGACCCGGAAGGGTATAGAGGAGCTTCTGCAAGGTGGAGATACTGAGCCCGGGGCTCCCACCCCATGAAAGGGCATAACCGAGCTAGGCACTGGCCAAGACAGAGACACACTGCATGGCACCCACATTCTTGTAGGGGAGAGCCAATCAAACACTGGAGCCTCTCTGTCCCCATCCCTGCTCCCCATCAGGGAAGGACTGAGCCCATGACTATATCCCTTCTCTAATTCAGCACAGCTGGCAGGGATCCAGGCCCTACCGGGAGGTAGGGAGGATCACCCAGGGTCCCCAATGGCGCAGGTATCCAGAACCATACAGGGTGTGGTCGCCAGTGGCATTTCAGTACCTCTAGGCATGAGCCCATTTTGGGGAGGAGCATCTGGGAAGGGGGCCAGGCAATGTGGTCACCTGCCACATATGAATTCTTCCTTCACCACTTGCTGGAGTGGCCGGGCGGTGGTGGCGCATGCCTTTAATCCCAGCACTCGGGAGGCAGAGCCAGGCGGATCTCTGTGAGTTCAAGGCCAGCCTGGGCTACATAGTGAGATCCAGGACAGGCACCAAAACGACACAAAGAAACCCTATCTTGAAAAAACAAAAAGAAAACAACTTGCTGGAGTAGACTCCTTGCCTCCTCCCACCAACAGGAGTCTGCTCCCTTGACAACCTCCCCCCCCCCGAAACTTTCAACAGGATTTTGCAGTGTCAGCTGTCTAGGAGACACACTGTGGGGGGCACCTCTCCCCTCCCCTCCTCTCTCTGGGAGTCCCACCTACTGCTTCTAAGCATTTTTGGCTCTGTCAACTCTTCGGCCATTTCTTGTGGTTGTACATCTGCATCGTCCCTATCCCTCTGCTCTGTGCAGGCCACTCCAGTGACTTTTATCCCCAACCCAGTGAAGACCCAAGCTCAGGCTGACTTACCGCGTCTGCTCCCCCCCCCCCCCCCCCGCCTCGCCCCTCCCCCAAGGTTCTCTGACCCGAGATCTCTGCAGGCCCCGCTCAGCCTTCCTCCCAGGGGGTCTGTGTTGGTCTTCAGTGTCAGGCTGTAGCCATTGTTTCCTCAGCTGGAGAGAAACCTCAGGGACAGTTCTTCCACATGGTGGGTGTCTTCGTCAGGGTTTCCATTGCTGTGAAGAGACACCATGACCATGGCAACTCTTACAAAGAAAAGCATTTAATTGGGGTGGCTCGCTTACAGTTTCAGAGGTTCAGTCCATTATCATTGCGGGGAGTATGGCGGCATGCAGGTAGGCATGGTGCTGGCTACATCTTGATCAGAAGGCAACGGGAAATAGTCTAAGACACTGGGCCGTGTCTTGAGCACAGGAAACCTCAAAGCCCACCCCCACAGTGACACACTTCTCTAACAAGGTCACACCCACTCCAACAAGGCCACACCTCCTAATAGTGCCACTCCCTTTGGGATTATGGGGGCCCATTACGTTCAAACTCCCACAGTGGGTAAACGAGTCTTACTTCCTCACCCTGTAGAAGGGGATTGTCTAGAGGACCGTGAGTGGGTGACTCATCAAGGTAGGCAAGGGTGTGAGGGTCAAAAGCGTGGACTAGAGCATCTCTAGCAAGGCAGTATCAGGTCAGGAGCAAGGTACTGGTCCTTGAGTTTTCGGACACATTCCAGAGCTAAGGGAAAGGGGCAGGACATGGAAAGGGTTACCTTACAGGCCCCCAGAGTGGACCTGCCTCCACTGTGTGGAGGCCCTCAAGTCTTTGCAACGGCCTGAGGGTGGTACATGGGGATGGAAAGAGACGTGGGACAAGCGAGTGAGTCAGCCATGATGCACAAACACTGAACTCCCAGCCGGGGGTGGGGGGGGCAATGGGCCAGGAAGACGGCCGACCTTGGGAACAGTGACCCAGACCCTGCAACACCAAGGGAGAGGGAAGTCAGAATGAAGTCCAGGCTAGACATGGAGAACAAGGGCTGTCTGAGGTGAGAGTGGGCGGTCATCTCTGCAGCAGGAGTGCTTCCACAGGGAGGAGGCGGGAAGACAATAGGGACCTATGAAGGGTTGGGCGAAGTGTTTGCCTAGGCCCTGGGTTCGATCCTCAGAACTGAAAAAAAAAAAAAAAAAAAAAAAAAAAAAAAAAAAAAAAAAAAAGGAACAGACCAAATGACATTTTTGGACCCCTTGCCTCAGAAGGAAGGAGAAGAAAGTGGGGTCACTTGGGAACTCGGGCCAACCTGAACTCTGCCCAGGGGAGATGCAGGCTGAGCTATGAAGACCTGCCTGGGGCTGAGGACATTTATGTGTGAATCACCCTTCTTGGCTGGGGGTAGGGGGGGGTGGCACTAGAGAAGGCAACCAGGCAGCTATAGGTCCTGGCATTAGACCTGGGGCACCCCGTGTCCTGGCGAGCATGCTCTCCCTCTCAATGCTGGCAGGAGCTGGGGAGCTGGGCTGGGTACCTGCAGGGTGTCTCCCAGGCTGAAGCTGGCTGCCCACTTCATGTTTTCCTTGGCTGGGCTTCTGGCTGAGTCTGCAAACGCCAGGAATATGAGTACCTTACCCCCCAACACACACACACACACACACACACACACATGTGCACACACACAGACACACACACCACACATACACATGTGCACAGACACACAGACACACACACATGTGCACAGACACACACACCCCACACACATGTGCACAGACACACACACACATACACACACCACACATGTGCACAGACACACACACCCCACACACATGTGCACAGACACACACACACACACACAGACACACACACCCCACACACATGTGCACAGACACACAGACACACACAGATACACACACACATACACATACCACACATGTGCACAGATACACACAGACACACAGACATAGACACAGACATAGCCACACACACACATACACACACACACACCACATGTGCACAGACACACACAGACACATACACATACCACACATGTGCACAGACACACAGACATAGACACACATACCACAGCTGTTGATGTGGCTGTCCCCAACGTGTCGTGCTTCCTAGGATTGGAGCTCACACCCTCCTCATCCAGACACTGACTTTTTTTTTTTTTTTTAATGGCATCTTTAGATCTCAGGGATCTCACTAAACACAAGAACAAGAAAAATACCACGTGTAGCAGAAGCTGTTAATGTCAAGCCCTTTAGTGACAGCCCGGGATGTCAGGAGAAAGCAAGCTGTGCTTCCCACCTCCCTTTGTAGCTCTCTGCCCTGGCCTGGGACCCAGTTGTGATTAAAGGCCCACGGAAATCAATGGAATGAACGCGGAGCTTCCAGAGAGTATTAGAAGTTTTGTTGTTTGTTTGCTGGTGGGTCGGCTGGTTTGGGGGGCAGGGGACATAGCGGGATTCCAGATGGTTTTGCTCTGTAGTACACACTAGCCTCAAACTCTTGTTTCTTTTGCCTCTGCCTGAGTGCGGAGAGCATGGATGCCAGCCACCACACCTGGCTACAGAGCGTTCTTAAAGGAAATGTCTGTGGGCTCGACGTTGTGAAGATGGCCGGATCACAAGCGTTGGTTTGTATTGTGAGAGAAAGGCTGTATGTTGAGGCCAAAGGAACAGCGTCAGAGGAGCCGGAGCCTCTGACGGTTGTTAACGGTTATTAGATTGCCTTACTCAGAACTCCTTGCCTAGATTTAATTTTAGGTACTACAACACCGTCATATTTTAGGTACTACAACACCGTCATCACAGCAGGGTGCTTGTTGGAGTTCAGCTGCTTGCAGCAGCAGGATTCTATTCTCTACTGCCAAGTGGTCTTAAATAAGACGGCCTCCCCAGGTGTTTAGACAGCTACTGCCTGGTACTTCTTACACGGAAAGATTGTGTGTGTGTGTGTGTGTGTGTGTGTGTGTGTGTGTGTGTGTCATGTCATACCTGTGGAGATCTGAAGACAACTGTCAGAAGCCCCTCTTGGAGGCCAGAAGAAGGTATTGGATCCCTGAGGCTTGAGTTACAGATGACTGTAAGTTGCCATGTGGGTGCTGAAAATAGAACCCGGGTCCTCTGGAAGAGCTGTCAGTGTTCCTAACCACAGAGCCATCTCTCCTGCCCCTTGGTTTAGATTTTATAACCTTTGGTGAGGTCGAACATTTGTATATGTTCGGTGGCTACCTATGTTCCTTTTGTGAATTGTCTGTTTATGTCTCTTAGCTCACTCTAAAAAAATTTATTTTACTCTACTTTTTATATATGGATGCTTTGGCTACATTTATGTCTGTGTGCCAAATGCATGCCTGGTGTTCATGGAGGCCAGAAAAGGGCACTGGACCCCCTGGGACTGGAGTTACAGACTGCTGTGAGCCACCATGTGAGTGCTGGGAATGGAACTGCGTTCTCTGGAAGAGCAGCAGGTACTCAACCTCTGAGTCATCTTTCCAGGTCTTTTAGCTCACTTTTCTTCTTTGGGTTTTTTGTTTTTTGTTTTTCTAGTGGTAGGACTAGAATCCAGGGCCCCATACATGCTTGGTAAATGCTCTCTCAGTAAGCTAGACATTTAAAAGGGAAATAGATTCAAATTAAACTTTAAAAATGCAGCTTTCTTTGCCAAGATGTGATGGTGTACACCTTTAATCCTAGCACTCGGGAGGCAGAGGCAGGTGGATCTCTGTAAGTTTGAGGCTAGCCTGGTCTACAGAGTGAGTTCCAGGAGAGCCAGGACCACTTTATAGAGAAACCTTGTCTCCAAAAACCAGTAAAAATAAATAAATAAATAAATTTTAAAAAATTAATAATTAAATAAAAATAAATAAAAGTAAAAATTACTGTTTTTCAGGTACAAGTATGCAGATGTATCTCCATGAAACCTTGAACCTTGAACCATGTTATAGAGGTTTAATAATGTCATTTTGCCTCATTTCACAGAAGAGAGAAATGGACTCAAAGAGAGTCACTGGCTTATCTATAATTTCTACATTCAGGAGGCTGAGGCAGGAGCATCATGAGTTCTAGGCTAGCCTGGACTACATAGCAACACCCTGTCCCAAACGAACAGAAAGAGTGCAATGCTGCGGAGTTTGACTTCCCAGCAGGTTGGGCTGAGGCCGCAGCTGGTTCCTCAAACTCCAGGAGGCGGAGGATGCTCACTCACTCTCTTCCCCAGTGTTCTGTTTCTTTGAAATTTCATCCCCAGTGACCTTTGTTGTACACAGGGCCAAAACTAGTATGCAACCAAGTTCTCTGCCCAGGGCGAGGAATACTGACATCTTAACCTGTCTGAAGTTAATCTTGATGAAGGTGTGCGGGGGTGGGGGTGGGGGGGCAGCAAACGGAGCCCATTTTGAAGGGTCTCCTCCTCTCTGGCTTAACACTGGGATGATTGTTACACTAACTTGTCACATGTCCTCTTCCCAGACCGGCAGGCTGCAGAATTACTCACCAATGCTGGACGCCTGCCCTGCCTGGATGTGGTGACCCCCCATTCCAGAGAGTCTCCCCACAGCTGGGCCCACTGTCTGCCCTGCGGTGAGTGGAAGGAATTCAGCACGAACTCTGCTCGCTCAGCAGCCAGGCCCGGGGAGCCTGGACTATGGAAAATCACATGTGGTTTTCAAGTCGTTGGAAACTGAGAGGATTGTTCTGCCAGTTGGTGGGGTGGCCAACCACTGCCTGGAAGACCCAGGTTCACACAGCACAGGGAACCACCTCACTTTGTGGGCCTGAGCGTCGGACCCCACTGGTGAAGTCCAGGCAGGGGGGGGCTGCAGAGAAGGAGATGTCTCTAGGGACTTCTCCCAGGGCAGGGAAGAGTCTGGTCCTTTTCCCTTTGGTGCCTGGAAAGACCCAGTGTCCAAGAGGGACACTTTCTGAGGTCCCAGAGGCCTCATGGCAAGAGTCAGGTTTCTTGGACCTCCAATTCAAAACGGCATCTCCCCAGATGCACATGGTGGAGTTAACCGGTAGACATGGGAGCAATTGAAAAAAGGGGGGTGCAGCTTATAGGGTCATCAGAACACATGGCTTACTCACCTCAGACCTTCCATGTTGGAGCTGTTGCCACAGAGAGTTAGTTCATAGGCTTCAGGCTCAGTGAGGGAGGTCTCTCTGCTGCCTAGTTCCTGGGTTCCTGCTGCCTCCTGCCCCATGTACAGCTCCCCATTAGAGCTCAGGGCTGACCGGCCTTCTGGCAGATAAGTTTTGGTCTCTGATCAGGCTCAGGACCCGACATCATCACAATGGTGCTCGGGAGCTTCTGGGAAGGAAGCTGGCCCCACCCTCCTCAGTGGTGCTGCCAGAGACCTGTTGGCTGTTGACACTCTCTCTCTCTCTGTCTCTCTCTCTCTGTTTCTCTCTCTGTCTCTCTGTCTCTCTGTCTCTCTGTCTCTCTGTCTCTCTCTCTCTCTCTCTCTCTCTCTGTGTGTGTGTGTGTGTGTGTGTGTGTGTGGCAGAATCTTTGGAAGGTGCATTCTGTTCAGTCTTAGAAGGCTTACCTGGGACTGTCTCTGTCACTGATGCTGTCCTCTGAACAAGTCACCTCTCTCTGGGCCTTAGTTTCTTCACTCAGAAAGAGAGAAACAGACTTACCCAGCAGGCTTTGCCTCGGGGCCCTGCCGGGTTGGACTTGAGCTTTCATGAGAGGTCCACGGGCAGAGTCTGGCCAGCTGGTATTCCGTTCCCCTCTCCCAAAACAGCTTTGGGGGTCCTTGTGTGGGCTCTTTTGCTGAGTTCCTGGACTCAGCCTTTTCTAGCCTCAGCTTTCCACAGGAGAGTTACACCTCTTTGGTGAACTCGCAAGCCAACATCCTGTTGAAAGGTCTAGACATTCTATTGTGTTTTTGTTTATTGCAGGGGGGTGGGGGGGTGCCATTGCGCATGTGTGTCAATTAGAGGCCAGCTTGCAGGAGTTGGTTCTGTCCCTCCACCATGTGGGTCCTGGGGACAGAACGCTGGTCACCAGGCTTGGTAGCAAGTGCTTGTACTCACAGAGCCATCTTGCTGGCTCACCCCCTAGATACTGTTGACCCATCGGCTAGGACACACACGGAGGTGTGTACAAATTGCCTTGGAACCCCAAGGCAACTGGGCTGGTAGAGAGGGGCTGGGTGGTCAACTGAGTGGTATGACTCTGCCTTGCCCACCTGCACCCAGGCATGCGGAGAGCCACGGGGATGTGATATTTCATCAGTTCCTCCCTGAAATGGTCCTACCAAGATGACCAGGGCCATCTTGTTACACTCTTGGGAAGCGGAGGCATACCTCTGGCTCCAGAGTGTGTTAGGTAGATTTCAGCTAAGACCTTTAGACTTACACAGTTCCCTTAGATGGAGCCACGGCATAAGGCTCCCACTGCGTGGGGCGAGAGGAGCATCTGCAAAGAGATGCTATGAATTCCTCAGGAACTTCTTGGAAGGCCACGGCATTCTGCAGACATGGGGCATAAGTGAGGAAGCTGTGGACACCATTGGCTAAGACAGGACTCTGAGATCTGAATACAGGAGAGATGGCAGAGTCACCAGTAAGCAGGAGGGGGTCTGACCCTTGTGATCCCTGGAGGCTTGAATAGTACCTGCAACGGTGACATTAGATTGATCCAAAGGGCCAGACCCCTCCTCTCAGAGTCAAGCCAGTCTTTCCCATTGAAGCGTAGGAAAACTAAGGTCTTGCTTCAGGTGAGAGGAAACAGGAAATGCCTTCCGTCTCCAGCTCCTTTCAGGCTCCCCCCTCCTGCTTCTGACCCATCGTCAGTCAGCATTAACTGACTAATGACTAATTATTATTTTCTTTTTTTGAGACAGGGTTTCTCTGTGTAGCCCTGGCTGTCCAGGAACTCTCTCTGTAGACCAGGCTGACCTCGAACTCAGAGACCTACCTGCCTCTGCCTCCTAAATGCTGGGACTAGAGGCCTGCACCACCACAGCCAAGCTCATTTATTTATTTATTTTTAAATATTCATTTTTAATTGTTTGCATATTAGTGTTTGCCTACAAATATGTCTGTGTACCATGTGCATGCAGTGCCCATGGAGGCCAGAAGAGGGCATCAGATTCCCCCCAGAACTGGAGTTACAGATGGTTCTTAGCTGCCATGTGGGTACTGGGAACTGAACTTGGGTCTGCTGCAAAAGTAGCAAGTACTCTTAACCAATGAGCCACCTTTCCAACCCTTACTTATTTTTGAGGCAGGGTCTCATTACAGAATCCAGACTGGCCTCAAAACCGCTATCTTCCTGGCTTGACCTTCTGAATGCTGGGATGACAGGTGTGCTCCACCTGACCGGGTCTACCAGGTCCACTTTAATTAGAAACTTTGATTTCTTACCCTGTTTGTAGTATCTCTTCTCTCCACCCTGAGAGCCTGACCTCAAGATTGGTTTCTCATAAGAAGAGGGAGGTACCCTTCCTTCTGTGGGGAGATCTGATATGCAGAAGGGAAAGAGATCTTTGTGTCCTTTCCCATGTGACAGCTTCGCTTATACGATACCACAGAGCATCATCTTTTGCTCTTTGCCCTTGGCCCAACCTTAGCCTCTCTCTTCTAGTTCTTCTCCTGGGCTTCTCTCTGGCAGGTAGCTCTCTTGGCAGGATGCTTGTTCCAAGGCCTCAGAGGTACAAACTACACAGATCCACTGACGGATCAGAGGCTCGGGCCTCCACCCTCAAACAGCCTCCATTCTCCCGGGCACTCTCCTTCCAGTTCTGCAGCACCAAAAAAATGGAGGGACACCATTCTTCTCTCAGGCAGTCTGTCCTGAGATCCCTTGGGAAGACCATGCTACATTCACATGGAAGGCTGGGGTCAGGAGGGGAGAGGAGTTACCAACTGTCTATTGGGCCCCCCAGAACACTCAGACATGGACACTTAGTGCTGCTCTTGGATCCGCTAAGTGTTCTTGGTCATGGAAGTCACCGGCCTCCCGCTTCCTCAGCTGGCCTTGGCTGTGCCCTCCAGACATTTGACTTAGATGTTGTGCTCTTCGGCAGAGTGGAGGGCTCCCCTCACAGACTCTGGTTTCTGGTTATCCCCCTGCCCCAGAGCTGTGGGCCCAAGTCAAAAGGACTTCCCGAGGATGGGTTCCTTAGGGGAGGAACAGCAGCCAAGCATAACATTCCGTGTCCACCTTCCTGGACTCCCCTCAGACCTCCAGGGTCCACCTCCTCCCAGGCCCTGCTGCTGGCATTCCTGTTAATGACTCACTGAGGCTGAGGAGAAGGCTCTCCAGACCTTGGGGTTTTGTTTTCCATTTTTGACATGGCTTCTGTTTTCTCTGGCAGAGAACATCCGGCCCAAATTCAGTCCAAGTATGACCCATTCCCAGGGAAGTGACATCCCATGGCCCCTCATGCACCCTCTAGCCTCCCCAGCATGACACATTGGACCAGACTGGATGCATGGAAGCAAATTCCCAGAACTGATTTTGAGCATAGTGATTCAGAGGAGGGCAGTGGGCGAGACTTGCTTCATTCATTCTTGCTGCTACCACCAGGCTGAAGTCACTTATGCGGTGGCCCAGCTGTGAGAGGGTTGTCCTGGGATGGGGACAAAGCTGATGAGGGCCAACAGCCTGTGGGATGCAAGTGTTGACCATGTGTACCAGGCACAACCCAGCACGATCCATTTAATATGTTGTGGACACTGGGGTCACTTGCCAAAACAGATGGCTAGGAAGGCAGAGACGGGATAACCTCGGGGACCAGTTCTTGATGTTGTATCCCTGCTTGCTTAAGAAGAGCCAGAAAAGGGGCTTCCTGGGGGAGGGGGGGTCACACCTCACTGCTCCCAGGGAGCAATGGGGTGTGGAGCCCAGTCTCTGAAAGTCTCCCTGGTTCTCTACCTGCTCAGGCTGGCTCAGGGAGGTAGGGTTGAGATGTGCTGACCTGCATTTTCCTTTTTCTCTATGTCAATCATCCTAGGGCCCCTATTCTCTATCGGGGTGCCTCCCCACCTTGGTTGAGAGTTGCCTGCCACTGGCCTGGACCTACAGCTACAAGCCTGCTTTTACATCCGTAGTCCTTCAACGGCAAATGCTCTGGCAGTACCGGGCTTAGCTGTGGTGGCCACTGGGGCCAACCAACGTTATCTTCTAGAAGCCGATGGCAAACACCCTGGCACTTCCACCGATGTATCCTGGGATGCTCCGAGTCTCTGTGCGCCCTCCGGGCCTGTGTGGTAGCCAAAGCTATTGTGAACCATTTGTTGTTGTTTTAGCCGATTCCGGTTAGAGAAAGGAAAGAAATAACTATTTGTCCACATTGGGACCCGAGCGCTGAGCTCTAAAGGGGGGCTCTATCTCCAGGACAGCAGCTGGGTTGCTGAGGGCAGTTCTTCACAGCCTCCCTCGGAAAAGTGAATCTTCACAGGCTGTCTTCT
Source organism: Peromyscus leucopus (assembly GCF_004664715.2). NCBI lineage: Eukaryota > Metazoa > Chordata > Mammalia > Rodentia > Cricetidae > Peromyscus > Peromyscus leucopus. The sequence goes on along the minus strand of NC_051069.1, from coordinate 113,612,818 downwards.
CTGTCGTGGACAGTGGTTGGCTCCACAGGCCTGGGAAGTTGGTGATAACTGCACGAAGGTGACACTGGTGACACGCAACAGGTGACACTTTGAAGAACCAGCCTCCCGAGAGGGGGAAGGAGTGGGATGCCAGTACCCGCGGGGCCTAAGTCTCTTTTACCCTCCCTCTTCTCCTAGCAAGCCGGGAGGCTCGGAGCAGAGGGCACAGCAGGTAGAGCATAGGCCTCCTTAGACCCCGCACATCCACATCCGCATTTAACTTCTAATCTGCTCTCTCTCCTCCCAGACCTTCCTTCCCCCAATGAGCCCTGCACCCAGACCCTCTAAGCTGGGCGCAGATGCTGCTGGTAGTCGGGGCTCCGCGCTGCTCCGCCTCCCTCCCCCGCAGCCCCCGGTCCAAGGCCAACTCCTTCTCCTCCTCCTCCGGAAACCCGAAGCCCCCGCCCTGGCCAGGACGTCGCAAGCACTCTGGAGGGCGGTCCGCGTGAGAGCTAGCCACGCGGGGTGGGAGCGCCGGAACCTCTCCCGGAGCCCTCGTCGTCCCTGAATCTCCCTCTCCCACCCCTTTTTGGATACCCTCGACGCCCACGTTGCTCCTCAGGGTCCCTCACGCCTTTTCCCGGCCCCCGCGCGGGGCACCGCCCCTGCCACCCAAGTCCCGGCTCGAGCCCACGCCGCTGCCGTGCGTGCCCAAAGCCATGGCTGCGGTGCGCACCGCACCTCTGCTCTGCGGCCTCCTGGCACTGCTGGCGCTGTGCCCCGTGGGGAGCCCACAGACGGTGCTGACGGACGACGAGATCGAGGAGTTCCTCGAAGGCTTCCTTTCGGAGCTGGAGACCCAGTCCCCGCCCCGGGAGGACGACGTGGAAGCCCAGCCACTTCCCGAGCCCACCCAGCGTGCCCGCAAATCCAAGGCAGGGGGCAAGCATCGGGCAGATGCAGAAGGTGAGAACCTGGAGGCGTGGGAGGCCATGGCCTCAGGTGAGCATACAGGGGCTCTGGAGGGTCTGGACACTTCCCCTGCTGCCCAGTGAGGAATGGCTCTCCAAGTGCAATACAAGGCAACATCGTGCCAGGCAGCAGTTCTAGCCAGGAGTTTGGAGACCTGGAGGTATGTCCAGCACAGGGTGGCACTAGGCTTTTGCGGTTCTGGGGAGCCAGTCGTCCAAGTCTCATGAGGATGTAGGTTTGGGCCAGAGGGGGATTGTGTTTCACCGCCTGCCGTTCAAACTGACCCTAGTCTGTTAGTGGCAGGCTTCTGCCTCCTCTCCTCCCACAGAAACACACAAGGAGGGGAGGGGGATGCGGAAGACTTCTGTTCTCCAAACTTCCAGGTGAAAGTGGGCAGTCTGAGATGGTCAGAACTAGCCGAGGTGATACCATCACGGAGGCATGTAACCCGGAGCCTCTTACGTAACCAGTTGTCCGTAAATCTTGGCTGGTTTTTCATGGCTCTCTGGAGGGTGGCAAAGGATCTTGTGATCTCTCTCCCAGGAGACTGTAAGGCACCACTCATCATTCCTGAGGTCAGCAGCTCCCCCTCTGGCCCCCACTGCTGTAGGTCTATCCTGCTCTTCCCTGCCCCTCACCTCCCTGCACACTGCCTCCAGCAGTCACGGCTTCCTAGACAGGGCTGAAATGACCCTGCTTCTTCTGCTCCATGTTTTGTGATGTTCTCTGTGTGTGTCATGTTTCCCATCCACCATGATTTGGAGCTCCAGGGTGCTGGGAGGGTGGCCCCTGCTGCTAGACTTCTCTGAGATGGGCCAGCAGCTAGCAACTGCCTACCTGTCCCTCTGTCCTTGATGTGGTCCCCACGGCTTTCCACCTACCCTAGACCTTCCTTTTAGGCTTCAAGGTGTACTGAATGTCTGCCTGCCTTCCTGCCTTCCTGCCTTGGTGCAGGGTTAGGGAACCAAACCCAGGGCCTTGCACATACCAGGGCACAGCTCTAGTACTGAACTTGAGAGTCTCTTTGAAGTTTTCTTGTCCCTGTACGGTGGCTCTAGGAAGCCTGAGCCATGTTCTTTAACTTGCCTGGCAGTCTGCTCAGGAGCCTTGCTCCTCCAGGCGCCTTCCCTGAGCCTTCATGCCTGGCACAGAACTGTGCTCCGGGACTAACCAGACATTGAAAAAGTGGATTGTGAGGGTCCCCCACGAAAGTTTTGGCAGATGGAAATGGCTCCCTAGATATCATGTTCCATGCTCAGTCGTCAGAGCAGCCGAGAGTTGATGCTGGGTGCTGGGGATGTGCAGACAGGAAGCCTGGACATGGATCTCATTCTACCTACCACTTGAGCAAGTGACTAACCTCAGTTTCCTGAGCTATACCGGGGACTGCCGAGTGCCCCCACACTCAGGCTGTGGGCACCCTGAGGGACCACATGGGTACACAGAATGGGCTCTGATTGATTCTACATCTTCATCCTTGGCAGTCCCTCCTGAAAAGAACAAAGACAGAGGGAAGAAAGGAAAGAAGGAGAAAGGCCCCAAGAAACAACCCCTGGAGGTGTCCACCAGGCCTCCCAAGAAAGGAGAGGAGAAGCCACCCAAGGCCACCAAGAAGCCCAAGGAGAAGCCACCCAAGGCCACCAAGAAGCCCAAGGAGAAGCCACCCAAGGCCACCAAGAAGCCCAAGGAGAAGCCACCCAAGGCCACCAAGAAGCCCAAGGAGAAGCCACCCAAGGCCACCAAGAGGCCCTTGGCAGGAAAGAGGCTCTCAACTGTGGCCCCCTTAGAAACGCTGGAGTGGCCTCTACCCCCACCCTCCAGCCCCAGCCCCCAGGAGCTACCACAGGAGAGAGGTTTGTAGCAGGCTCCTTGGGGGTCTGACCTCCTTGAGGACATGGAGAAATGAGGAGAGGTTCCTGGGACCCTAACATAAGGAAGCTTTGAAGCCTTGTCATGAACTTGGTAGTTTTATCAGCGAGTTCTCTGAAGGCTGCCACTTGGGCAGGGAGAGAGCTTGGGAGCTTATAGGTAGAGAAGCCTGTCTCCTGGTCCCACCTGCTTTCCTCGGCTGGCACCAGCTTTATAAGCTTCCCCCCACCCCCCAGGAGGCAGTGTAGCACTCTAGCCCCAGGGTATACCAGCGGAGTGCCTATGTTTCCTTGGAGTGAGCCGTGGTCTTAGGAGGGCGACCATAGGGTCCACAGGCTCTCAAGGTGGTCCGGGTAGGCACCCCTGTTTATCTGCTTCTGGGTCTTATGTGTTGTAGGAAGAACCTTCCCGAATACCTGGCAGGGACAAGGAGAGGGGACCCAGATGGAGGCCAAGGAGCACCAGCCGGGTGAGTAGCTGTCATCCTCTCGGTCTCAGGGTGACCAGCCACTCAGCCCTGCTAGACTCCGGGGCTTTCTGGACTGGACCTGGGTAGGTTTGTCAGGAGGCCATTGTTTATCTCCCCCTCAGAGCCAGAGGAGGAGACCGAGGCACCCACACTGGACTACAATGACCAGATAGAGAGAGAGGATTATGAGGACTGTGAGTAGACACCCCTACCCAGGCGTGGACTAGACTCTGGCCTGGGCACTGATGGTTCTACCTGAGATCCACCCAGCGCGGCTGCTTAGAATCTGCCTCCCCCTTAGTTGAATACATCCGGCGCCAGAAGCAACCCAGACCGACACCCAGCAGGAAGAGGCTCTGGCCAGAGCGCCCTAAGGAGAAGGCTGAAGAGCCAGAAGAAAGGAAGGAAATCGGTAAGATGGGAGGCAGTAGAGAGGACTCAGGGTCAGAGGAGAGGCCCTAGTTGACCTCCACCTTACCCCACAGATCCACCTCTGAAGCCCCTGCTGCCCCCCGACTATGGGGATGGCTACTTGATCCCCAACTATGACGACAGTGAGTATCTAGTATCCCGGAGTCCAAAGGATAGAGGCGCGTGGGTATCTGGGGCCAAGAGCACAGTCAGGACACTGGGCCTTCTCTGCCTACCTTCCTGGTTCCTGACTTTGCTCTTGCCTCCAATAGGGGTGTCCCTGGAACTCGCTCTCAGCCCTGTTACCCTGTGCGGGCCCAGCCCTCCCTCCCCTGGGCTCTAGCAGGCTTCCTGCCAGCTCACTGCATCTGCCTTCTCCAAAGGGTGGGCTGTGGCCCTTGGGGACTCCTTCCCAGATCCCACTGGGTGCCTCCGATCTCCTTTCTGGGCTCTTGACTATACAGGTCCTTACCTTTCCCTGCTCTTGTCTTACTATTGATGCCTCCAACCCTTGGCCTCAGCCCAGACCTCAGGGCCTGCCCCTTCCTGGCCACATGTGCTCGCTGCCACCCAGGCATCTCTCTTGCCCATCTTTGATTCTTCCTTCACATAGGCAGACCTTGTACCAGGTTTGTGACCTCAGTCCTGGCCCGTCTCCTACCTTCTTGCCTCTCTCCCCTATTGCTCAGGCCTGCCTTATGGGCTCCTGTGAAGTCAGGAGCCAAGGCCAGCGTGGGATCGGGGCCAGCTAAACCTGGCTTTCTCTCCTACAGTGGACTATTACTTTCCCCATCCTCCACCACAGAAGCCAGATGTTGGACAAGAGGTGGATGAAGAAAAGGAGGAACTGAGTGAGTGAGACCAGGCAACTACCATAGCACACCACCATCTGAGGTCACGTGTGTCTGCTAGATGGGCCTTCCGTTCCCTCAGCCTGATCCTTATCTGCATGCCCCAGGCTCAGCCTGACCCCTCCCCACATGCTCTCAGGTCAGCCTGACCCCCATGTATCTCCGGCTTAACCTGAACCCCACCACATGCCCTCTGCTCAGCCTGACTCCTCCTGCTTGCTTTCGGGTCGGCCTGACCCTCATAGACCCCTAAGGGCTCAACCTGCCAGGCTTCTCCATGCATCCCCAGCATAGCCTAGCCTCCCTACTCCAGGCCCAGGGCTGACCTGACTGGCCTCTCTTATCTGCCATGGCCCAGAGAAACCCAAAAAGGAGGGCAGTAGCGCCAAGGAGGAGACAGAGGACAGGTGGGCCGTGGAGAAAAACAAGGACCACAAAGGTGTGTGGCCAGTCCCGGGGGGGGGGGGCGTTGAGATTTTGGCTGCGTAGACCCTTGGCTTCAGCCCTTCCCTTTGCTCACAGGGCCCGGGAAGGCCGAGGACCTGGAAGAGGAGTGGACTCCGGTGGAGAAGATCAGTGAGTAGGGCTAGGTGTAGGGTGATGACCCCACTCAGGACCACACAGGGGACCAGATTTCCTGGTGCAGCTTTGACCCTCAGAAGCCCATCCCACCCACCATAGCTTCTTGTAGCACCCGGGAGAGCCTCGTGCGCTGAAGACAGCCTTACTCAGCTGCACCTGTGCTCTGACCTGAGGTTGGCCTGCTTCAGGGGTGGGGTGAGGGGTGGGCAGAACTTCTCGGTGTCCAGCAGCTGGGTGACAGCGGGATGGGGAGGGAGGGAGGTCTCCAGCTGCCTTTGTAGGCTTCAGTTTGAAGCCAGTGTGCCAACAGCCTCCTCTGGGTGAAGTCCCCTGGGAACCGGGGATTTCTCTTAAGTGTTAGGCACTGCCATTCTTCAGATGGCGGCTAATGCAGGGGACACAGGCTTGGGTCACATTGGCTCCTGGCCTGATCTGAGTCCCCTGGAGATGGGTGGCATCTGCAGTCTTCAGAGCCACCAGCTACACAGCTGCCCTCTGACGGGCTCCCACATGGAAGGGCCTCTGAATTAAGGAAGGGAGGCTGAGTCCGTGAGCCGCTAACCCAGGGTTGTGTGTCTGCAGAGTGCCCGCCCATTGGGATGGAATCCCACCGCATTGAGGACAACCAGATCCGTGCCTCCTCCATGCTGCGCCATGGCCTGGGAGCTCAGCGGGGCCGGCTCAACATGCAGGTGAGGGAGTGGACTGTCCAGCCTGCAGTGGCCCGGGGCTCCCCGGCCCGTGCTCAGCCTCCCCTTTAACAACAGGCTGGTGCTAATGAAGACGACTACTACGACGGGGCCTGGTGTGCTGAGGACGAGTCGCAGACCCAGTGGATCGAGGTGGACACCAGAAGGACAACTCGGTTCACAGGCGTCATCACCCAGGGCCGAGATTCCAGCATCCAGTATGTAGATGGGCTCTTAGGCAGTGGGCAGGGGCCCCAGCACAGCTCTGAGTCCCACTTGGGACATTCTAGATAGTGCTTGACCTGCACTGGAAAGGCCAGGAAGATCAGTGAGGGGCCAACCATGCCCCTGGCCCCCAGTCCACGGCTAGTCAGTCTGCATGTAAAGATTGGACAGTGCAACAGCCACTGCCCGTGGCCAGACACAGACTCTGGCTCCAGGGGTCCAGGCCATGCTCCACAGCCCTGCTCCAGGCTCAGAAGTTTGTCTCAAGGCCTTAGCGCCTTGGATGAGAGCAGCGTTGCTTTGACTGTGTCTGCTCCACAGTGACGACTTTGTGACCACCTTCTTCGTGGGCTTCAGCAACGACAGCCAGACCTGGGTGATGTACACCAACGGCTATGAGGAAATGGTGGGTGCCCAGATCTTCTGCTTGGCTCTCATTGTCTGGGCCAGGGCGGGCTCTTGGGGGAGCAGGGTACCACAGAAGAGGCCTGCTTCTGTCTAGACCTTCCATGGGAACGTGGACAAGGACACACCTGTACTGAGTGAGCTCCCTGAGCCAGTTGTAGCCCGTTTCATCCGCATCTACCCTCTCACCTGGAACGGTAGCCTGTGCATGCGCCTGGAGGTGCTAGGCTGCCCTGTGACCCGTGAGTGAAGGGGGGCTGGCTGTGGCTTTGGGTGGCTGCAATGGGATTTGGGTGTGGAGCCAAGGGCAGCTGATTCAGGCCCTGCACACCTGCTCTTCTGCAGCTGTCCACAGCTACTATGCACAGAATGAGGTCGTAACCACGGACAGCCTGGACTTCCGGCACCACAGCTATAAGGATATGCGCCAGGTTAGGAGCCTGAGTCACAGGCCGGGATGGGCCCTGTGCTGGGGTACGAGGGCGTATCCTCAGCCCTGTCCCTATATTTCAAAGGCATACTCTCCCTTCAAGGAATGTTGGCCACCTCTTACTTTAGGGAAGGAACCAGTCAGCACCTGGGGGCATCAGAGGGACGGGTGTTACTTGCCTCCTCCCATAGAACCCATCGGGAGCAGGAGGATGCTGGTCAGTGACATCCCAATGTCTCCTCCCTGCCAGCTGATGAAGGTGGTAAATGAGGAGTGCCCCACAATTACCCGCACATACAGCCTGGGCAAGAGTTCACGGGGGCTCAAGATCTACGCCATGGAGATCTCGGACAACCCTGGGGAGCACGAGCTGGGTGAGGGCCTGGGGACATTGTTTTGCCAATGCCTAGAGTACCAGGGTCCCTGAACTGCTTCCGTCCTGCGGGGCCTGTACAGTCGATATACAGCACTCACCATCTCCCGCCTGACCTGGAGACCCCAGGGGATCCAGGCCTGCCTTGCTGCGCACCAAAAGCCTCAGCTGCCCCCAGACCTTATGGGTACATCTGGGCCTTGCCAGGCTAAGTGCCTGCTGTGGATCCTGTCTTTGCAGGGGAGCCTGAGTTCCGCTACACAGCTGGGATCCATGGCAACGAGGTGCTAGGCCGAGAGCTCCTGTTACTGCTCATGCAGTATCTGTGCCAAGAGTACCGTGATGGGAACCCCAGAGTGCGCAGCCTGGTGCAGGACACGCGGATCCACCTGGTGCCCTCGCTGAACCCTGACGGCTATGAGGTGGCCGCGCAGATGGTGGGTTGTGGGGCTGGCCAGGGGTGGGTAGAGACTGGAGGCGTGGGTGGTCCTTCCCTGACTTCCCACCCCATAGTCACCTATGTATGGTCTTCCTTGCAGGGCTCAGAGTTTGGGAACTGGGCACTGGGGCTCTGGACTGAGGAGGGCTTTGATATCTTTGAGGACTTCCCAGATCTCAACTCTGTGCTCTGGGCAGCTGAGGAGAAGAAATGGGTTCCCTACAGGGTCCCCAACAATAACCTGCCAATCCCTGAACGCTACCTGTCCCCAGATGCCACGGTGAGAAGCAAGCAGGTCTTGGCATGCCAAGCAGCTGGGGTAGGGTGGGGCATTGCTGATAGGCAGCTGAGGTGTTGGCATTGAGATCCTGGAGGACAAGAAGAAACAGAGGGATATGGACAGGATGTGGGAAGTAGAGCACTAGTGTGGGGCTCCACAGATGGAAGGGGACATGGCTTCTTATGACACTCGTCCCTAGGTGTCCACAGAAGTCCGGGCCATCATTGCCTGGATGGAGAAGAACCCCTTCGTGCTGGGTGCCAACCTGAATGGTGGTGAGCGGCTTGTGTCTTACCCCTATGACATGGCTCGGACACCTAGCCAGGAGCAGCTATTGGCAGCAGCCATGGCGGCTGCCCGTGGAGAGGATGACGAGGAGGCATCCGAGGCCCAGGAGACTCCAGATCATGCGATTTTCCGCTGGCTGGCCATCTCTTTTGCCTCTGCCCATCTCACCATGACTGAGCCCTACCGGGGAGGGTGCCAGGCACAGGACTACACCAGCGGCATGGGCATTGTCAATGGAGCCAAGTGGAATCCTCGGTCTGGGAGTAAGTCAGCCTGGGAAGAGCTTGGGAAAGGCCCGTGACCTGGGGAGGGCATGACCACGGGTCTGTTTTTGTCTGTCCAGCTTTCAATGACTTCAGCTACCTGCACACCAACTGCCTGGAGCTCTCTATTTACCTGGGCTGTGACAAGTTCCCTCATGAGAGCGAGCTGCCCCGTGAGTGGGAGAATAACAAGGAGGCGCTGCTTACCTTCATGGAGCAGGTGGGACAGCCTGGGCTACCCAGGAGAAAGATGGAGCTTGGGAGGAGTGTGGACATGGAGTCTCCACGTGGGCCCATACCTCCCTTTTGCAGGTGCACCGTGGCATTAAGGGTGTGGTGACAGATGAGCAAGGCATTCCCATTGCCAATGCTACCATCTCCGTGAATGGCATCAACCATGGTGTGAAGACAGGTATTCTGCATGTTACCCCCCCCGCCCCCCCTTTTTTTAAGGGTCGACATGTACCTCTGGCTGGCCTAGAACTTCTGTATAGTCCAGGCTGGTCTTGAATTCACAGCCCTGCCTTGAGTACCGAGATTACAGAGCTAGTGTCATGACACCTGGCTCGTGTGTGTACAGCTCTGCCTTCCCAGGTGGGGCTCACCTTGTCCTCCCAGAGTAGTAGTCAGTCTCCCCGGGTAGCAAGACAAGCCTGGGGAGACCTCTGAGGACTGGGCCTGGGGGAATCTGAGAGGGCAGAGCTGGAGAGGCCCTTATCCTCTTTGTACAGCAAGTGGGGGAGACTATTGGCGAATCCTGAACCCTGGTGAGTACCGCGTGACGGCCCACGCAGAGGGCTACACCTCGAGTGCCAAGACCTGCAACGTGGACTATGATATTGGGGCCACCCAGTGCAACTTCATCCTGGCTCGCTCCAACTGGAAGCGCATCCGGGAGATCCTGGCTATGAATGGGAACCGGCCCATCTTCCGCATTGACCCCTCACGACCCATGACCCCCCAGCAGCGGCGCATGCAGCAGCGCCGTCTCCAGTACCGGCTCCGGATGAGGGAACAGATGCGGCTGCGCCGCCTCAACGCCACCACAGGCCCTCCCACCAGCCCCACCCCTCCCCCTACACCCCCCTCTTCCCCTACACCAGGCGTTACCTGGAGACCCTGGGAAACTACAACCACTGCAGGCTGGGAGGAGTCCGAGACTGAGACCTACACAGAAATAGTGACAGAGTTTGGGACCGAGTATGGGACTGAGCTGGAGGAAGAGGAGGAGGAGATGGAAGAGGAGGAGGAAGAGGAGATGGTCACAGGCCCCACGTTTCCATTCACAACAGTGGAGACCTACACAGTGAACTTTGGGGATTTCTGAGACTGGGATCCCAACGCCTGGCCTAATTCCAGCTAAGACAGCCCTTCTCAAGTCTGCTGGCTGTCACACAGCCGTCAGAGGTCCCCTGGACAGGCCCTCCTCCTCCCCAGGGTGGGACAGCAAGGCCACCAGGACTCCACAGCCAGAGTCTATGCAGAAGCTCCAGTTCTACCTGCCAGCCTTTGGGGAGGGGCAGGCAAGGAAGCCACGGTCACATCAATAAAACAAGCTCAAGGCACCAACCGCCCTGTTCTGCCCAGTGGGAGAGAAGAGAGTCTGGCTGGCTGGGGGCCTCTCCCTGACAGTCCCATCCCACACATGCCCAGATGCTCCAGGTTCAGACCTGGGAAAATTCATGGTTTATTTACAGGGCTCAGACGGCAAGGGAAAATGGCCCGGATGGCTCTCCTCAGGGACCCAGCCCCAGGTCTTCCAGCTCATCGTGTTCTGCTCCAAAGCCTGCAAAGCTGATAGGCTGGCAGGCCAGGCTGCGTAGGTTCACCAGGCAGGCAGTCTGTGTGGAACTAAAGTCAGGAACGGCCACCAACAGTACCACCTGGTCCTCGGGACCTGCAAGGCAGTAGTCGTACGGGGCCCGCCTTAGGTGCCTTAGGTTCCGGTGGGACCCGCCTCACGGGGAGGTCCCCACAGCTGCACCGTGTGCTCAGACCCACCTCAGACCCTCTCCAGGCAGCTCCACCACACACCAAACACAAAGGCCACCGCACAGACTGTCTGTCCTGCGGGGACCCTTGTACCCAGGTGAGGCAAAACCGTTCCTGACGACTCAGGCCCAGAGCCCCCCAAAGATAAAAACTTACCTCGGATGATTTTGGAGCCAAAGCTGGGGGTGTTGCCGCAGAAGTAGACATGAGGGCACTCAGGGAAGATGAACGGGTCAGTTTTGTAGAAGGGGTAACAGCCTGGAGAAAGGCCTGTTGCTGAGCAGCTGCCCATTAAGATGCCCCTCCCTCCCTCCCTCCCTGAGTGCTACAGCATCCCAGCTGTGACACAAGTACCCTGTGGTCACCCGGCACCACTAGGGGCCGTACGCTCCTAGTCGGTAGCTGTACAGGCTTTGGCTCTGGACAGAGTGGCTTCCAGAACAGCTTTGCTGAATATAAGGCCGAGCTGGGCCATCCCAGCACGCTTGGTCCCTCAAGTGTAACTGAGCAGATACCTAGGGTGTCTGGAGCCGTAGGGCTGATGTGACGGACCCGCAGGGTCCACTCTAGGATCTCTAAGTGGTCTTCCATGCTGCTGTACCGGAAGATATCGCTCACATTCTGTCCCGACGTCCCCAGGAACCTGAAAGGGAAAAGGCTCTGCTGACTGTGGCCTGGAGGGGGCGGCTATCACTGCCACCCCACCCACAAAGACTATCTCAGTACCTACCTACCCGACGGCCTCGTGGGGGTGCTCTAGCCAGCCTTACAGGGTAGATAGATACCAGGAGGGCCTTCTGCAGCCCTGTCCCCTCCCAGACTTACTCTGTCCCCATGTCTTGTACCATGCTGACTACCTGACTCCGTCAATGGTGGCTTGGTATGGGTTGGTGACCAGCTGGAGTGTGGAGTAGGCAGTGGCCAGTGGGAACATGCAGGGGTGCAGGGGCTGCTGGGGGAGCGTGTAGTTGGTTGGATCAAACTCGCCTGGCATCACATCCACGGGTACGGAGGCCTGGAAGGCACGAGGCAGGGGGAGCTTGTCTGCCTCAAGAGGCCCCACCCCCTACTCTGCCCACCCGTCTTCCCTTCCCCATGCAACAGCAGCTTCAGCAGCTGGATTTCCACAGCCCCTCCAGTCCCCGAGCTGCTCACACTCAGCTGCAGGAGGATCTCATCCAGCATTTTGACTGCCTCCACGCTGGCTGCCTGGGTTTTCTTGGTGAGGTACTTGGCCTGGGAGAAGAGACCCAGGATGTGGTAGGGCCCTCAGTGAGGCTCTGAGAAAGGCAAAGGCCAGCAGCAGGTACGTCTACCTGCCGAAGGGTCGACGGGGTGGAACTCCACCCTGGCCCCCCCATGCCATCGGGGAGTGGGGGACAGCCCTGGAGCAGCAGGCCCAGTCATGCTACCGGGCCAGGGCTGAGTCGTTGGGCAGACTCCATACCTTGTTGATAGAATCTCTGCTCTGGGTGTTGTGACTGAGGAGGTTGCCTGCCAGGATGACCCGGGAGACATGGGCGGCACTACATTGTTCTCCTTCGTCCCCAAGCTGCCCCGTCACCACATCCACCAGCAGCTGGGTGCCCAGGAGGCTCTCGCCGCCACCTCCGCCCAGGCCCAGCCCGGATACCAGCAGCACAAATCTGCAGAGGATGGTGAGGTCTTGCAGGCTGCTGGAAGGGGGGAGGCGATTCCTCCCAACAGAGACCCTGGGGTGCCCGAGTGCGGCTCCTCACCTGTCCGTGTCAAGTGGGGGTACAGGCTTCTGGGGAGCCAGGTCAGCAAAGCAGTGGTCCTCAACCTGAAATCTGCCATCGTCTCTCACAGAGCCAAACACTGCCAAGACCGTCCCTGAGGGGGGGTGGAGGCAGAACCCCGAGGTAGCCTCTGAAGGTCTCCTACCTCCTAGCCACCCCCCAGCCACTCCAGCAAAGCCTCCATTAGATGTCTACTCAGGCTCACTGCTCTTGAATGGAGACAGAAGACTGGTCTCCCAGATGATCATCCATGGACAAGCAGCCTCTGACCACGTGAACCCACAGCTGCTTCCCAAGACGCTAGCGTGGCAGCCTTGAACGCACAGGCCTCCCCATACACACCTTGCTGGGTCTCCCACAGCCACCCTCCTTTCAGGGGGTCCCCACCATTCCCACCTGTGACCAACTTCGACACATCGATGGTGCCTTTCAGTTTGATACGCTGCAATTCATCTTCTAAGACCAGCTCATCATCTGGGTGGATGTATTTGCTCCGAGGAGGCTGGGGGATCAGGTTGTGCTGGGAGGCAGAAGGCAGGCAGTCTCAGAGCCCAGGTCGCCATAGCTCCCGAGCTGCCTACCTGGATTGGCTTTCTTACCCCCTCTAGGCAGAGGCCCAGCCTCAATCCCCTGGGACAAGGCTGGCGCGTCAGGGGTGGTAGGGCTCACCTCCTCGCTGATCTCCCGCAGGATGGAGGGCTGGAGCGGCATGGCTTTGAAGAGAGTGCCCACCACACAGCACTGTTCCCCAGGCTGCAGCTCACACAACTTCTTCACCCCGACTCCACTGCCTGGGCGTGAGGGCACAGAGTCAGACTATGAAGGCCCACCCTGATGACCCCCAGAGGACCCTGCTGCCCAGCCTCTACCACAGGACACTTATCGGCAGGACTCACAGGAGTGCTGCTCCCCTGGCCTTGGCCAGGAGCGAGAGCATGTTAAGTGAATGTTCCCTGGACCTCAGTGTGATGGTGAAGGGGGTCCATCAGAGGGGATGGAGGGGCTGTGGGTGGATGGGACCTTGATGCCGAACAGCTACAGAGGCAGGGAAGGCCAGGGGCCAGGCTGTGTGGGGACGGGAAAGAGACTGGAGTGGGGACAGGCACAATCCCGGGACTCGTGGAGCCACCAGAAACTGGAAGGATCTACCCTAAAGCCTCTTGAAGGAACCAGCCCTGCTGACAACCACAGTTCAGACTTCTGGCCTCCAGAACCACGGGGAGTAAATATGTGTGTTGTCCCAAGTCTCCTGTTTACAACACTTCTTTACCGTGACCACAGGAAGCAACTATGAAACACATTATCTACATCTCAGTCACATGCTACGTCCTGACAACTACCATGTCCTTAAGACTTTGGATTCTTTTTTTTTTTCAAGACAGTGTTTCACTACATAGCCCTGGCTGTCCTGGAACTCACACTGTAGACTAGGCTGACCTCAAACTCACAGAGATCCGCCTGCCTCTGCCTCCCAAGTGCTGGGATTAAAGGCGTGCACCACCATGCCCAGCTAAGACTTTGGATTCTGATGTGCCAGCCCCTGCTCTGCCCAATGCTTCCTTCTCTGAAAATATACCTTACAATTGCCACTTCCTGCCCCTCCACCTGGGTCCACTCTATCCCCTGTGGAGTCGGCAGCCTGGTTCATTCAAAGCCCCCAGGAGGCAAACCAGAACATATGTGAGTGGCCTTTATGCTCAGCAGGAACGATGTGGAAAGCCAAGCTGGGCAAGAAGAAGGAATGCAAGTTCCAGAAAGCTCCAGGGCTTCATTAGCACAGACCCAATCCTAGAACAAATTGCTGAGGAGGCAGGGTGAAGTGGAGGCTGGGCCAGAACCACACTCATGCCCCGGAACAGCCAAGAACATTCCTCAGAGCTCCACCCAGAGGAGCAGACGATTCCACAGAAGGAAGCGTGACTCTCGCACCAGAGAGAAGCATCAGATGCCAGGAGAAACAACAGATTCCAAATCCCCACCTGTGGCTCTGCTATGGTTTGGGTGTGGTCCATCTCTCAAAGACCAGCCTGCCATGATGAGGGGCTCTCTAGTGAGGGTGGGCAAAGAGTGACTAATCTGCACTGAGGACAGGAAATAGCTGCCATCACTGCCAGAACTCAGTCTTTACCTCAGACCAGCCTCTGAGCCAAATCTAACTTAAATCCCACAGGTTAATTTAATCCTCGTTATCATCTTAAGAAGTAACAGAGAGCTAAAGAGGCTAAGTTTCCACGGTAAGTGGAAAGTGTTAACAGGTTAGAGAGAAGTCCGAGGTCCAGGTGCTGGGGTGCTCGGAGCAGCGTACCCCAAGCTTACCCCAGTGCTGCTGGGCCCGGCTCACCAGGAAGGGTCTCATCTGGATGAGGCGGGTGGCATATATGTGAGCATACTGTCGGCTAAAGCTGCGCTCTCCCAGTCGAAAGGGCTGTGAGGAGTTGGTGTAAGTCGCCACAGGCACCCGGGCAAAGGTGGCATTGCTGGCCGACGGTGGGGCGAGCAGGGTGTGGGCCCTCTGTGCCGCCTGCTCTGAAAACATGGCAGCCCTCCTGGCTTGTTCGGTCCAAGCAGCTGTGTCCAGGCTCAGGAGCATCACTGTGAAGACACACAAAGGCATCCCTGCAACTCCTACTTGAACCCAAAGAGGCAGCTCCCCTGGTGTCTCAACCCAGCTGCCCACACTACATTCATTGGGCACCGCGAAAGAAGGGGAGCACACGTGTGTCTGGAGATGTCATCCCCTGTAGCCTTCATCAGAAAAAACCTGGAGCTCACTCCAAACCTTGTTCATTGAGTTCTCCATATTTCTACCCACTTACCAGGGTCTCAAATTCAACAGACCCTCAAGTCGAATTACCGATCTGCCTTCATCCACTTCCCTGGAAACTACCCCACTTCTGGGAACTCTGCCAGGCATCAAAGAAGCCTGCCATAATATAATTAGTGATAAAAATAAAACAAAAAGTTGTCCCTGCTCTGCTCATGACTCTCCAATGGCTGCTTTTTCGGTAAATAGAGACCCAAGTTCTTACCGCTCCCTGTAAGATCAGCTCTGGGCCCGCTGGTCCTTCCACCCCCCACCCCCACCTGTTTCTCTTTGCAAGTATCCCTTCCACAGCAGGGGCTCCAGCAGAGCTACTCTAGGCTGGCTCTTCTCCTGTGTGCCCCCCAGATTCACTGGTTGTTCCCCTTCAAGTCTCTCCTCAAAACTCCCCACATCTAATTTACTACCTCTGCCACTCCAATTATTGGCATCGTTCGTTTTCCCAAGCATTTACTTTGCCTCCTCCAAATGCACCCTAAGTTCCAGGAAGGCAGAGGGTTTTGTTTTCTTCCAGGAGGTATTATTGCACAACCGCCCCACGAGTCGGATTAAGATGTGCTCGGGGGATGCACAGAGAATTTCAGTAAATAGTATGGAGTGCTTCAACATATTTTTCATGCGTAGGTAAAATGACAACAGTCTGGACACTGTAAGTTCTTAACACCGCTTTCTTTTCACTTTACTTTTTTGGTACTGCTAATACAAAGTTCCAATTCTTGCTAGCTGGCTCTGCTTTCTTTAATAAGGCAGCTCTGGCTTAGGAAGCGGACTCAACGAATTTGCCAAAGGGGCGCGTGTGAAATGTAAGCCAAACACGCACGGTGGTGGGCAGCGGCCCACACAGTGCCCCCAGCCACACGCGGCGGGCCACCCGCCCCGCAGCAGACACCCCCAGCTCGGGCCCACTCAGCAGCCCGTAGCACCATCGAGACCCCGGCCCGCGACCCCAGGAGCCCCGAGGCTGGCCCAGCACCCACGTTAGCCCCCGCTCGCCAGCACACTCACCGCGCCGCGCCGCATCCCGCCAATCTCCGCGCGCCCGTCCCGCCCACCGGCGCACCCGGCCAATCGTCTTCCGCTTCGCCCCGCCCATCGCCGCACGCCTCATCCGGCCAATCCCCGTGTGCCCCGCCTCTGGTAGCCGAGGGAACACCGAGCCACGCCTCCGGTTGCTCGGACAACGTACCCGCCCTCCCCCCCAACCCCCCCGCTCCTCACTCTCACCCCGCGCTAGGTTTCCTGCGCATGCGTGGGTTTGCCGCTGGGCCAGTGTGAGCATGTTGGGTAGGGTGGGCCGCTGTGAGGCTCTCCACTCGGCTCGTGTCACAGTCCGCAGTCGCTGTGGCTTGGTGGCTCCTGGGGGGGATGAAGCTTCCCTCCCACTCTCTATCCTGCGCTGGGATTGTCATTCTGGCTTCATAAGGCCCGTCCTGTCAAGCAGCCCGCACTAATCCGTGCAAGCTAGCCGCTCTTCTGAATTCTCAGCCCTTACCTACTTCTCAGATTCCCTTTGAAGCATGAGCTAGGGTCCCATGTCACAGGCAGGGAAACGGAGGCAAGGAACACTCACCCGGCCAGGGAGCCAAAGCTGGGATTCACACTAACCACCCCTGACTGACTTCAAGTGCAGCAGTCTTCACTGGTAACATTGTACCTTTTCATTTTTTTCCCCCGCCTAATTACTCAGTCCGAAACTTAGCATTTAAGGTAGCTTTCTTCTAACTTGATGAGTTTTTGTTTTGTTTTTCAATGTATGTGTATGGGTGTTTTGCCCTCATGTATGGTTGCGCTCTACATGAGTGCAGCGTCCTCAGAGGCCAGAAGGGGGCGTGATAGCCCCTGAATTGAAGTTACAGATGGTTGTAAGCTGTCATGAGTGCTGGGAAGCCTTGTGGAAGAGCAACTGGTGCTCTTAACGGCTGAGCCATCTCCCCAGCCCCTGGTTTGTTTTTGGTTTTTTAGTGGATCTATTTATTTAAATTATGTGAATGCATGTGTGTCTGTGTGTGGGTCTGTGCATGTGAGTGCAGGTGGCCTCAGAGGAGGTAAGAGAATGTGGGATCCCTTGGAGCCACTCAACAGTGGGTGCTGGGAGCCCAGCGGGAGCTCTCTGAAAGAGCAGGAAGTGCTCTTACCTGAGTCCTCTCTCCAGCCTCTTCTTCCTGCTTTAATAATATTTTAATAATTTGTTTTTAATATTTCACTTTGTCAAATACTCTTTCCTGTGGAAGTTGGGGGTGTGAGGGTGTGGGGTTTTGGCTGCTGATTCAAGTAGTCTGCGGCATTTTAAAATATTATGTTGAAACATTGTTGTGTTCCAGGGACAAACCCCATGTGATGGATGTAGAAACTAATGAGTGGAAGTAGAACCCAGAGTTATAGTAACACTAAGCTTTCTAATTGTTCCTCTCCCTCAGCTAGAGGTGCTCATTTGGTTTTTAGCTGCTGTCTACCAGCGTTGACTTCAACCCTCAGAACTCTCTTTAGTATTTCTTGCAGTAAATGTCTACTGGCAATGAACTCCATCAAATCCTATCTGTGGGTGTTTTTTTTTTTTTTTAGATTTATTTATTTTTTACATAAACACTGTTCTGTCTGCATGTATGGCTGCAGGCCAGAAGAGGGCACCAGATCTCCTTACTGATGGCTGTGAGCCACCATGTGGTTGCTGGGAATTGAACTCAGGACCTCTGGAAGAGCAACCAGTGCTCTTAACCTCTGAGCTATCTCTCCAGCCTGCTGGTAGTGGCTTTTTCTTGAGACAGGTGTCATATATCTGTGTAGAACTCACAGTGTAGCCAAGCAGGACCTTAAACTCCTGATTTTTCTGCCCATACCTTCTGAGTGCTGGGATTACAGGCATTGCCACCACCCTGAGTTTTGTGACGTGATGGAGACTGAATCCAGGGCTTTATGCATGCTAAGCAAGCACTCTGTCTGCTGAATTACATTCCCTCACTGTACTCCTGCTTTTGTTTGTTTTTGTTTTGAGTCAGGTATCTTGCTAATCTCCAGTTGTTAGCTTCTGCCTCCAGAGTGCTAGGACTACAGCTGTTCTAGTTAGGTTTCTATTGCTGTGATAAACATGACCAAAAGCGACTTGGGGAAAAGGTTTATTTAATCTTATAGAGAAGTCAGGACAGGATGGATATGTTGGCCACCTTGATAGTGCTCACACATCTGGGAGGATCTGTTCACTTTAGCTTTTTTTTTTTTCTGTTTCTTAGATTTCTTTTTCTAAAAATTTTTATGTATATAAATGTTTGCCTGCATGTATACCTGTGCACCATGTGCATGTAGTGCCCTCAGTGGCCAGAAGAGGGCATCAGGTCCCCCTGGAACTGGAGTTACCATGTGGGTGCTGGAACTGAAAGAATCCAAGCCTCTGAAAGAGCAGCTGATGTTTTTAACTGTTGAGCCATCTGTCCAGCTCCCTATTCCTTAACATTTGATAATTTTATCTGATTTTCACCTTTGCTGTTCTTTATTGTCACTGTCCAAATTACCTGAGTCTACTAAAGGCTTCATTTTAATTGGATTTTTCAGCTTCAGAATATTTTTGCTATCTAAAAAATCAGCTTAAAAGTTTTCTTTTTGTCTGTATCCCCATTTGATTGTACCGTGTGCATTTATTTGACTGTGTGCATCCTCATTAATCAGCATTAATACAGTTGCTTCAAAGAATTTGTCTGTCGGGGCTGGAGGGATGGCTCAGAGGTTAAGAGCACTGGCTGCTCTTCCCGAGGACCTGAGTTCAATTCCCAGCAACCACATGGTGGCTCACAACCATCTGTAATTTGATCTGGTGCCCTCTTCTGGTGTGTAGGCAGAATACTGTATACATAATAAATAAATCTTTAAAAAATTAAGAATTTGTTTATCGAGTCAGTCTTCTGGACTTTCTCTGGTGTACGGGTCTTTCCACCTCCTCATCCTCATGACCTCTCAACCTTTCTGGTGTGAATTTTATTAATTTTTCCCCCTTTGAATGGTTCATACTGTCCTGTTTCTTTTATACTCCATGATTTTTAATTTAGGGTTGGGGTTGAAAATTTTTTTGGCTTTTTTGGCTTATTTATTTATTTATTTATTTATTTATTTATTTATTTATTTATTTTGAGACAGGGTTTCTCTGTGTAGCTTTGCGCCTGTCCTGGAACTCGATCTGTAGACTAGGCTGGCCTCGAACTCACAGAGATCCGCCTGGCTCTGCCTCCTGAGTGCTGGGACCAAAGGTGTGCACCACCCCTGCCTGGCTGAAATTCCTTCTGATGTTCCTGTGCAATTATTTTAAATTAGCATACAAAATAGTGTGTTCATTACGACATTTCCACACATAAATATCATTATACTTTGTACCTTTTTTTTTTTCTTTTTGAGACAAGGTCTTCTACGTAGACTGGCTCTCCTGGAACTCACTATGTAGATCAGGCTGGCCTGGAACTCACAGAGATCCTCCTGCCTCTGCCTCCCAGTGCTGGGATGAGGGCGTGCACTGCCCCATTGTTATTCATTTGTTTCTTTTGCTCTTCTTTGCCATCCTCCCTGTCCCTCTCTTTCTGGTCTCTTTTCTTCTTTCCCTCCCTTGTGCGTTCATGGTAGGTGTGTCAGGTGACCCCCTCTTTCCTCCTCACTGGTTGTGGCCACCCCCCCTCCTCCCTTACCTCTCTCTGATATATAAAAACTGAGCATTTGGACCCCACAATCAGAAACTCTAGACCTCCAGGCTGGAGAGACGGGACAGAGGTTTGGAGTTCTTGCCGATCCTGCAGATGGCTCGGGTCTGGTTCCCAGCACCCCATGGCAGCTCACAACCGTCTTCCTTTAAATCATTCCCTTAGCTGTGGCACATTGCTCACTCAACAGCAAGATAACTGTCACAGACCTGGAAGGTCCCTAAAAGGCTTGGTCGCCAAGGAGGTGCTGGTGAAGACAGTGGAAACTTTTTTTTAAAGATTTATTTATTTATTATGTATGCAATATGTATGACTGTAGGCCAGAAGAGGGCACCAGATCTCGTTAGAGATGGTTGAGCCACCATGTGGGTGCTGGGAATTGAACTCAGGACCTCTGGAAGAGCAGTCAGTGCTCTTAACCTCTGAGCCATCTCTCCAGCCCCAGACAGTGGAAACTTTAAGAGGTGTGGTGTCGGAAGATACGCCCCTGGCCTTTTCTCTCCCTTTCTTCTCACCTCTTAGCTTTGAGGTGAGCTGTTTGGCTCCGTTTTACATTTCTGCATGGTGCATTTCCTTATTTAAGAGCAGTAGGGCCACAGATCCTGAGCCTGCACTTCTGAAACCAAAATTTAAAATAGACCTTCTTTCCCTCTCTGCCCTCCCAGGGTCTCACTGTGTTGCCAAGGCTAGCTCCCAAGTCCCAGGCTCAAGCACTTTTTCTGCTAATCTTCCGAAGTAGCCAGGGCTGTAGGTGCGTACCTTCGTTCAGACTAAGCCTTTTTGTAAACTGATTATCTCAGGTATTTTGTTACTGTGCTGGAAAATTGTCTGAGAGGTACAGGCTTGGTGTGTGGGGTAGTCAGTGTCTTAATTAGTGTTCTGTCGCTGTGAGAAGACACCATGACCAAAGCGACTTATAAAAGAAAGCATGGGGGGTTGCTTACAGTTTCTGAGGGTCAGTCTGTTTCCGTCATGGTAGAGAGCATGGCGGCAGGCAGGCATGGTCTGGAGCAGGAGCCCAGAGCTTACGTCTGATCCACAAGCAGAGGCAGAGAGACTGGGCCTGGTGTGGGTTTTTGAAACCTCAGAGCCCACCCCCAGTGACACCTCCTCCAGTGAGACTCCTACCCCTTCCCAAACAGTTCACGACCTGGGAACCAAACATTCCAACATATGAGCCTGTGGGGGGGGGGCATTCTTATTCACACCACCCCAGTCAAGGAGTTAGGGAATTCCGAGAGGAGGCAGAGTCCCTAAGACATATCTTTTTTTTTTTTTTTTTTTTTGGATTTTCGAGACAGGGTTTCTCTGCGTAGCTTTGCGCCTGCCCTGGAGCTCACTTGGTAGCCCAGGCTGGCCTCGAACTCACAGAGATCCTCCTGGCTCTGCCTCCCAAGTGCTGGGATTAAAGGCGTGCGCCACCACCGCCCAGCCGACATGTCTTAAACTTTGAAATGTGGACATTTCAGCAAGCAGTTGGAACTTCTGGAAGTTCTTGTCACAGCTTAGTTAAAAAAGCAAAGGAGGTAAACAGCCTGGGGCCTCGTCACTTTGGGCCTGTGGTGGGCTGAAATCCTGCCTGCGGGAGCAAGGGGAGGAGGCTGTTCACTTCATAGCAGACGGAAGCAAAAGGGGGTGAGAATACGGACAGTGAGTACAGTTCGCCGTGCCATCCTGGCCCAAAACTAAAAGGAAAGCTTGTGGTCACAGGTGTGCATGGTTATTGCCTGTCTCACACACTCATTTTGAGATTGGGGCCATGCAGAACGGCCTTTGACTGACTGCGGAGTTAAACCAGCAGTCACAGAATGCGATTTTTTCTTTCTTGGTTTGTCTGTGTGTGGTTTTCATGTCCAGGGCTCACATCAACCTGGCCAGAATGCACTTTGCACGCCCACCTCAACAGAAGCCTAAAAGCACAAACTCTGGCTGGTTCACTGTTTTGTCTTGTGGCAAGACCTACCATCCTTTTCCTGACTCTGCTTTCAGTAACTGTTTCGTCTAGACTCCATGGTTCTTTGAGAAGGGACTCTAGAAACAGTGTCTCTTACCTAAGGCCACTTCACCCAAGAACCAAGGTGATTTCTAGCTCTCTGGTAACAGATGTTGGGAGAATCATTGTGTATGGAAGGGCCACCCCTGGCTAGCTGAGCTCTTTTGATAACTCTAGGGATAATTGGCTGGTTTTGGGAGGAGCAGTTAGAGAAGTCACCAATGCCAGGCATCAAGACGAAGTAAATACAGTTACTCTAGGGCTGTCAAAATGGCCCAGTGGGTAGAGGCACTTGATGCATAAGCCTGACTGCTGGGGCGCCATCCCCAGAACCCACATAAAGGTGGAAGGAGAAATGGACTCCCCAGACCCAGGGATTTTGTTTTTAAACAATAGCTTTTTAAAAATGAATTATTTTAGATTTCTTTATTTTATTTTATGTGTATGAGTGTTTTGCAGGTCTGTCTGTGTACTGCATGCATGTGGTACCCAAGGTGGCCAGAAGAAGGTGTCAGATCACCTGAAATTGGAGTTATGGACAGTTGTGAACCACGGTGTGGGTGCTGGGAATCGAACCTGGGTCCTGAGTCCTCTGTAAGAGCAACAAGTGTTCTTAACCGCCGAGTCATCTCCCCAGCCCTAAAATAATAGCTTTAGCATCTGGCTTCTGGTCAGGCATATAACAAGTTGGGAAGTGACCACTCCATCTACACAATAAAGAAAACTGCTGAGCAAACCCAAAATTACCAGCTTTTGTTAGAGCCATCAGAGGATTGCGGTCTTAGGGTGAACCACTATCCTGAATACCCAGGACAGACAGGCAAACACGGAGAACCACAGCTTACTCATGGCTGGAACTGGACTCAGGCTGGAGAGCTTAAACTGTAATCAGGAAATTGCTAGACTCAACATGGACCGTCTTTCAGGTCTTGCTTTAAGACAGGATCTCACTGCCTTGGAACCCACGGCCCTCCTGCCCTGCCCTCCTAAGTGCTGGCATTACAGGCGGACACCACTACACCTGCCACTAATATGGGCAATATTGAGAAAACACACAGTCAGGGAGCCAGGTGTGGTTGTGAAGGCCCATAATCCCAGCAGAAGGATCGTGAGTTCAAGGCTAGTCTGGACTTCACGTGGTGCTGTCTTCACGAAACCTCTAGGGAAGCTGTTTCTCTTTTCTCAGTTGTTCACAATTTTACACATATCTAATGTATTTTGATAATAATATCCCCACTCTCCTCACCTCTCACATTGAAGGCGGCCTGGTCTACATAGTGAGTTGTGAGTTCCAGGACAGCCAGGGCTATGTAGAAAGACCCCGTTCAAGAAACCAAATAATAGGAATAGTAATAATAATCAATAATAATAATATAAATAAAAATGAGGAAGGAGAAGAAATGACTTGTCCCCAGCAACCGTTAACGGCGCTTGGCCCCTCAGGGAGGGGTGGCCTGTGAGTCCCTTCCCCACCCGTGATGGAGTGATGATGGGCCCAGTCTTGTTCAGGAGGAAGCTTGGTCTTAAGAAGACCCTACACTGTGCATGAGTCTTACCTTCAGAAGCCCTGGTAAAGATGTTACAATCATCTGGCTGAGATCCTCTACCTAAACAGGAATAGTGGATGGGCAAGGGCAAGCTTTGCCAGCGCTGGCGTCTGCCAGCTTTCTCTCTTTCAGTGAATGGCCGCAGTGAGAAGGTAGGCGCGCTGACAGCAGCGCCCCCTAGTGGAGTGCTTGTGCAGGCTCCCGGTAGAGGGACATGGGCCTTTGTAAGCCTTATAGCTCTTTGAAGCTTTTCTATTATTATTTTATTTTATGTGTATGGGTGTTCTGCCTGAGTAGGTCTGCATACATATACATGCCTGTTGCCCTCAGAGGCCAGAAAGAGTTGGATCCCCTGGAACTGGAGTTACAGATGGCTGTCAGCTGTCACGTGGGGGCTGGAATCGGACCCCAGTCCTCCGGAAGAGCAGCCATCTCTCCAGCCGCACATGATAGCTCTTGTGTGGGCCTAGGAAATTGGGCTTTCCTGGCTGTTGCATAGAATTCCTGAGTCATTCATGGCAGCAGTGTCCCAGCTCCCGGGCCTGGAGTGTCTGGGACCCTTTGCCCTCAGGCTTGGCACGTCTCCAGAACTCTGCCAGTGACCAGAGCCTGCGGTTTCTCTCCTTTGGCTCCTGCCAGCCTTTTTTTTGTTTGTTTTTGTTTTTTTATCGAGACAGGGTTTCTCTGTGTAGTTTTGGTGCCTGCCCTGGATCTCGCTCTGTAGACCAGGCTGGCCTACAGAGATCTCATAGAGATCTGCCTGCTTCTGCCTCCTGAGTGCTGGGATTAAAGGCATGCACCACCACTGCCTGGCTCCTGCCAGCCTTCTATCTTTCTTCGGCCTCAGCTCTCTGCCATCTCACCTCCCACTGATCCCCTTGTTCCTGCCCTGGCCCATGCCCTTGGGCTCTTCAGTAGCTGCTAAGGAGCAAAAAGATGCTCCACCCCCTTTTGCACCCGCTGACCACTCGGATGCCGCTGCCACCCTGCCGGCTCTGTTGTGTCTTTCTCCTTTTGAAATTTGTTTTATTTTCAGTCATGTGTGTCTGTCTGTGCATGATGGGTACAGCTGCCTGCGGGGGCCAGAGGCATCAGATCCCCCTGGAGCTGGAGTTACAAGGGGTTATGAGCTGCCAGATGTGGGTGCTGGGAATCAAAGCCAGGTCCTGTGCAAAAATAGTGCACCCTCTTAACCCCCAGCCGTCACTCCAGCCCACCGACTACTGCCGCCCCACCCCATGTCATTTTTCTTGTTCCCAGCTCAGCCTGTACTGCTAAGGGTAGGAAAGACAAGACTGCTCAGAGGTCTTTTGTTGAGCCTGATGTTGCAAACCGGGGGTTGTATCCCAGGAGAGTGTCTCTAAGCCACCTGACTGAGTCTAAGCAGCCTGGGAATACAGTCAGAGGAGGGGAGCTTGGACCAATCATAGCACCTGTCACGTGCAGATGAAGGTTTGTGTCTGAAAGAAACACTTCTTGCAGGTAAATCAGCCTTGCCTGGTTAGCATCAGTCACAGTGTCATGTCGTCGTTCCCCCCCCCCCACCGCCCCAGGGCCACTAAGGGAAGTCTCCCTTCTGACCTCAGCCATACACTGTTGCAAGGTCATCTTGAGTCCATTAAGGCTTGTTAGAATACAATGTGTCTGGTGTAAACTGTTGGAAACATTCCTGCCAGAGGCTGTACCTTCAGGAGCTAGAGCAACGAGCTGCTGTTGGATAGTATATTCAAGGTTTCCATGGAACCTTCTGAATGCTGGCAGAAGGCAGTCTCACTGACTGTCTGACTGATGGTCCTCTTTTTCTTTTTTTTAAGATTTATTTTTTTACTAAGATTTATTTTAAGATTTATTTATTTACTATCTGCACACCAGAAGAGGGCACCAGATCTCATTATAGATGGTTGTGAGCCACCATGTGGTTGCTGGGAATTGAACTCAGGACCTCTAGAAGAGCAGCCAGTGCTCTTAACCGCTGAGCCATCTCTCCAGCCCCTGATGGTCCTCTTAAAAATATATTAGTAGTAGTAGAATTATTACTATCATTTAAAAAATGTGCATGGGTGTTTTGCCTGTGTATATGTCTGTACACAATGTTCATGCAGTTTTCTCAGAGGCCAGGAGAGGGTGCTGGATTCCCTAAGTCCAGAAGTATAGATTGTTGTGAGCCACATGTGGGTGCTGGGAACTGAACCAGGGTCCTCTGGAAGAGCAGCCAGTGCTCTTACCTGCTGAACCGTCTCTCTAGTCCGACAGTCTCTGCTCAAGGCAGCCAGGGCAGCAACAGAGTCCAAGCTGCCAACTAAGGAGTCACATGTCCGCCCTCCCCCATCTTTTTTATTTACAGGAACATAAGCACCAAGAGAGTCTTCAATAATGGCATCATTAATTCAACCACATATTGTAAGAGTGCTTAACACCCGCCCAGAGTGCCCGGGAAAGGAAGGTCTCCTTCCTCTGTCTCTATGGTTGCTACAGGGAAACAAAAACTCAGAAAAGTCCCTGAGTGTCTTCAACAAGGGAGCCCTTTTCAAAATAGCAGTTTTAAAATAGGCAGAAGCCTTCTGTTCTCATACGACTTTCATAAGGGAAACCATTTTACCAAGGAGATATATCAGACTCCAGGCACCTTCCTATCTTACCTTAGGGTAAGGAGTAGAGGAGAGAGCCCAGGAAGTACTGGAAAGGTCACAGTTCAGGTATACTAACACCGAATCACAAATCTAAGCTATACCCGAGTCAGCAGTGGCCTGGGAACGTTTGTGCCTGTGATTTTCTGTATGGCTGGTTTCTGATTCTGTCTCTTCAGCTTCTTCCTAGGTGTATTACTGACACTCAGTCAGAAGAATGTCAGCGGCAGCAGGCAGGAGCATGGCTGTTTCTAATCAAAGAGCCCATTGGACCGTCAGGGTATGTCTCCAGGCTATCTGGAAGTCACTCTAGGTTCTCCAGAACCTGTGAGGGGTGAGGATGTAGAGGAGGTCAGAAGTTCAGGGGGTCCTGGGGAGATCGGGGTGGAGGTGCTGCTGATGGTGAGTGGCCAAGAGGGAGATAAGGTTCTATTTTGGAGCTGTGGGACTTTGCACATCAGCGCCACATTCCGAGAGACGAGCTTCAGTCAGGGGAGGCAGGGCTAAGGTTAGGAGACGGAGGACAGAAGTTGCTTTGGACGCCTAGGGTTGCAGAGACAATGTCCTGGAGAAAAGGGGCCATATATACAAAGGGTGTGAAAGAGAGACCAGCAAGAGGGATCTCCCTATTGCACACACACACACACACACACACACACACACATATGCGCACGCACGCACGCACGCACGCACGCAGTGCAGATGTAGGCATCAGAGAGACACCCTTGTGCAAAGCCAAGCCTCCCCTGTGCACCACCTCCGCTTGCAGGGGCAGACCCTGTACCAACAGCCTTTTGAGGGGAGACACCCTTTGCTACCCAGAGAGCAAACTCTGGGCGTAAACTGCTCCCGGTGGCAAACTCAGTGGACACAGTCTCCAAAGGCTCTTCAGCCTCTGTGTCCAGGTGGAGCTTATTTTCTCTAGTCTCAACTAAGGTGTCTGCAGAGCCTGATTTGTGTCAGGGTGGAGGGCTACCCTGACATTGCTCTCCTGAAGTCATGGTGGTCTGTGTCAGGGTGGAGGGCTACCCTGACATGGCTCTCCTGAAGTCATGAGGAGCCAGGCGAGCCCTGGGAAGAACACTGTCCAGACCTGAGGCAAGATGTGGCCTTCTGGAGATGGTCGCTGCTGGGCAGTGTCCTGAAGCCTATGGACACAGGCAGAGCAGGGCTTCTCCTGACAAAGAGTCTCTGCTTTCAGGTCCCTGAGCCCTTTCGGCGGCCCTGGTGGTCACTTCCATGTGCCGGGTTTTGGCAAAGAACCTGCTGAGTCAGTTGGTCACACCCTCCTCTCCTCACACCTGACCTCCCTTCTCCCTCTCTCCCTCTACCATGTGATGTCTGGCCACACCCACTTGCCTTCAACAAAATCGCTGGACAGTTAATTTGACCAGAATTCCCGACTCTGGTTATTTTCCATCCTCCGATGCTGCCGTTGGCTCCTTGACCACACTGTATCCGGGGTCAAGCCTCATCTTTATCCCCACTACAAAATCCAGTGTGGTGGTTCCTACACCTATTAGGATGGCCCAGAATAGTCTGTCTTACTGTGCTAAAGCGCAGTTATCAGTGAAGAAGGTTGGTTGGTTTGTTTGTTTGAGACAGGGTTTTGCTCTATATAGCCCAGGCTGTTCTCAAACCAGTGGCAATCCTCCTGCCTTAGCTTTCCTGCTCAGCTTTACTACATTTTTTTTTTTAAGAGAAGGGGGACTAGAAGGAGAAGGTCTGGAAGGGGTCTCTTGTCACGTGGCCGTGGCAGCAGACACAGGAAGTCACTGCCGCTCTTCCTATCTAGATGACCTGGCCAGAGCTGCTCCATTGTCTCAGGCAGAGCCTGAGCTCTCTGAACTTGGTGTTCCATGCCTTCCATTCAGGGCTGGCATCAGGTGACTGTCCAGAGAGGCCTGGGTTCCTGTGGAGTTAGTGACCACCAGCAATGGGGATGGGAAGACTGTGACACTCTGTTCCTTACAGCATCTGGTCAAAATGAAGTAAAGTCTCAAGTTTGTGTTGATCTTTCTTTCTTTCTTTTTTTTTTTCTTCCAGAGCTGAGGACCAAACCCAGGACCTTGTGTTTGCTAGGCAAGCACTCCACCACTGAGCTAAATCCCCAACCCCATGTTGATCTTTCTTCAGCGTTGGTTAGTGCTACAGTTGGCCTCCACTGGGGTGTTGGCTAAGCTGATGGATCACTTATCTGCAGGACAGGTCTGGCCAGATTTTATTGGCTCAAAACAAGATGCTGGCCGGGCGGTGGTGGTGCACGCCTGTAATCCCAGTACTCGGAAGGCAGAGGCAAGCAGATCTCTGTGAGTTCAAGGTCAGCCTGGTCTACAGAGCGAGATCCAGGACAGGCACCAAAGCTACAGAGAGAAACCCTGTCTCGAAAAACCAAAAGAAAACAACAACAACAACAAACCAAGATGCTGTAGGATGACCATGCAGCTCCTGGTCTCTGACTTCCTGAGCTTTCCATGGCCATTTGACTGGAGGTAGGGGTCCATGGGAATCCTCTTCCCACATGTACAGCCCCAGATGAACGTGCTAAGGGCCATGTCTGTGTATAACCTCTTACTGTTTCGTTAGACAGGGTCTCACTAGGTAGCCTTAGCTGACTTGGAACTTACAGTGTAGACTAGATGCCTCAAACTCACAGAGATCCACCTGCCTCCACCTCCAGAGTGCTGGGATTAAAGGTGTGCGCCCTGGTACCCAGCCCTATCTTTTTTTTTTTTTTTTTTTTTCTTAGCATAGTGCCCTTTGGATTCCCAAACAACTGGGGGCAGAGCTTCCAGCTTGGGGTCAACATGCCACAGGCTGTCTTACCTTGCAGCTTCGGAGCAGCAGCTTTGGCTCTTGGTAGGAGCGGCTCTCCACTAAACGGTGTTGTGCCCGCATGCCTGGGTGGGTGCTCAGACAGGGCTATGGCTTCTAGGACTCCGTTACCTGGAGAGGAGATGGGGGCACTCACTCGGGCCCACGTCATCTGCTTGTCTGATGACTGTTGCATGACATCAGACTGTGGATGTGTTAGTTATCACCACAGCAGCCTGCCTGCCTCGACCACCAAGGCAGGACGCCATCACCTGCCGCCTGGTGCCTTTCCAACGTCAGCCGCGCCACACCCCACACCCTTTAAAAGTACCAGTCTGTCACAGTTTTCTTCTCTAGCTCCTCTTGCTTTCCTGTCTGTCTGTCTGTCCGTCTGTCTGCCTGCCTGTCTACCTCTCTTAGATGGCCTTTTTCTCTTTCGCTCTCCCCCTCCTCCCTCCCCCAAAAAAGCTCTTGCACTCACCACTGGGCGTGGTGGTCACTTAGTGGTATACCTTGGCAGGGCCCGCCGAAAGGTACCCACTTCACCTTTTTTAAAATCATTACGGGACGTGTCCAGAAGTTCTGAACCAGAATCAGATTACTCCAGACAGATCACAGAAGAGGAAGATGTAGGGGTTGGATGGGTGCTGTCAGGAGCCTGTGAAGTTCTGATGTCTTCATTTGTAGCCTCTGGGTATGCGAGAGCCACAGAATTTCCAAGTGCAGGGAGTGGATCTGTTCTGCTGGCTTATTTCTCAGGGCTGTACCTCTAGACCTGGAAGCTCTCTGCTCTGCTCTGGGATTCCTCTGCACAAATGTCAGTGCGGTGTGAACTGACATTCCCAGGGGAAAAAGCCATACCTGGGTTACAGAGCCTACAACCGGATAGACTGATTTGAGCTGCGATTGTGGAGAGCTGGAGTCAAATTATCTCGGGCTATCTTTAGGGACTCGACAGCCATTTACTGTCCATCTCTGTGTGTGACCTGACGTCCTTGTGACTATTCAGGTCGATCCTTTTGGAATGTGTTAACACCAGCTTCCACCAACCAAAGGCTAAGAAAGTTGTCAGATATCTGAGGTGACAGGAGGGTCCTTTGTCTGTCTGCTAGGCAGGAACTGCTCTCGGGTTCTATCTGTGGGCAAAATTGCTGAAAGTGGAGTCTTTACTGTGTAGCCAGGAGTCCAGCCTGTCTTAGTCACTGTGGAGGAAGAGAGGGGATGTGAGCCCTGAAGAGTATCTGTGGAGAAGAGAACACCATAGCTCGCCATTGGGTGCTGTTAGAGTGTGGCCGTCTCCTTGACACGGGGAGACAAAACCTCAGGGTGAGGTCATACATGTGCACAGTACAGGGAGGCTATGTCTGCTCCTTCACCCTGGCGGCAGCCCCCTCTATATTGCCACAATTTCAGCTATCAGCCTAGAAGATTCTAGAAGTTTCGCTGCACATGGTGGTCTGCTGCTTCTGTCTGCACAGCATCCCTAGATCCTCTGATCTCCTGTTGCAGTGAAATCAGTACGAGTTAGTGCCAAGTAGGACCCCAGCCTGTGGAGGCTGGTCTGGATCAGAGGGCATGTGCACAGCCTTTGGGACAGCAGGCATCCATCAGGCCTTGACAGTGTGAGGCTCTGAGCGGCCCACGCCTGCTGGGGAAGCATGTGGGGTCACATATTTCTCATACCAGGGCAGGAGTCTAAGAGTCTGGCTCTCGCTGAATCAATGGTGTTAAGTCAGCTAAAGAAAGAATGTGTGGAGAGATACTGGACAGGAGCAAGGCGGGACTGAGATCCAGGGGTTCAGGGGGTCTCAGCATGAGATCAAAGGACACACAAACAAAGAGTCCCAGCCTCCACTGCCTGGGCCTTTAGTGGGGAACAGCTTGTGCTGTGCATTCCAGTCAGCCTGGTCAGCACTGTCCTCAGAGAGTCCCTCTGCCACCATGCCTTTCCCTGGCTTGTGAAGGCCCTGGCAGGGTGGATCACTGGGCCAAAACAAAACCTCCTGTCAATCCAGAAAACCTTTCCACAAGAGTAGATAGAACAGCTGGGCGATGGTGGCGCACGCCTTTAATCTCAGCACTCAGGAGGCAGAGCCAGGTGGATCTCTGTGAGTTTGAGGCCAACCTGGTCTACAGAACAAGATCCAGGACAGGCACCAAAGCTACACAGAGAAACCCTGTCTCAAAAAAAAAAAAAAAAAAAAAAAAAAAAAGACATAACAACCAGGAAACACTGGGTAATACTCATCTCTGACAGAGATCAAAGACAAGCATCTCACTCCTGTATACAGCCAGGGATAACCTAGTCCAGCCACTTCATGGAAAGATAGGGGAACCATATGTCACACACAGTGAATCCTGAGTACCCCGCAGGATTGGGCCATCTGGGTTTGCTAATTGCCTTTATCCAAAGGAAAAAAATGAACTCCTATCTTACAAGCCCAGCCAGGCGCCTGCTGAAGTTAGGCCTCTGCCTTCCTGGGGAAGCTGGGGAGATAAGGGTGCTGTCTCCCTCATGCTGACTTGTCAAGTGGGTTCCCAGGTCACTAGGGAACAGCCCTGGGTTGTAACTCGGGAAAGAGGCTTGCTTGACTTTCAGACAGATTTATATAACTAGAGGCCGAGAAAGATCTGGGAGTTACTAGATTTCTAAGCAAATGCTCCAGCAGAAGACACAGGGAACTCCTACCCCTCCTTTATGCTCTGGGGGATTAACTTGTTCTTATTTTGTTTATTTTAAAAACTTTAATATGTATTAGGGTGTGTGTGTGTGTGTGTGTGTGTGTGTGTGTGTGTGTGTGTGTATTTTACTTGAATGTATGTCTGTGCACCACATGTGTGTCTGGTGCCTGCAGAGGCCAGAAGAGGGTGTCAGGTCTCCAGGAACTGGACTTGTAGGCGGGTTTGAGTCACGATGTAGGAGCTGGGGAACAAACTCGGGTCTTCTGGAAGAGCGGCCAGTGCTCTTCATCACTGAGCCGTCTCGGAAGCCCCACTTGTTGTCTATTTATTTCTTGATGAGTTTTTTGTTTGTTTTTCTTTTTCTTTTCCTTGAGACAGGGTCTCACCCTGTAGCCCTGGCTGGCCTGGAACTTGCTATATAGAGCAGGCTGGCCCTGAACTCAGAGAGATCCAGTGCTGTGATTAAAGGCATGCACCACCCCCCTCCCGGCTGTTTGTTTATTCGTTTTGTTTTGGTGTGGTTTTTGGTTTCTACACAGGGTTTCTCTGTGTAGCCCTGGCTGTCCAGAAACTCACTCTATAAACCAGGCTGGCCTCGAACTCAGAGATCCACTTGCCTCTGCCTCCCAGTGCTGGGATCAAAGTTCTGCGCCACCACTGCCCAGCCTGTTCGTTTATTTTTAGCTGACACACAATAGTTGTTTGCATGTTTGGAGTGCCTTGTCATGGTTCTTTCTAGCCTCATATATATCCTAAAACTGAGCAAATACATCTGTCTCCTCAAACATCCATCTCTTTTCTTTTGTAAGACATCCAATGTCCGTCATTCCAGAAGGTCCATTGTTATTATCTGTAGCCGCCTTCCCCGGGGCCATGACACATTTCTCCTGCTAAGTGAACAGAACAGCAGTTCTTCCTCTACCCTCTCTCCACCACCGTTTCATGTTCAGCTTCCATGAGATCAACACTTGACTTTGTCTTATTTTTAAAAGAATCATCCTCTAGATGTCTCTGCTTCGACCCCTCAGAAATGATATTAGGGCACTGCTACACAGCTGAGGCCTGCCCCGACGGCCCAGATGAGACCAACACCTGCCCTTAGGGAACCACATTGTAGGGCAAAGAGGCTCCCAGAGGCCTGAGCATCCAGCGTCTGCTGGGATGTTGGGCACGGGTGGGGGATGGGTGGGGTCCTCTAAAAGGAGGAGATGACTGGAGTCCCTCCAAGGAGATGGGAAAACTCTGATGCTGTTGTAGCAATAAGGGCAGGAATCTTGGGGTGTCCTGTGTGGGGCTCTGGGGTAAGGTGGGTTGGGAAGTTCCAGAGGACCCAGAGCTCTGGAGCATCTGGAGTGTTCACCTCGGGTTAGAATGTGGTGTCTTCAGATCCAGGAGGCTTCTGTGGCTTCTAGAAGGCAGCAGGATCAGGAGAGAGGATTTGTATGTAACCTTCTGATAAGGTCCCCCAAGGGAGCCTCAGGAAAAACTGGGGTGCAGGGTCATAGGTGGTGGGAGTATACAGTGCCTATTCTCAAGCCACAGAACTGGGGTGCCCAATGTGCGCTTCGAGGCCCTGCTGCACTGCTTGGGTCTGCTTTCCAGTAGAGGCTGCTACCTGGCCATGGAAGGTGGGACCCAAGTGTGTGTGTGTGTGTGTGTGTGTGTGTGTGTGTGTGTATGTGTGTGTGTGTGTGTGTGTGTGTGTGTGTGTGTGTGTGTGTGTGTAAAATCTTGGGTGCCATTCCTCAGGAATGTCCACCTTGTTTTGTTTTTATTTGCTTGTTTTTTGGTTTCGAGACAGGGCTTCACTGTGTAGCCCTGGCTGTCCTGGAACTCACTCTGTAGCCCAGGCTGGCCTCGAACTCACAGAGATCCGCCTGTCCCTGTCTCGAGAGTGCTGGGATTAAAGGCGTGTGCCACCATGATGGACTTTTTTTTTTTTTGTTTGTTTTTGAGACAGTCTTTCACTTGGCCGGTTACTCACTAATTAACCTAGCTTGGCTGGCCAGTAAGCTTTGGGAATCCACCTGCCTCTGACTGGGGTACAAGCATTCACAGCACATTCAGCTTTTCCACCTAAGTTCTGGGGATTCTAAGGGCCTGCCTCAAGCTCACACAGCAGCTGAGCTCTCTCTAGAGCATTAAAAGACACCCTCCCCCCCACCAGGTGCAAAGCAGAACCTTGATTCAAATACAAAACAAAATGAACATCTGGCAGAGATTTATTTGCTCATTTACGAGGGAGCCAAGGAGATGTTACAACTACTTTGAAGGCAAACTCAGGGAGCGCCACATGTGTGGACAATCAGGAAAGTCTGCTCCACAGATGAAAGGTTGGCTTCTCTCACAGAGCGGAAGGGGGAATCACCTGCACTTCCGCGGCCTTCAGTTTCATATCCGCAGATGAAAGCCGTGCAACCTGGCGGCTAGTTCCCGTAACCTACAGAGGGTGAAATCCTCAAAGATAAGGCAAAGGACAAAGACCCCATCAGATCTCTAGATCCTTTTTCTGAACGAGGGTTCTGCCATGCAGCCCAGGCTGGCATTGACTCATGGTCCTCCTGCCTTCTGGGTGCGGGGATAATAGTCATTCACCACCGGTCACACCTCCCTCTCTGCCTCCCCCCTCCCCTCTCCCTCTCTGCCTCCCCCTCTCCACCTCTCTCTCCCCCCTCCCTCTCTGCCTCCCCCTCTCCACCTCTCTCTCCCCTCTCCCTCTCTACCTCCCCCTCTCTTCTCCTCTCTCTCCTGTTCTTTTGCGTCTGCTCCCAGCTCCAAGCTGAGAGCCCTTGCAGCAGGCTTGGAGGGAGGGTAGCCGAGAGCTGCTGCTCCATTCTGGTTTGGCTGAGCCAAGTCCCTAGTTTTCTGTCTCTCCCTTAGGTACTGGGGCGGGGGGCAGGGATCACCTGCTTCTGCACACTGTGATTCCAGCAGAGAAGGGGAGATGGGGAACACTAACAGTTCTGTAGGGGCAGTCCTCTCCCTGTGCTCCAGTTGTGTGACCCAGCGACAAAACCCTTGATATGAGGGCCTCATGAGGCAGGAGGCCAGTTTCTAGCATCTGCCTGTGATCTGGCTCTGCCTCCAGTGTCCATATCCCTGTCTTCCTGTACTTCAGGATGATTGTGATCCACCCTCCCCTCCAGTGTCCATGTCCCTGTCTTCCTGTACTTCAGTATGATTGTGATCCACCCTCCTCCAGTGTCCATGTCTCATCATGTCCCTGTCTTCCTGTACTTCAGGATGATTGTGATCCACCCTCCCCTCCAGTGTCCATGTCCCATCATGTCCCTGTCTTCCTGTACTTCAGGATGATTATGATATCCCTCCTCCTTCTCTCCCCCACTTTTCCCTCCCTCTCTTTCCCTAGGGGAGGGGCGCTTACTGGGAACGGAATACAGGGCATGCAATATGCTAGGCCAGGAATCCAGCACTGAGCCATCTCTCTAGTTCTGGCTGTGTTTTTAAACAGGTTCCCCTGTGCTTTTCCCACAGGGTCCACATAGTCAGCAAGCATATCAATAGAGACTGGGCAGTGGGCCTGTGTGTAGAGCAGGGAGGCTATGTGGTTGAAGGGAGATCCCTAGGGCTGCACCCGTCAGCTGAGCTGCTGGGCAGAAAGTCTGCTGAGTCTCCAACAAGAGATTTCTTCTTGACCCAGACCTCAAGAGCTGGGCTGCCCACTTGTGGCTCATTCCTGGGCCTCATGGAGGTTGTGTGCATCCCATTTCCTCTCTTGGAGTTCAGCAGTGGGCAAAACAATGGTTCATACTTCACTTGGTCGTGTGAACAAAGGTGGGACCTCATGGCGTCCCCTGTCCCCTGCCTGGTCCACCCCCATCCTGTACGTCATAGTCAAGCCAATGCCTCGGTTCTAGTTCAGCCACAGAGTTTATTGAGGTGACCCCAGCATGCCTCTACTCCTCTTTCTCATCGCCGTGGGTGATGATGTAGCAGAGGGACTTGTAGTCGATGTTGCCTGCCAGGTCCATGGGTGTCAGGGCAAAGAGCTGCTCCACCTGCAGGGGGTACCCCACAGTGTGCGTGCGGCCCGTGATGCCACCCCGTCCCAAGAGTTGTACATGAGGACTCAGCCTTCCCAGCCCAAGTGCAGTCGGATGATTTTGTCTGTTGGTGGACAGACTCAGAAGTGGGGCCGAGTGGGGGAGGGGCCAAAGGCTCACCTGACCACAAAGCCAACCCCACCCTCTTCTGAGTCTGCCTTCTCCCCTCTGGGTCTTAACAGAAACGGGATCTCTTCTGGGAAGATCCTGTTACCCTTTCAGGATCTGGGTCCTGAGCCCTGCGGGCGGCGGGTCATGAGGCCTTCCCAGGGGGCCTTCCCAGGGCTAGAGTGGCAATGCCAGGTACAGGTGCTGACCGGGGGGTGGGGGGGGTGGGGGGAGGGGGCAGGGGGGCGGGGGGGGGCAGGGTGTCTCACCTCAGCAGGAGAGAACTTGTCTGCCTGGGTCAGGAGAAGCTGCTTGAACCTGAGGAGGGAGAAGGCTTGAGCTGAGAGAAAGGGGGCCCTGGGAAGGACTGGTCACCAGCCAAAGTATAGTGAAGGCCGGAGACACCCAGAGGACCCACCTCACCACCCTCTTGGTTCTCCTGGGGTGGCCTGCCCCAGGGGTTGGAAAAACCTCACTTACTCGTCCTTGTTCACCACCCCCTGGCCGCTGGGGTCAAACATTCGGAAAGCACTCAGGATGGCTTCCTCAGGGTCCGTCCCTGGGGGCGGAGGCAGCCAGGTGAACTGTCACATTCCCGGCCTCTAGGTCCCACCCAGGGAGAACTTATAGGGAGCTGGGATCTTTCCTGGAGGGCCTTGGTGGAGGGGACAGCGAGCATGTGGGGCTGAAGGGCTAAGGCTGCATCAAACCATTTAAGATAAGGTAGGGTAGATGAGAGGGTACAGGAGAGGTGTGGAGGGGCGGGGGTTGACCCCACAGAATGTTTCTCGAGGAATCAAAAGGGTTGGCTGACTGGGAAATCAGAATTGGGATTTGGAAGTGGATGTTCTTCTGAGTCCAAGTCAGCCCAGGATGCGCCACATCCTCTGGGTCGACCACGGCCAGGCAGGGTCCACATCTCAGGTAAGTTCAGGTGAACCTCACATGGGGCCCAGGGGGTCAGGTTTGCTTAATGGCTAAGGAGGCTGACTGGATACAGATGGCTAAGGAGGCTGACTGGATACCGACTCACCATTGAGTTTCTCCCCAAAGAGTGTGAGGAAGACCGTGAAGTTGATGGGGCCCTTCCCTTCCTGCAGCATGGCATCCAGCTCCTCCTCTGGGACGCTTACCCGCCCTAGGAGGGTAGGACCTGAGGTGACCCAGGCTGCCCAGCCTGCTTTCCGGGCAGCTCCAGCTGTGGGGCTGCTGGGGGATGGGGATGCGTGACTGGACTGAGGGACACGTAAGGAGGCTATGTATGAGATAGAAGGCAGGCCACTGTCCTCTCTCTGAGCAGGCTGCTGAGGAGGAGAATGAGATCAGCCTCTGGGAGGTGGGCCCGTGGATCCACTCACCGAGCTGGGAATAAGTCTCCTTCAGGTCTGACTTGCAGATGATACCATCTCGATTCTGGTCAATGCAGCTGAAGGCCTGTGAGGAAAGCCTTCAGGTGGGAGCTACTACCCCCTCTCTTCCAGGGGAGGCAGGAGGTGAGGGAGAAGATTGGAGGGAGGACCCCTGACCACCCCCCCCCAGAAGAGAGGTATGGAAGGGGTGTGGACTGGGCACCCCTGCGTGAGAGGCTGTTGGAGATACATGGTACTCACTTCCTTGAATTCCTGAATCTGGGCTTGTTCGAACATTGAGAAGACATTGGAAGAGCCACGTTGGGCCTGCTTAGTGGCTGCAGCCTTGCCCCGGGTCCCAGCCTTCCTGCTGGCCTGTAATACTGATGGTGAGAGGGGTCCCCTCTCCAGTTCTGCAGAGTCCCCCTCCTGACCAAGGTTGTGCCTCAGGGCACAACCAGGAACACCAGGGTGAGAGACCTTTCTCCACCCCTAGAGATCACTTCCCTGAGGCCAGCATGGGCACAGAAGTGCCCGGCTCTGCCCTTCTGCGGAGCAGAGACTGGCACCTGGGTGTGACTAGTCTCCTGTCCCCCCGCCCAGCACTCACCATGATCTGCAGTGGTCTGCCTGTGTGATCTTGTCACAGGCTCTTTATGTCTCAGCCTTATCACACCCAGAGGCCCAAATAAGGAGAGGAATGGATGACGGGGCTAAACTTGGAAGCCCCCACTGGGAGAGGAAGACAAGGCCCCCGAGCAGATCCCATTTACACTCCTGGTGACCTCCAGGCTCCCAAGTGTAACATCCTAGGATCCATCAGCTCTTGTGGCCAGGTTCCATGCCTATCCTGGGCAGAGAGGACCAAAACTTTTACCGTTCCCGATCATGTCGTAGGGTCCCTGTGACCCCTCGTCTACCATCCCTCCTGCAAATCCAGGCTGAACCTCGGCTAATGCCATCATCCCTACTCTTCAGACTTAGGATGCAGTGCGTGTTTCCGAGGATGGCCTCTGGCCTGAATCCTCTGGGTTGGATGAAAAGCCTGAGCTCTGTCTGCTGCCCTGCTGGTAACAGACAGACAGATGGACAGCAGTTCTGAGCTCTGGCATGCTGCCCCGCTGATAACAGATGGACAGACAGCAGTTCTGAGCTCTGGCCGCTGCCCCGCTGATAACAGACGGACAGACAGCAGTTCTGAGCAGGCTGTGAGCCCCACAGAACCAGGTGCTTGGTTTGGGGTAACTCAGGAGTGAGGTGGCAGGTCCACGGCTGCTCTCCTCACATTCAGACCTGTGCTGTCGCACCTGCCCTGTGAGACACTAGGACCCACCCTGTTTGGGGCCTTGCTGTTCATAAGCTCCATTTCAACTCCGTGTTCTAACCCCTCAGAAAACTCTGTCATTCCCAACTGAGAGCTGTAGCCTGCTCCAGAACACACATCTGGAATCCAGAGGGCCTGGCACATGGTGGGCCTGTGTGATGCTGTTTTGCAGGAAAGTTTTGGAGCATAGTGCCTCCTGGGGTTCCCATGAAAAGTGGCTCACAGGTCCCATCTAGTGGTTCTAAATTTGTTTGTTTGTTTTCTGAATGAAACAGAGAACAGCTGCCTTTGACCTGCTGGGTAGTTGCATTGAGAAATAAATGTGCATTAAAATCACGCAAGTCTATGTTTACCTGCAGGTGTGTTTATGCTGCATAGAAAAGGCATTAAGCCCTGTCGTGATGTCACCTACCAGAGTTCTCCTCTGGAGGGACCTTAGAAACTGTGTGACATCACACAGCCCTGGTTCTTACTCCCCGTTGCATCCTCCATGGTTCTGAGGAGACAGAAGGCCGCTGAGACAAACCTACAGCTGGATCAGCCTCCACTCCCAACCAGAGCAGCGTCAGACCTGGCCTTCCCGCTCTCTATCTTCCACATGTTGCAGGGGCAACCAGGGGCCTGGGTCCAGCAGAGGGCTATTCAGTGCCTGGAGTGTCCCCGCGTCACCTCATTCCCATTCCTACAGCCTACCTCTCACACTCCCCTGGGCAGAGTGTCCGGAAGGCACAGCAAATTCCGAGACACAGCCAAGTTTAGGGAGTACCTGTGTATACCAGTGATGTTTCTTTGTATGACCTTATGCACAGAGGGCAAAGAACAATGACAGGCCATGTTTAAGTATTTTAAAATATTTAATTAAAAACTCCCCCACAGTCCCAGGTTGGTATGGAGAGGTGGCATGGTATTTGGGGAGGGGGAGGGAGAGAGGGGCCTGCCTGGGTGGTCTCTTGGAGGGGTACTGAGGGTGGCTTGCTTTTCCTCCTGGGTCAGGGATTCGAGTGTCGAAGACGCCATCCTGCTCGAAGGAGGAGGAGCTCCTGATAGTGCAGAGTGAGACTTCCCCTTGCTGGTCCCCTTAGGACAGGAACTCCGGGGCTCTATCCTCTGGCATCTCCTGGGAGGGTTCATCCCAGAACCATAAGTCCCTCAGGGGTAGAGGTATATGAAGGAAACAGTCTCTTTGGGGTGTTTGCGGCCTGGAAAGTCCCCTCCATGCAGCTGGACAGTCAGTTTCCCACAGCTCCCCAGCCTCTTGGGTCACAGGCAAGAAAACAGCCAGGCTTGGGTGAGCAGCAGCCCTTGCTCTCCGGGGAGCCCAGGTCTGGTCTGACCAAGCTGCTGGAGCTATCTCCCGATGCAGGGTGTGTTCTCAGGGAAGCCAGACCATTGCAAGGTCCAGAGGCACCCCCTTGGGAGACCAGGGAGGCCAGGCCCAGAGCTGTGAGAGGCAAGAAGTGTGAAAATGCAAGTCCTGAGTGTGCAACGCCTTTCTCTGTAGTTGATTGTAACAAGAAAGGCTTTGGTGCCTCTGATCCTCTTCTTC
The DNA here is from genome assembly GCF_004664715.2 of Peromyscus leucopus. Lineage (NCBI taxonomy): Eukaryota > Metazoa > Chordata > Mammalia > Rodentia > Cricetidae > Peromyscus > Peromyscus leucopus. The sequence continues at coordinate 113,572,990 of NC_051069.1, read as the reverse complement.
TTCCCAGCCCCCTGCCCCAGGTTGAGAGTCCTAGCGCTGTCCCACATTACTGACTGCAGAAAGGCCTGCTCGGCTTGCAGGGGCCTCTCCCCATATTCCAGGGATAGCAGCAGAATAGATCTTCTGCCCTGGTGGGCTGGCAGCATCTGTAGGGTGTCGAGTCCCCATAGAGCCCAGGTCCCTGTCCTTGTGGCCTGGATTTCACTGGCCCAGCATACAGGCCTTCTTGCAGGCCACCGCAGAGACCAGCGCTGCTCCCCTGCCGCTGCCCTCCTCCGATTCGATGAAGGTGATTTCGCAGTTGGGTGTCAGCCTGCGCACACTGGCGTGGAACCGCTCCTTGAAGCTGAGCAAGAGGAAAATAAGGCTGTCACTTCTCCTCCCAGCCTTTAGACCGCACCCTTGCACCCTTGCCACCCATCCATTTACCGTAGGCTACCCGACTGTAGCATCCTCGCGGCATCCAGGCCTAAGGGGAGCCTGGCGGGAAGGCTCACAAATGCCTGGACCTGAGAGCCGCGCCCTTTGGGCCTCCCTTTAGTAGGGAGAGATAGGACCCGGCAGCTAAGGTGGAAACTGACCTAGGGTGCAGCTTGTACACGGAGCCATCCACGCCCACCGTGATGCGCATCACGTCTTCACTACGGCTTTCGCGCATGCGATTTATGACCCCCGCGAGTCCGGCTGAGCACATGTGGGCGGCGCGCGTGGACACGCTCTCACAGGCACGGCGCACAATGTCGCAGTCGGTGACCGAGGGTCGAAGCCCTAGAGTGCTCAGGATGTTGTGGATCTGCTTGCGGTCGCCTGAGTCGCTGCGGGCAGGATGGGGGAGGGAAGTCACTGGGGGTCCCCGAGGAATGGGACCAGCAGTTGTTTGGTCAGCACTGCATTCTCTCTATAGTGAGGGTGACCATGCCACAGTCTCCAGGCTGTGGCATGGATGAAGAGGAGGCGGTGGCTGCTGGTAGTGGGGAGTGAGTCAGTGGACAGGTCTCGGCTTGATTAGGGAGCAGAGGCGACCGGGGGGGGGGGGGGTCGGGGGCGTTGGACCTGGCTCCACGTCTCCCTGTGCCCCTGACCTATAATCCTCTGCTTCCCCTAGAACCCTGGTCCATTCCTCTGTGTCCCTGAGGCCACCTCTGTCCCCACCCCATTCCTCCTCCTCCCGGACCCCGCCCCTGGTCCTGCCCCCTCCAGGCACCTCTCCACCTGCGACACAAAACGGGTCTCGAAGGCGCCACGCGTGCGCAGCTGCTCCGAGGCTTCTCCGTGGAACAGAAGATTCTCGTCCACCAGCTTGAGCAACACAAGTCGTACCAGCTCGCCCATGTACTTCCCACCAATGAGCTTTTCGTACCTGGGTACAGAACAGTCGGTTATGCCAGCTGGCCCTCGGGAAATCCCCACAGGTCCCATTCCGGTTAGGAGGTGACCACATGGGGCACCGTGATTCCTTTCTCATTCCCGCACCCAAGCCATTATCCGAGGTCCTGGCCCTGTGCCCTGCCTCCCACATTTGTAAACAGAGGCTTCAGAGGTCCTAAGAACACGCACATTTTTTAACCCTGCTGCTGGCCTGGTATATGCGAGGGACATTGAGTTGAGGAGCCTCTGTGGTCCCGAAATCTTACTGGCAGCAGGCCTTGTGTGAGCGCACAGTCTGGGACATTAGTCCTTCCACAGGACGTCATTCTCATTGACTCGCAGGGTTGGTGCCTGGCAGGGCACATGGCAGCCCTGGTATATTTTTGCCTAATCTGTGAGCCTCCATATTTCATCTTGAAATCCAACAGCTATTAATGACCTAACAGAGGCCTGGGAGGGTCTGAGATGAAACTCATTAAGTAGTTAACGTGAGCGTGGTACCATGTAGGTGGCTAGCCTGTAATAGGCACAACTCATCTTATGTATTTATTTACTTTCTTTTGAGACTAGATCTCACTATGTAGCCCTGGCCGGCCTGGAACACAAAGAGATCTGTCTGCCTCTGCCTCCCAAGTGCTGATCAAAGGAGTGCACCATGTCACGTGGCCATAGCCATGATTCAAGACAAGCTCTGTGCAGCTGGTTCCCAAGATGTGTTCTGCCAATGTACAACACCCCCTCCCCCCAAATGCTAATATTCATATTGTGGGACTGGCATACGTATGTACTTTGGGGGATTCTGGTTTAAACCAGATAAACCTTGCAGGTCTTTCAGAGCTGTCTCTGGTGGGAGGCTCCCTATCAGGGTAGAGAGGTAGGACTTTCCACTAACTACCACGACACCTCCACACCTCACAGGAGCAGACTGTGGCGGAGCTGAAGAGCCAGCTCGCAGAGGGACCGACAGTGTGCTTCTCCTCAGAGCTCTTATAAACCAGCTGTTACGCGCTGTGACCCGACTGAGGTGTGCCAGGCAGGAGCAGCCCCAGGGGTGGGCTAGGAGGGTGGGGCATCCTTACAGTTGCTGACCGGGGTTCGCTGAGCTTTCGTCCACCATTCGGTCGTACTCCAGCAGGAACTCATCCAGCTCGCCTGAGTCCCCGAAGGCGCCCCACTCAGTGTTGACACACATGCGTCCCTCGTCCCCTTCTACCAGCTCCACATTCTGCATCTCCTCCATGTAGCAGGCGTTGCAGCCCGTGCCTGCAGGGATGGGACACATAAGGCTATAAGAACCGGGGGCCGGGCAGTGGTGGCACACACCTTTAATCCCAGTACTCAGGAGGCAGAGGCAGGCAGATCTCTGTGAGTTCGAGGCCAGCCTGGGCTACCAAGTGAGTTCCAGGAAAGGCGCAAAGCTACACAGAGAAACCCTGTCTCGGAAAAAAAAAAAAAAAAAACGGGGGTGGAAGCTGGAAGGCTGGAGCGGCTGTGTACTGCAGGGTAGATGAGTCAGTCTGGGGACTGTCCTCTAACAAGGGTGGTGTCCCCACTCTTTCCCTGGGAATGTCAGGGGAATGGAGAAAAAACAAGGTGTGCCAATGTGGTTTGACAACTGGAAATGGATTTGGGGTGTTGTTTTATTTTTATTTATTTATTTATTTTAAAAACTTTTATGTATATGAGTGTTTTGTCTACATGGATGTTTGTGCACCACAGACATGCCTGCCCGGTGCCCATAGAAGCCAGAGGAGGGTATAGATCCCCTGGAACTAGAGTAATAGACACTAGTGAGCCATCCTGTGGGTGCTGGGAATCGAACCCAGGTCCTCTGGAAGAGCAGCGAATGCTCTTGACTGCTCAGCCGTCTCCCCAGCCCCTTGTTGTCTAGCACTTTGTAGGCACATCTTTTGTATTTTTGGTTGTGAGCCTAGCCTTTAACGGCTGAGCCATCTCTTCAGCCCTTTGTAGGCACATCTTTAAGTCTCTCTCCTCAGCCCTTCTAGGGGACTCTCAATATCAGTAAGGCAGAGTGTAGGCCCTTGGAGCAGTCCAGAGGCCACTGCGGCAGTCCAGAGGCCCCTGCAGGCAGACCCTGCTGTACTTTGTCACGTGCCCTGCCTCGTGCAGAGTGAAAATGTGGAGTTCTTGAGGAGCATGACCGTTTGGACTGTTCACCTCTCAAGCTGGCAAGGACAGCGAAGCCATGCTATTCAGCAGTCCTCACTAAAGGAGTCTGGGGCCAGTGACATTCTGACTTCTAGAAATCCAGGGTTGGATGCGAATTCTCCCAATGTTTTCAACCTTGGTAATTATCGTGACTCTGATGTTGAATACTGAGCAGTCACCGTGTCTGTTTGTGGGTAGATATGAGTGATGGGCCACCAGAAGGTACCCATCACTTTTGGATCACACCACAGGAGGCGGTGTGCCCGGGCAGAGTTGGTACAGCTTGGCCTGGGTTAAGTGAGGTATCTTGGGAGCCCCAGGGGGAATTATTTAGGGCACAGCTGGGGGGATATATATAGGGAGGCACAGCCAGACACATCTGGAGGGAGAACTTTTCACTAGAAAGGCAAGATAGAAACTGAAAATAGTCAAGAGAAGGGAGATGCATTGGGAGCAGGCTAGAGCAGGGGTTCTCAACCCGTGGGTCGTGGGTCGCAACAGGAGTCACCTAAGACCATTGGAAATATCACACTGCCGTCCACAACAGTAGCAAAACTACAGCTACAAAGTAGCAATGAAAATAATGTTATGGTTGGGGGTCATTGCAACATGAACTATATTAAAGAGTCACAGCATTAGGACAGTTGAGAACCACTGGGCTAGAATGTAAAAATATACGCACACAGCTGGATGTAGTGGTGTACACCTTTAGTCCCAGCACTTGGGAAACAGAGGCAGGAGGATCTCTGTGAGTTCAAGACCTTGTCTACATAGTGAGTTCTAGGACAGCCAGAGCTACATAGTGAGACCCTGTCTCAAAACAACAACAAATTGTGTGTGTGTGTGTGTGTGTGTGTGTCCACCTATAATGTTTTAAAAATGCATGTTTATAGTATGAATATATTATTTAGCATGTATTACTTAGGGGACAAATATAAGTATAGATGAGAACCTATGAATACAAACACATGGCATTGGAGATCTGTCTCTGAAGGGCCCAGAACACAAAGCTCTCTGGGTAATCAGGGCCCAGAGAGCCCAAACAAATATCCCTGTACACCAGTGTGCACAGCAGATAACAGATTTGATTGACACACTCACTGCTTGGGAAGACCACAGGAACTTCTGAGAGTGTGGGGAAGAGAATTGGTGTTGAGCTCCCACCCCTGGTTAGGAGGGGACCGCTGTGGCTTCCTTCTCTGGACTCGCCTTCCCTCCAGAGTGGGTTTAGGGCCTGGCAGTTCAGAGATCCAGTGCTGAATCTCTGTTGGAAGCAGGGCCAGGCAGGGGTAGGGCCGACTCCCAGCATGGATGACGCCACTTCTGCCGATTCTCTTCCACTCGGACAGATTTGTCCAGTGTGGTCCATTTACTAGATAAAGTGGTTTAATTACATCCAGATAGGCAGGGCAGGTGTGCAGCTGGGAGGCCACCTGATGCCCTGCTGCTGCTGCTAACGCTGACGTGCTTCCCATCAACACACAGTTCCCACACCACCACAGCCCCAAGGCCGCTTGGCTCAGGGACCAGGCCCCCCTGGCTGGCATCGGTTGTTAGTGCTCTGGCACTGACTGCTAAGGCCCAGTGCAGCCGGGAAGGGTAGCCGGGGACGGAGCCCTTACCCACAATCATGCCGACCTCGCACTGGCGGTCTTCATAGTAGCAAGAAATCATCGTGGCCACTGTGTCATTCACCATTGCCACCACATCCATCTCAAAGTCCTGTCAAGAGTACAGAGAAGATGGAAGTGGAGCTGGGGAGAGGGCCCTGTGTGAAGGAGCAGGGGCCCAGGACAGCCCCTCGGGGCAGGCAAAGGTGTCCTCACCCCTCTCCTCTTGATAGCATCTCGGAGAAGTCCCACGATGTTGTTCCCTTCTGCTCCGGAGGCCTTGAAGCCCTTGGTCCAGTTGAGGAGGATGCCCTGTAGGGGTAGGAAGGCATTATGGCTACTGTGGCAGGGATCTGTGGCCTTAAACCAACCAGGTCACAGGTCCATGGCACCCCCACCCCCTACTTCCCATATGAGGAAGTAGACTCACATAGCTTTGAGAGGTACCGGGAACAATTTTCTACACACACACACACACACACACACACACACACACACACACAGAGAGAGAAGCCCAGGACCTTGAGAATGCTCTATCTTTAAGTTGTACCCTCTAGCATAAGAATGTTGAGCAGCAAAACTCAGGGGTATTATTCCCTAGTAGAGGTAGGACAGGCAGGTCCCTGGGAGGACAGTGCTGAATAACATGGAGTGCTGTGGAATAGTCCTTCTGTACATTGTGAATATGTATTACTGTCATTGATTAATAAAAAGCTGACAGGCTGGTGGCCAGCCAGGCAGGGAGCGTAGGTGGGACAGCCAGACACAGAGGACTCTGGGAAGAAGAGGGGCAGAGTCAGAGGAGATGCCAGGCAGCTGATGAGGAACCAGGATGTGTAGAAAATGAGGTGACAAGCCATGAGCCACATGGCAAAGCATAGGTAAGAAATATGGGTTAATTTAAATGTAAGAGTTAGCTAGTAACAGGCCTGAGCTATCGGCTGAGCATTTATAATTTCTATCAAGTCTCTGAGTCACTTATTTGGGAAGTGGCTGCTGGTTATTTGGGAGCAGGTGGTAGGGACAGGAAAACTCCACCTACAGTTGGGGTTCCTCTCTTACAGTGAATCCTGCTGCACATGAAGATATCATGTGTGGCTTTCTCTGTGGAGCTTGGGTCTTAGAAAATTACTGGAGATGTGGTTTTGGCTGCTGCTTTTGCCCCTTGGGACATGACCTGGTTTTATCTCTGACACAGAGGCTGTATTGATTTATTTTGATTTTCAACTTGACTTAATGTAGAATCACCTGGGAAAGGGGTCTCAGCAAGGGGTTGTTTAGATTAAGTTGGCCTATGGACAGTTAGTTATCTTGATTACATTAACTGAGATGGGAAGACTTGCCCCCAGTTGGGGGCACCATTCCCTAGGCAAAAGCGAGCTGAGCACAGCGAGCATGAATTCTTTGCTCTGTATTTCTGATTGTGGATGAAGCTCCGGCCTCTGTGACTCCCCTGCTATGAGACACTATAACCTGGAACTGTGGGCTAAATTATGCCCGTTCTTCCCGAAGTTGCTCTTGTCAGAGTACTTAATCACAGGAACTATAAAGGAATAAAGGAAACTAAAGCAGAGATCTGATGGTGTGTGTATGTGTGTATGTGTGTGTGTCTGATGTAACTTGTGAACTTGCCAGTGGGATAGATTCTCAGACCCTTCTCACTTGTGACTCGGCCAGAAGCAGGGAGGTGTCTTTGTGCTCTGTGGTCAGCTGGGGCCCCCGGCCAGCTGCCACCTCCCACTGCGAGCAACTTGCTTAACCTGTTTCTTTATCTGTAGTGGGGTGACCATAGCATGTCTCCTGAGAGGCTTTTCCACACAGCAAGAATCAGCTGATGTTATGTCTGTTTGCCAAAGCTTTTCAAATAGGAGGTGACAGGGGCCACAGCTGAAGTCTCCTCTAAGCTTGGGCTCTTTTACAGCCTGGGTTGGGGAGCCGCACCTGAAGGCTGTGGGAGCAGCGTCTCCTTCCATTCATCCCCCCTCCCGTCTCCTCCGCCTGGCTCACCTTGTCTATGTCTTCGTGCCTTACAGGGAAGGAGAAGGTGAAGCCCAGGGGCAGCTTCTTGTGCTTCATCTGATGCTTGTCCAGGAAGTCAGAGATGCACTCGGAGATGTAGTCAAAGAGCTAGCAGTCAAAATGCACCAGAGTGGCATTGGGTCAGGGCTGGGACAGCAGCAGCCCTCTCCCCAGGGTCAAAGTGTCCCTTGGAGGTGTTTAGACCTTTGACCCCAGAGGCTGCAACTGTATGCTGGACCTGTCTGCTGTTTGCTTCTCATTAGGATTCAGGCCGTGCACCTCCCCAGATGGAGAACCCTGCAGACTGCGGTCCCCGGGGCAATGAGGCACAAGACAGGCTGATCCTCTAAGCCCCCTCCCTCGCTTGCCCAGTGAGGACTGACTAGCACCAAGCCTGGATGGCTGTCCTGTGAAGCACTGGGTGGAAGCACATTCTTGGCCATGACTATGATTTCCGTCTCTTGTGCTGTTTCCTAGGTATCCTGGCCACCTGACCCCTGCTGAAGGCTGGTCCCAATCCCTTCCAGTGGAATGGTTCACATGACCAGGCGCTGCTGAGCACTTTGCAGATGGATGAGGGAGCTGCCTCATAACATGCCCAGTCCCAGGCTGAGATGTGCTGAGTGGCTATGGGTAGCCTCTTGCCTGGCTGCCCCTCTGGTGATGGGTTCTGCCTTGCCCCTGGGCATGGCTGGGGGTTTTGGCTTAGTCCGTGGCTCCTTCTATTTCTAGGTCCCCAGTCTGAGTCTCCCTCATGCTTAGGGGACCCTGCTGCTTGGGCAGACAGTGTGGCTCTCGCCACGCCACTTGGCATATACCTGTTGGCGGGTTAGTGGTGGCCTGTGAGCAAGGTTGGGCTTTGTGGACTGAAGAAGACTGGGCAAGCTTGGCTTCTGGCTGCTCACTCCTAAGCTTTACTTTCCCTCTAGGAAACTGGACAGAAGCTGGGTTCTCCTCTGCGGACCTCTCTTCAGCCCCTTCCTGTTCTGAGACGGCTGGAATCGGGACTCGGGACACTTAAAGCCTCTGAGCCACCTTCTTGGGTCTCTCTCTGGTGCTGAGTGGCCCACCATCACTTCTGTTCTCGAAACCCTCCCATCAGGACCAATTCTCCTGAGATCCTGGGTGACCTTGACCCCTAGCCCTCCTTTTCCAGCCCCTCAGGCTGCTCACCATCTCTGCGGTGCCCGTCATGGCGTCCTCGGGGATGGAGTACATTTGGTGTTTGGTCTTCACGCTCCACTGTCCCGCCTCCCCCTCTCCCACCTTCACCAGCATCACCCGGAAGTTGGTTCCTCCCAGGTCTAAGGAGAGAAAGTCTCCAACTTCTGCAGGCAAAGGGAGATATGTTCAGCCTCATTGCCTATCTGACAGGTGGAATAGGTACGGGGACCCCCAGACATTGTGGATGAGGAGAAGCTAGCCTAGACACAGGGGTGGGGGTGGGTGGGGGGGTGGGGCAATGCTAGAGCTGTGGAAGGGTCAAAGGTGAACTAGGGAACATCATCGGGAAAGCCCTGCCTTAGATAGAGACAGCCAGAACCCAGATAGCTACATAGAGACCTAGATTAATGGACTACACTCTGGATAAGGAGGAGGTTCATCAAGCGACCTCAGAGACAAAAAAGGAAGCCAGTTCTCCTGAGGCTTGGTAGCTCCAGGCTGGGCCTCAGCACCCCAGGGCTTCAGGCAACTGGACAAAGACCTATCAAGTGACCTGGGGATGCCATCATTTGCCTAAGGAGTCCTGTCTAGGGACAGATGATCCCTGCGGGTACCTGAGCCTTCTGGGGTGGAACGCACGTAGGTGGGCAACATCTTTACACTGGCCTCCTCGTGGGTCTCCAGCCTCAGGCCACGGTCCATCTCCTTCTGCATCCGCCTCATCACCTTCTTCAGGTCTTCCTCCCGCAGCTGGAACTCTGCCAGGATCTGCTCTACCTGTACAGGGAGGGCGTGGGAGCGGCTGTGGCTGCCACCCAGGAACCTCCACACACCAAGGGTCTCCTTTTTGTCTTCTGACCCCAGGTGCAGGATGGCCCACACGTCAGACTATTTACTATAGTTTATTTCAGATATTCCAGGCCCAGCCCCTCAGCAATTAGCCTGGGTGCTCTGAGGGGGGTGAACAGCAGGGAGCTGGGTAGCCTTTCTCTTAGCAGGATCTTTGAAGTACAATGCCTTGAAGTGCCTCCCATTGCCCCTAAGATTCTGGATGATGTGGTGATATATTGCGCACCCTAATAAATTTGCCTGAAGATTAGAGGACAGAACAAGCCACTAGATTAAACATAGGAGCCAGGCAGTGGTGGCACACACACCTTTAATCCTAGCACTCAGGAGGCAGAGATCCATCTAGATCTCTGTGAGTTCAAAGCCACCCTGGACTACATGAGAGTGGCTCAATCTAGGAGAGAAACAGAGCCAGGCAGTGGTGGCACACACCTTAAATCATAGTACTTGGGAGTCACACGCCTTTAATCCCAGCACTAGGAAAGTTGAGACAGGAAATGATATGGGTGGACGGAGAAAGTTATATAAGGCGTGAGGAGACAGGAACTAAAATCTTTCTGCTGAGGAAAGCTGTACAGGCTGAGGAGTCCTAAAGGTAAGAGGTGGCTTGTTCCTTTGTCTCTCTGATCTTCAGGTAAGTTTATTAGGGTACACAATATATCTCCACAGGATGAGGGGAGGAAAATGCTCTAAATGGGACTTTCGTGAGGTGGGACTGGAGCTGGCATTACTGTGTAAACAGCCAGTTTTTTTTTTTTTCTACTGTAGGACTTTATGGAATGAATGGGCCAGTATGCATAGAGTAGTCAAGACTAGAGTAGCTGGAGTGACCCCTAGTACCAAACAGGGGTCTGGCTAGCAAAGCATGGCCATCCACAGTGTGCCGGCTTTAAGCCAAGAGGGAGGATACTCTCAATATTGATATGGGAGACGTGTGCATGAGAAGCCCAGAACCAACACTGCCATTCCTGCAAGTGGATGGCCAAGGTGGGGGATTCACCCTCCACACGATGGCATAGGATAGCTGGGCCCTGCAGGGTGGGCAGCTGTGTGCCTGTTCACTTTGTAGAACAGTGTGTGTCCGTGCATGTTAGTACACAGGGTAGTGAGAAGTCATTGCAAAGATACTTGTACTTTGAACCAAACAGGGAAATGAGGGATCTTCTGATAAAAGTTACAGATCCAATTTTTATTTATTTATTTATTTTTTGCTTTTTGTTTTTCAAGACAGGGTTTCTCTGTGTAGCTTTGCGCATTCCCTGGAACTCACTTGGTAGCCCAGGCTGGCCTCAAACTCACAGAGATCTGCCTGCCTCTGCCTCCCAAGTGCTGGGATTAAAGGCGTGCGCCGCCACCGCCCAGCCAGATCCACGTTTTAAAATGAGAATCTGCTCTCTTTGTGTTCTGCACATAAGCTCAGTGCGTTGGAGGAATTTGGACTACAGCAGGGACATCATCTTCGGTTACCCAGATTTGCTCAGGGGGGCTGGGTGGAACTGTAAACCCTGATAGACTAAGCAGGGCACAGTAATTCTGTCTCCTTTGCTTGGAGCTCGGGCATATGACTGAATTCACCAATGGCAGGTGAAGGGAAGCCTGATTTTAGTGGGAGAGGGGAATTCGGTGCCTCTTCGTTTGTGAACACAGCTGTGTAAGGATGTGATGGTTGGCATTGCCACCACCGTCTTGTAGCCGTGCAGAGACAAGAGGGAAAAGACTGTTAGCCTATTGCCCACGGCAGAGAAGAGAGGTTGATGTCAGACCTCGCCAACTCTACATGCAGGTTATGGAGCAGTCACTTAATCCATGGGGATTTTTGATTCCCTTCAACCAAAAGCATTCCTAAGAGATATAGAGCATTGGTTAATAATTGGTTAAATTGTTAAAACATAGAGTTTAAACCCAGGGAAGTTTAAAGGACTGGGTTCGAAAGACAAGGGTTTGAACAAAGGCACTGAGCAGACACCAGCATCAGCTGAGAATGAGGGGAGCATGTAGCCAGCCACTTCTGCTCCCAGCCCTCTAGATCAGGCCTCTAGAGACATACTCAGCACTCTCTGGAACAATCCATGTTGTATCCAGCAACCCAGGATGTTCCCCAAAGCAACACCCTTGGCTTCCTTTGTCTCTTTCCTAGACTTGTAGGATTTACTGAGAATTAGCAGCTGTAAGATGTTTGTCTCTCCCTTGAGGTACAGCTGTTCAAAGGGACCCAGTGACAGGTTGGGTGTGGTGGCACATGCCTCTAACCCCAGTACTCAGGAGACAGAGGCAGGAAACCCTGTCACAAAACTAAACCAAACCAAATCAAAAACAATCAAAGGGACCTAATTATAAGATACCTGTGGTTTTATATCAGAGACAAGTAGGGATGATCTTAACAAAAGTTCAACCTCAGGCCCTGTTGGGCACCATCCCTGCCTCTCTGTCCAGGTAGCTCCTCTTGGTGACTAGAGGCTGGATTCCGGGTTGAGTTAGAGCTAGGGTTGGTTAGGGTTAGGGTTAGGGTTAGGGTTAGGTTTAGAGTTAGGGTTGGTTAGGTTTAGGATTATCGTTAGGGTTAGGGTTAGGATTATCATTAGGGTTAGGGTTAAGGTTAGTGTTGTCTTCAGTTCAAGACTTTTCAGCAAATACTTCAGGCTTGGGTCTCTGAAGAGGCTGATGATAAAGACTTGGCCCAAGTTGGCTGGTTAGTGTCTGGCTGGACTATCTCATTGATGAGGGCCCCAAATGACTCATCCTTTATGGAGTTAAGAAGAACTTGTCCAGAGCTTAGAGAGTCCTTGTGAGAATGTGATATAAGTAACTGTTGTTTCCTTCTCTCAGACTTGGCAGATTTGTGGGTCAATCTCTCTGTCTCACCACCTTCCTGTAAATGTTGGGAAAATCAAGTGTACTCGATGGTATCCAGGCTCTGTAGCTTCTAAGCCAGAGTGTGTGTCCTGAGGATCTGACACCAATGAAACCAAACTGATGCTATTTGTCAAGAGGACCAATACTGCTTCTATCAAAACTTAATTTTGATTTGCAACTTCAGGACACAGAGTATGTAAACACTTCACCAGAACTACACCAGAACCTCTTCTCTGAAAGAAGACCTCCCCCCAAACACACCTTCATACTCCCTGTTCACCAGCAAGGCCATGATCAATAACCCAAGACGCCTACCCCTACTATGCCCCTTTCTGGAGAAGGATGTAGAGCTTTTTGGCACTGAGGCAGTGAGATGGGACCTTCTGTAGAGCCCAGCCCCATTCCCATAAACAGAATTGCAGCTGGCCTGTGGATCTGCCCACATTTAAAAATCTATTTAAAATCGAGATCCTTTTCTACAGGAAGTCGAGACTGCCAACAAACTGGGTCTGCATTCTCACTGAGGCTATAGGGAAGTGGGGAGCCTGCCCCCCAGTGGTAGAAGTGGTTTAAGTCCCCTGACCACAGAGCCCTCAGTCTGAGCTTTGGTCAAACCCGGCACACTCCTACTCATCCAGACCACTGGGGCTAGAAGAACACCCTCACACACCCCTATTTCTCTTCCCCAGGCCTGGTGATGCAGGTTGGAGGGTGGGGTACTGGAAGGTGCTGAAGCGGAAGCTGCTAAGGGGTTCTGCTTTTGCTGTGGAGAGTGTCTTCCAAAGGTGAGTCCCGTCCCTGGAGACGGAAGCCCCTTCCTTAGATGGATGCCCATCCTTCCAGCACCAGGTCAGTGTACAACCCAGGGGGAGTCTGACCAGGAGTGACTTCACAATTCTTTAGGCTGTGGGTATAGGAGGGGGAAAATGGGCATCATGTCCATCATGTCTTGATGACGTCTCCCTAGCAGTCCCCATGGATTGTACACAGGAGCAAGAGCTATAGTCCAGGCCCACCCTGGCCATCCCTGGGTCTCCCCCACATTCCTGAATCATTCCAAGACACTTCTAGGACACTGAATACACATTGTCTAAACCCTCTCCACAAGCCCATAGAGCTAGGAGTGAAGAGGTGGGTGGTAAGCAGATGCCCGGGCTCGGAGCCTACACCTACCCATTGGGCTGCTTCCTACATGATTTGGGGACCTGGTTTTGGCTGGTGTCCAGTGAGACAGTCTAGTGTGTATGTCTCTAGAAGGGTCTCATGTTGCAGGGAGACCCTGTTAGCTCGCTAGCTTCTCTTGTGGACCTTGTCTGAGAAGTCACAGGACACATAACCAGGGTTCAAGGTCACAAGCGAACATAGGGCTTTTCCTGTGGGAGGGTTCCCCTCCTCCTAATTCCCCAGGGAGCACTGGAAGGGCCTCCTTAGCAGATGCCAGCGATGGGCAGTGTGCTGTGTGGTGGGTGGGATGTTAGAGAGGAGCTGAGAGCATGTTTGCCGTCTGTGTGTTCAGGAACATCTGTCCCAAGTACAGCAGCCATGTGAGGCCAGTGCTCATAGAGAGCCGTGGGAAAGAATTTCATGACGACGGAGTCAGTTTGGGTGGTGAGAGGGGAGGCAGGTATCAGGGTGGGCGGAGAGGGTGCTGCTGAGAGTCCCTAGAAAGTGGGGGGGTTGCAGCGAGGGGAGGAGGGAGCGACCCCAACGTCTGTGAGAAGCCTAGAGACTCCTGGCTGCAGAGTCGGGGCTTTGGGGGACAGGGTGGGAATGGGGGCATTAGGCTGTCTCCACACTCAGGGTACAGTGACAGTAAGCACAGGACGGAGAGGTGGCAAGGTCTAGAGAACATATACATCTGCTGACAGCTTGAGGCACGGGGGTTTTAGGTAGAGACACATCGGAGGATCACATGGGCTAGCCTGAGCTGCTGGAGCAGGGCTCCATTGGGATTGAGCACTCTGGGAAGCTGAGTCAAGCATGCCACCCACCTGCCTGCACACACTTGTCTCAAGTGTTTATGGCTGGCTGTGTGAGGACAGAGTTCAGGGAAACAGTGGAGATACACACTTGAAAGCCCTCAGTGTGGGGATTTCTCAAGGCTACAAGTCTGGATGAGGTCACAGGTCAGAAAGGGGGAGGGATGGAGCCGGCAGGGCCAGATGCCCTGAGCAGGCTTGGAGATCCCACCTTAGAGTGCAGTAAAAAATAAGACACCATCGCTGGGCAGTGGTGGCTCACACCTTTAACCCCAGCACTTGGGAGGCAGTGGCAGGCAGATCTCTGTGAGTTCAAGGCCAACCTCGTCTACAGAGCTAGTTCCAAGAAAGCCAGGGCTACACAGAGAAAGCCTGTCTCGAAAACCATTAATGATAATCACCATCAAGTATTGTGTTTACCAGAGGAAGAGGTCTCTTTCTTAGCACTGGGAGAGGGGGCCCCAAGGAGCTGTGGACCTCAGAGAATCTGGAAAAGGGCTAGAGAAGCCTGTGAATAAAATCTACAGCACCCAAGGTCCAGAGATAGTCTCAGTGCCCCCATGTCCAGCCTCAGCCTGGCCTCTCTTTCCCCAGACCCTCTGGTGACTATATACACAGGAATGAATGACCTAGGTCAGTCATCCACATACTCCAGAGGAACAGAACCCCACAGTCTTCCAAGTACAGCCACGAGGTATCCCTGCGAGATAAGCAGCACTGGGGAAAACCCCAGTCTAGGCACTATTGTCCCAGGAGCAAACCCCTGCGGACTCCTCGAGAGATGGACAATAGTGGCGTCAGTAAGGAGGGTATGGAGGGACGAAGGGCCACATCCAGGACTCTTACAGGACTGCATCTGCCCTTCCAATGGCCTTTCAATTCCCTCCCCAACCTGAGGGTGCTGGCCTCAGAGTTCTCCTTCCCATCCCAGGCCTCTGGCCTGTGAGTGGCCCTTACCAGAGTCAACTGGGCTCCACTCCTGGCGGTATCCATAGCCATCTCTTGGAGAGGACAAGCAGGAGGTAGTTGAGGAAGCAGAGATGTTCCTGCCTCCTGAGGCCACCTGCTGCAGGTGAGGGCTGTCTGGCTGAGTGTTGCAAGAGACAGGCAGCCAAGGGCTTCCGCACTAATGGGCCGGATGAGCGGCTGCTGAAATACTCTGCCTGCTTCCACAAGGTCAGGGCCAGGCAAAGGCCCACGTGGGGTCGGGTTTGACAAAGGCCGCGAGGATGGGGCTATGAGGCAGGCTGCTCTGCTCTTTGAACGCTGCTTGGTATTGCTGTGGGGGGGCTGACGAGGTGGCTGGAGCCAGCCCGTCCACACCCCACCTCTCAGACTTGCTAAGGAAGACGGCAATGGGTGCCTTGGAAGGGCTGAAGCAGGTATGTGTATGATGAGGAACTGTGTGTGTCAGTGAAGCTTCCAACTTGCTCTAGGAGCAGTGGGGATCCCCATGGGTTTTCATCTATGGAGGGTTGGCTGTGCACGTCACACAGTCTGGGACTCCGTCATGGAACTTGGGTGGGAAGGGGGACCTGGGAAAAGGAAGGAAGCCAAGTTTCTGTGAAAAGGATAGAGCTTGGCCATGGGGTCTGGAATGGGGGTGAGGATGGGAGGGGAGGGAGGGGAGAGGTACCAGTGCAATACAAGCAGGAGTAGGTTCAGGTCCTCGGGGCTGCCCTGACATGTCCCCCAAGTAAAACAATACATGTTTCACTCAGAATTTTTTTTACTGGCGTGGACCCTCCTCAAACTGCCTTCAACCCAAACAGCAAGAAATAGAACGGAGGAGGCCATTAGGTTTGTCACAGTAGTGCTCAGGACACAGACTCGCTTCGAGTTCCTCCATGAGGCTCAGACACCCCCTAGGCCTTCTCCTGGGCTTGGCCTGGAGTGACCCCAACATACTCTGCACTTGCTGGCATCTCCAAGTCCTGCTAAAATTAGCCACCATTGGCAAGTAGGTCAGGGTACAGAGGGTGCCTTGTCAGAATGCCAGGTTCTCCCACGATTGGCCAGGATGGTCACCCCTTGACACGATTGATCCCTTTCCCAAAATAGAGCAAAGCTGGCCTCACCAGACCTCATGTGATCCCCCAACCCCTGGCTCTGAGCCCCTTTTGCTGTGGGGAAGAGAATGCCCATGCCTGAATTTGGGGTGCCAGGCCAAGGAGCAGCTGCCTGGGGGTCTTGGCCCCCACTTCCCGGGGCAAGCCACAGCACAGATGAGGAGGAGGCAAATCCTCAAGCTCTGGCCTCAGGGAAGTGGGAGGCGGGGTGTGGACCAAGGCAAAGCCAGAGACAAACCAACCCACTTTCCGTCTTGGCTAGACTTCTTGTACAGGAGCAACAAGCATCCTCCCAGAACCTGTTCCAAGGGATGATCTCTTTCCATTCACTGGTACCTTTGAAGGAAGAATGGGACCTAGCTAGCTAAGCACAGAGCACCAGGTTCTAGCAACTCACGCTCACCCTCCTGTGAATCCATCTTGTCCCTGAGAACCGCACCGGAGCAAGGGCAGTGTAACGCAATGCACTTCCCACATTCGAGAGCTGTGACTGGATGGTGTGTGCAGAGACGGGGGATCCAGACAGAAGGGACAAGATCTCACGATGGATGCACAGGACATAAGGAGCTGCACAAACCCCATGTCTGCTTAGGATTTGGAGAAAACAATAGAGCTTTGCAACCATGACTTAGGATGTCTTTCAGTGTTCATCTTTTGATAGAATGAGAGAAGTGAGCAGACAGAATGGGTCGTTTTCTATGGCCTAGTTGGTAATATGCATCCTTCTTTTTTCTCTTGTGAGTGTGAGTGTGTGTGTGTGTGTGTGTGTGTGTGTGTGTGTGTGTGTGGTGTTTGTGTGCATGCACCTATGCACTGCCATGCAGAAGAGGCCAGAGGAGGGCATTGGGTGTCTTTTTCTAATACTTACTATCTTATTTTTTTGAGACAGGGTCTCACACTGAACAGGAGGCTCATGCTTTCGGCTAAGCTGGCTGGCCAGTGAGCTCCTGGAATCTGCCTGGCACTGCCCTCCAAATGCTGGTGTTTCAGTAACATGCTCACACTTGGCTTTTATGTGGGTCCCGGGGATTCAAATTCAGGTTCTCTTATTTGTACAGCAAGTGATCCTGCCCATGGAGCCATCCCTTTTCCCACGCCTGTGCCTTCTTGTTCAAGAAGCCAATTCATAGGCATGGCTGGATTTTCTTTTTCAGTTACCTCAAGGTAATGGCATGACAAGTGTAGTACCTGATATTCAAACTTATTTATTCTAATACCAAGAAATGGGCCACAACATTGTTCAGTACTTAACACGCAGTCATAACAGGCCATGCTGAAAGCTGATGAGCTAGTCAGTGGGTGAGGTATTTGCCATGGAAGCCTGATGGCATGAGTTTGGTTTCTGGAACCCACTTAAAGATGAAGGAGTGGGGGCTGGGGAGATGGCTTAGCAGTTAAGAGTACTGGATGCTCTTCCAAAAGATCCAGGTTAACTCCTAGCATCCATGTGGTAACTCACAACCTCTGTTACTCTAGTTCCCTCTTCTGGCCTCTCTGGGCAACCAGGCACATTCATGGCGCATAGACATACATGCAAGCAAACCATCCGTAAATATGAAATAATTAAAGGAAAAAAGATGGAGAGAGCCAACTCCATGGATCTATTGTCTGACCTCCACAAGTGTGCCAAGGCATGTGTGGCTCCCACCCACATACACAATAATAAGTTAAAATGTTTAAAATAAAAATATTTTTGAAAGAAGTAAGATTGATCTATTATTATTTTTCAAAATTAGTGTATATGGGTGTTTTGCCTGCATCCATGTTGGTGTGCTGTGTGTGTACAGTGCTAGAGAGGACCAGAAGAGGTCATTGGATCCCCTGAGATTGGAGTTACGATGGTTGTGAGCCACTGTGTGAGTATTGGGAATGGAACCTAGAAGAACAGCCAGTGAGTGCTGCTAACTGCCGAGCCAATTCTCCAGCTCTCGGGTTGACCCTTCACTCTTAGCCTATGTAGAGATCTGCCTGCTTCTGCCTCCCGAGGCCTGAGATTAAAGGGGTGCACCACCACTGTCCAGCTCTGAAGTTGCTTCTTAGGGGGTATTGTCACAGCAAAAAGTAAAAATACGGCATGCAAAGACATCAGTGACATTCTGTTGAAAGGGACTGGCAGCCACCCTCCTGTAGTTCTCTATTGGACACTGCCTCTGCTATAGAGTTTAGGTACATCCCCTGTGCTGTATTTAGGTCTAGCCTGGGTAATTGATCGGGTCTTGCAGACATGATGGTGGCTAGGCCATAAGATACTGGGACTCCTGTCTTCTTCTCTCTCAATCTGTTCCCTCTGAGGAAGGCCAAGTGTCTTCAGTGGGAGCATAGTGTGGGAAGCTGAGTGCCCCCATGACACTGGGAAAGTAAGTGAAGAAACTGCTAATCTGCCATATTGGAAACAAATCTACCAGCCACAGTCAAGCTTCCTGACGCTGCTGCCCAGACACTCCTTGACTAAAACCCCAAGAGAGAACAGAAAGCAGACTGCCTGCTGGACTCACAGAGACTGTGTAGGACGACAGTAAGGTCAGCTTGTCTTGAAAGTGGTTTTTAAATACAGCACACATTTTTTCTTTTTCTTTCTTTCTTTCTTTCTTTCTTTCTTTCTTTCTTTCTTTCTTTCTTTCTTTCTCTCTCTCTCTCTCTCTCTCTTTCTCTCTCTTCTCCCTCCATCCCTCCTTCCCCCTCCCTCCCTCCTTCCCCTCCTTCCTTCTTTTCTTTTTTGAGATAGGACTTCTCTATTAGTTTTGGAGCCTTTCCTGGTTCTCACTCTGTAGACCAAGCTGGCCTCGAACTCACAGACATCCGCCTGGCTCTGCCTCCTAAGTGCTGGGATTAAAGGCGTGTGCCACCACCAACCGGCCAGCACATTTTTAATATGGGACAAATGGTTGTTTCTTTTTGATATTGTTTGTTAATGACATGTTTTCTCCCTGTATCGATATGTGTAGATGATGTTGATGATATTCACATGGGAGGAAATAAAACAAATGGGCCACCATAATGGTGTAAATATGAATAGTTTTATTTTTATTTCATTTTGCCTGCATGTGTGTCTGTGTGAGGGTGTTGGATCCTCTGAAACTGGAGTTACAGACAGTCATAAGCTGCTATGTGGGTGCCAGGAATTGAACCTGGGTCCTCTGGAAGAGCAACCAGAGCTCTTAACTACTGAGCCATCTCTCCAGCCTGAGTAGTTTTATATTTATGTATCTGTACTTTCTACATTTTCTGTGATGAATGTTTGTACATGGAATATTATTTTTACTTTTAAAAAGATTTATTTATTCTTATTTTATGTATATGGAAGTTCTGCGTACATGTATGTCTGTGCACCACATACATGCCCCTTGCCCACAGAGGCCAGAAGAAGGTATCTTATCCCCTTGGAACTAGAGTTATTAGTGGTTATGAGCCATCATTGGAATCAAATTTGGGTCTTTACAAGTACCCTTAACTGGTAGTCATCTATTATTATAATTATATTTTGAGACAGGGTCTCACTAGGTAGTTGTGGCTGGCCTGCAACTTGCTACATAGACCAGGCTGGCCTCAAACTCACAGAAATCCACCTGACTCTGCTTCCCAAGTGCCAGGATTAAAGACAGGAGCCACCACATATGGCTGGCATATTATTATTATCATCATCATCATCATCATCATCGTCATCGTCGTCGTCATCATCATCATCATTATTTTGATTTTATGAGACAGGGTTTCTCTGTATTACAGTCCTAGCTGCCCTGAAACTTGCTTTGTAGACCAGGTTGGCCTCAAACTCACAGAGATCCACCTGACTCTGCCTCCCGAGTGCTGGGATTAAAGGCGTGCGCCACCACTGCCTGGCGGCTGGCATATTGTTTCTAAATTAGGTTTAAAAGTAGAACAGAATGGAAGGACCACACTTAACTATTTTTTGTACAAAGGCTCCAAGGCCCAGATTCACAGTTAAATTGGCCAAATTTCTAGGCCCCTTAGCCAGAGGGAAATAAAGTGGATGCCAGGGAGCCCACAACGCCAGCCCATCCCCCAGCTGACCTGTTCTCTGGCTGCTCTCAGTACCAGCCAGGCTCCAGGTCCAGGCCGACTGATGCAATGGGGTCTGGAGGCCAGTGAGTGTCGCAAGTGTTTGCTTACCGCAGAGTGAACTGGACATTGGCTGGGCCTTTGTGTGAAGGGGCAGGCCACGGGCCTGGTGAGTGGGAGGGGTCCAGCAGCGGGAGTGGTTTTGTGACTAGGATGCTGGGATGGAGAACAAGAGGCAGGTAGACCAAGAGCCAGCAGAGCACACCCTGACACACGCCACAGCTGATCTGAGACCAGCGACTACGTCTTGTAGGAGGCTATGGCAGAGTTTTGGCACAAGTTACAGCTTGTGTGCCTTGTGGAGACCGAGGCCCGTGAGAGTGAAGGGATTTACAAGGATGCCACAACTAGAAAGCTCTCAGTGGGGTCATACCCCGGCCGTTCTGATTCCAAGACTGTTCAGATTGAGCCTCTTCCTCCTCCTCCTCCTGAGACAGGGTCTTGCTGTACACCCATGATGTCCTCAAACTCATCATCCTCCTGCCCCCACCTCCCAGGTGCTGGGATGACAGTCGTTCAAGACTTCATTCTTCCTGACTAGCTGTGGAGGGAGCATTCTAGGACCAAGCACACATGGCCCGGAAACAACCTCAGAGCTGCTTCCATGGGAAACGGATGCGGAGGCTTCAGCTTTAGCGGGCAGATGAGGGAATGTGGTAGCCAGGCTGCTTGTCTCTGACAGCAGGAGGGGCTGGAGGGCTGGGGAGGCTGTCAAGAGCAACATTTAGAAGGCAGCACCACAGGACAAGTGGTGGAGACCGGGTAGAGTGCGGGGCATGGGGTGGGGACCGGGCAGAGTGCGGAGCATGAGGTGGAGACTGGGCAGAGTGTGGGTGTGTGGGGGGGCACTCGGCAGAGTGCGGGTGAGGAACGGAGTAGTTTCTGGGTGCCAAGCTCATGTACTCTGCTGCTGTCCACTGCTGCTGTCTTCCTTCACTGATAGCAGAGCCCAGCCTCCCCAGGCTTCCGACTGTAGACGGAGGCTCTCCAGGAGTCATCCTTGCCTTCAGCGATAGTCCAGGACATCTGAGGCATCTAGACTCATGACTTGTAGTGACCAGATTCTCACCCTCTCCAGTGTGACCATGGCCATTGTGGGACTACCCAGACCATATCGTGTAAGCCACTCTAATAAATCCCCTTTTAATACATATTAATTCTATTAGTTATGGGCCTTGAGAGAACTCAAACTAATATGGCATGTGAGGAAATAGGAATCATAGTGAAAAAAATAATTCAGAAGAAACTATTAGACAGGGAGCTCAGACACGGGCAGTCAACTGTCTTAGACATGTTTAGTGGGTGGAGAATTAGGGGAGATCAGGAGAGACATATATGAACAGATACAGATGATAATAAAAGCACCGAAGTTATTAAAAAAAAACCCAATAGAAATTTTGGAGCTTAAAAGTATAGTTACTGGACTAGGCATTGGTGGCTCACGCCTTTAATCCCAGTACTCGGGAGGCAGAGCCAGGCAGATCTCTGAGTTCAAGGCCAGCCTGTTCTACAGAGCAAGATCCAGGACAGGCACCAAAAGTACATGGAGAAACTTTGTCTCAAAACAAAGGTGTAATGACTGATGTGGAAACGTCACTGAAAGGGCTCACTGGCAGATTTTTAAAGTTATTTATTTTTATTTTATGTATAGAGGTGTTTTAATAGCCTGTATGCCTGTGCATCACATGTGTGCCTGGTGCCCTTATAGATCAGAAAGAGGGTGCTGGATCTCCTGGGACTGGATTTACAGACAACCTTGTAAGCCACCATGTGGGTGCTAGAACTTGGGTCCTCCAGAAGAACAGCCAGTCCTCTTAACCATTGGGCCATCTCTCCAGACCTCAATCAAAGATTTTAATGGTAATAAGATAGAATCAGTGAAGTTGAAAATAAGGCGATTGGAAGTATTCGGTCTACAGAACAGAAAAAGAGAAGAGAGAAGAGATGAACGAGGACCGAGGAGACCTATCAAACACATCATAATAAAGACAACGGCTTACGGAAGAAGAGGGGTGACGAGGGGCGGGGAAGAGCTGAAGAAATGATGTTGAAACAGTTTTCCAAGTCTGATGAAAAATACAAATACGCATACAAACAGAAGCGACCCCAAGTGGTCCAGGCTGAGACAGATCATAGTCACAGAGTCAAAAGACAGAGACTCTTGAAACCCGCAAGAAAAGAGCAAGACACGGCACACGAGGGACCTGCAGGGAGATTGAAAAGCTGCCTGCCTCTCTTTAGAAGCCGTGCAGGCAGGACGGCAGCAGTGGCACCCTTAAAACCCAGGAAGAAAAAACCGAGAGCTCAGGGCCCT